>NC_142089.1:36997212-37367837 GCF_054644295.1 Miniopterus natalensis | reverse complement strand
ATAAATAAATTTATTAAATTCATAAAATATCTCATTAGTTTGGCATTTAATCTATGTAACTCACTTTAGCATTGGATTATATGTTGCTTTTGTATTATTTCTTTTACACACCAGGTCTGAATTTTCAGACATAAACTTCTTGAGGGGAAAAAGACTTATTAATCCTGTATAGCACTAATAGTGTGCTAAACATAGAGTATGCCCTCAAAAAATTTTGCTGATTTGAACTGTGCAGCATACTTTGTGAAAAGTGTGGCTTTGTGCTAGTTACAGAGAAGATGAGAGACTAAAAACGGTGGTTTTGAAAAAAGTGATTGCTTTTCTTTAGGGCCTTAAAGTTCTAAATTTTATGAGGTCACTTGAGAGCTAATGAATCCAAATAAAAGTTGGTATGATATGCCTGGCCAGCGTGGCTCAGCAGTTGAGCATTGACCAGGAGATTGAGGTTTGATTCCTGGTCAAGGCACATGCCCAGGTTTTGGGCTCAATCTCCAGTGGGGGGCGTGCAGGAGGCAGCCGATCAATGACTCTCATCATTGATGTTTCTATCTATTTCTTTCTCTCTCCCTCCCTCTCTATAAAATTAATAAAGATATATATATTTTTAAAAACTTGGTATGATAAATTATACATATTGGGTTTTATGCCATCAGTGAAAATGAGTTTAATGAGCACAGTTAGGTATAATAAATTGGGATCCTTGCCCTAAAGGAACTTACAATCTATCTATCCCAAGAGTGGTCTGATGATAAGATTTCACTTATTATTAGAAATAAAATATTTCCTTGGGAACTGCAGATTTAAAATAAAAAAATTACCTTGACTTTATCATTTAAATACTTTGAATTTTACTAAAATTCTTAAAAGCCTTTTCAGTTCAGAGCATAAATAAAGTAAGGGTTAGAGTTCATTTCCATGTAAGCCAGTTTGTTTTGTCAAAGACATGGCCTATACCCTTGCCCTGTGAAATATATGTTGTTGATCAAAAGGACTAAACATGCAATCACCCTAATTACCAGTATGGGAAAAGTTGGTCAAAGTCCTTGATAGTTCACTAGATATAGGACAGCAATACATAAAAACCAGTGGACATTTTATAGATAGCAAGCCTTTCAAATAGCTCTATTTATTTATTTAACCCTGTGCATTGTTTATTTAACCCTGGTGTGATTTATTGGGGAAATAAACTGGAAAACTGAGGAGACTGATAATTTGTGTTTGTGACCTTAATTAGGTAGATTTCACTTAGAGTTCACTTATGCTGTGGGCAGATTTTTACTTAATGAATTAAAGGAATGTTCATAAAACAAAGAGTATCTTAAACTGGTTCTAAGAGTAATCCCAAAGCTGTGTTTTCCTCAGGAGATATAATGGTGAATATTACTCATTTCTTGAGGAATGATGTTTGTGTTGGTCATTGAGGATTAATGCCAAACAGTCTTTAAATCAAGTGAAGTCAGGGATTCTGAATGCCTGATTTCTCTCACTGTGTAGGAATTTTGATACCTAATTAAAATGTAATCAGATGGTTTTAATGGCCTCATATTAAAATTAACTACACACAGGAATCAGCTCTGGACACAAAAATGTAATTTGACTTTTAAGAAAATATAAATTTACTTTGGGGGAATTGGGATGGACACAGGCAGACAGCTGAGTCATTTTACTTTTTTCACCAGGTTAGTCAGTCTTCAGCTGATTTGACCTCGCCAATGTTAATATTTGAATTCTTTATATGGAAAAACTCGTAAGTGCACTAGATAGAAAAGGGCTACACTGATAGAGTTTATAAAGTGTTATTTTTTGTCCTTTCACTCTTCAATTCATTCATAACATTTTAAATTTATAAGATATTTGAGGTACCTGATATTTGAGCAGTATGCCTTCAGTGACAATGCAGTGCCATTAAGTGGAGTATCGTATCTGTTGCTAAAGTTTAGGTATTAAAGTACTTACTGGTAATCTCATTTTTTCCTTTAATTAATTTATTTTTATTAGGGTGCTACTTAAATATATACAAACAAAAATACATTTTCCACTAACAAAATCAAAAGTTTATAAATTACAAATAAAACCATCAGCATTAATAAAGTAAGTTCCTTTTGCATGGTTTTATATATATATATAATATGTAAAAAAATTACTGTTGGTTTTTTTTTTTTTGCTTGAATTAGTTTGAGTTGTATTATTGGTGCTACTGAAATAATTTTATTAACAACTGAGAAAAATAAACTCAGTATTGTGAAAATATCTTTGGTAAAAAGTAATTTTGAAAATTTTTTTTTCTAGATTGTTGGACCTTCAGATGGAAGCAGTTACATTATAGATTATTATGGAACCAGACTTACAAGACTGAGTATTACTAATGAGACATTTAGAAAAACACAGTTATACCCATAAATATTTTTTAAAAGAAACAGTAAGTGATATGTATATGTAAACTTAATTATAGTATATTATTTGTGTAAAATTATGAGAATTTGAGAAGAGATCATTTAGTGTTGTAAAACTCTCCTTTGGCTTCTCGGGAAATAGGTCTGCATGCGCCCGAAATATCTCTAATCTTTTGTAAAGCATTTTCATGTATGCTCGTTGTTCCTATAGTTCTCAATTCAGACTATCATTCTTTACAGTGAATATGGTTAAAGGACATAGTTCACAAGAAAAAAATAACATCAAAACAAAAACATAGTCCATAGTATTATATCGTTAGGATGAAAGTAGTGTTGTAGGTAGTTCAGTAAAGCATATCTTTTCTGCGTGTCTCTCTCCTAGGCTCATCATGATCTTTTAAAAAATGTATTGCCCTAGCTGGTTTGGCTCAGTGGTTAGAGCATTGTTCCTCAGCCTGAAGGGTCCCGGGTTCGATTCCGGCCAAGGGCACATACTTCGGTTGCAGGCTCAATCCCCAGCCCCGGTCGGGGCGAGTACAGGAGGAAACCAATTGATGTGTCTCTCACATTGATTTCTCTCCCCCCCACCTTCTACTCTTGCCGAAAAGCAATGGAAAAAATATCCTTGGGTGAGGATTAAAAATAATAATAATAAATAAAAAATAAAAGATTGATTTGAGAGAAAGAGGAGAGGACAGGGACGAGGGAGAGAGAAACATCGATTTGTTGTTCATTTATTTATGCATTCATTGGTCACTTCTTGTATGTGCCCTGACTGGGGATCGAATCCACAACCTTACTGTACTGGGATGATACTCCAACCAACTGGGCCACCTGGACAGGGCCAGTGGGATCTTTAAATCTCTTTTCTTCTTTTTCCCTAAACCTGAAAGCTAATAGACCTCAATCCTGAACTACTAAAGTACTTATTCTAACCTAAAGTTTGGCTCTGCCAATGAAAATTATTAATTGGCTTCAGCTTTAAATAGGTAATATACTTGGAGAAGTCAGAGATCTCATTCGTCTTCCTGATTCAACTCTGGTTCTCTAGGGCTCTGCTACTAGAAGGTTTTTATTTCCATGACTGTACATTAGTCTATTCTAATAAGTAATCTTCCAGTAATGCTAGATTTTTCTCAGGAAAACAATTTCCTGGTATAATCACTCTCTGTAATGGAGAAGTCCTATATAGCATGGAGGGTGCAGAGTATGTCAGGTGATTGTTGACTGAACTGTCTGCAGCTTGCAGAGTCAGGACAGAGAAAGACAGGCTAGACATTTTGGCCACAGTCATAGTCCTGGGGTTTTCAGTTGACTCTATCTTAGAGAGTATTTCTAGAGGCCAGGAAGGGAATAGGCATTTATCTTCTACGTTGTAGCGTATAAATAGGATATAAAGTATAATTTTGCCCATAAGGTAGATTATTTTCTTTTCTCAGTAAAATTATGGGGTATGCTTTATAGATACTGTCAGGAGTTTGAACAGTGATAGACATTGTCAAGATCTGAGGAGTTTATTCAACTGATTGTCCAAAAAGTTTTTCAAATCTTTTCTTATAAACCATAAGAGTCTTTGGATTTAAAATAGAAATGAAGCTTACAAATCCATCTGCCTCTTCTTAACAGGAGACAAATTGAGACTAAGACTTAGTGTGGTCAGTGTGAAACTGAATCTCACATCTAGATCTCTGTGAGTTCCACTGGTTGCTCACCTCCCTCCCAACCCCAGCCCTCACCAACTATATCATTTTGTATTAAGAATCTTCATTTTGGAAGTTATTCTTTATGAGAAGGCTTGAGTAGTTTCACATAATCTGTTTTTATACTGTAAATTGTGTCCCATTCAAAAGTATATAGATTGCTAATGTATAAAAATTAAGTAAATGTACTTTTAAAAATTTTAATTGAATATTAGACAGAGGAGGGGAGAGAGAGAGAAACATTGATTTGTTGTTCCACTTATGTGCGCATTCATTGGTTGCTGCTTATATGTGCCCTCACCGGGAATCAAAGCAGCAACCCTAGCGCATCACGACCATGCTCTAACCATATGAGCTGCTGGGCCAGAGCCTAAGCAAATTTAAAAAAGCAATTCCATTCTCTGTAGCCTATTATATAGACATTTAATTAGGATTCCAGATTCAAATTTAAAATTTAAAACTCAAAAGGCCCATTGAGAAGGCAGATCTCTGCATTGTCATTCATATGATCTCTACTGTGTATGTAGAAGGGCCCCAAGGGTAAGAAAAAATGTCTTAAGTAAATGAAGCATTACAATGTGCATCTACAATAACCTCATTGGACTCTTTAAAAATAGTGTTTTAATATATTTCTTTCTTCTGTTTTAGGATTCTGGCCTGGTTGATTTTAATAGTGAACTCTCAGTATGTGGATTTCCAGATTTTCCCCTTTTCTTCACATACCATTTTACGGATTCTGTGTGATTTTTTTTTTGTTGATGATATTTTTCTTTTGTTTTAGTTGGAAGCATTTTATTCTGAAATTTATTTAATAGGACTTTCTTTGAGAGCTGTATAACAATAGTCTTTCTTAGGCTACTGTCTCTATGAGATAGCTTATTATCTTGATGTTCTGTAATGTCTTTTCCTAAGGCAAGTTGCCACTTGTCTTTTTTTCTGAAAAATAAAAGTATGGCTTACTCAGATTTTTTTATTGCTTTATTATTAAGAAACCTTAAACGTTGAATGTTAGCTGTCTTCTGCATTTTGATCCTTCAAAGCAGTTAATACGTGGTGTGAACAAATACCATTTATATTGCCTGGGGTGCGGTCTAGTGTGAACCCGCCTGGTTTTCTGTAGCTTTCAGATCTGTCTTTGCCTCGGTATCCAAGGAGCTAAAGATCACCAGGGAGTCTGAAACCTTGAGGCAGCATGGGTACTTCTGGCACTGGTTCAGGCCTCTGAAGTGTGAACTTTTTCCGTTTTGCTGTGGGAGTGATGCACTAGCTTTTGAAAGACCAGATGCTGACTCATCTAGCTCAGTGCAGTTGCATTTGAAGTTGGTGGACAAGGTGGGAACACTGAACAGAAGATTAATGTCTTCCATCTGTTAGCACTGCCAGGCAGATGCTGGACAAGCGCCTGAAGTGATGTGCAGAGTCTGAAGGAAGCAGCACCTGTATGTTAGCACTGGTTTTTCCCGTGTTTTAGCAGGGTTTTAAGAAGATGGAAACACATGAAATGTTAGGCCTCCATAATTCTATTATGTGCTTTCTTTAGTAACAGGCATACCAATTTCAAAATTACTAGGGCTGGGCTCCTCAAAAGTAAAAATCATAATTTTTTATCACTCATTTTACTCAAAAATATACTGTATATTCCATTTAGCTTCATAGTATGTTAGTCATTCAGTAACAGGTTCTCCAGTTGGTGGGAGGTTTAAGTACTGATACATGAAGCAAATTTGGGTTGACTCCTAATATACCTCAGGAATAGTCTCTGATTCATTCATTCCTTAAAACACTGAGTGTCTGCCACTTGAGAGGCTCTGTTCTAGATGCTAGGATGCAGCAGGGAACAAAACAAACATCTCTACCCCTAATGAGCTTGTATTTCCTTGGGATTCACTTTTTCACAGTGATAATATTTTGGCTGCAATTCAGGTAGCTGGTAGATGCCCATATTCTAGTGTTTCCTAGATTCTTTTGGTTGCAAACAGTGCTTTGAAGTTTCTTCAGTATCACTTAAGCCCAGATTTTAAAAGTCCTTAAGTTTGCATAGCCATATAAGTTCAATTATATAAGAAATACTTGCAGTCAAATCTTGAAAAGTCATGTGATTCTTGCACAGTTGTTACAGTTATTAACGTGGCCAGGTGGAAAGTATGTTTCAAAGCAGGTGCTTCTCAAAGTATTTATTCAAATAAGCTGTAGTACTCTGGGTCGTTCATAAAATCTAGAAATGCAGTTTCTTCACATTACACTCCTAAATCTTTAGGCTTTATTTTCATTGTAAATTTACATGACAAGAACACTTCACTTTTTCCAGTTTGCCTAATTCCCTGTTGCCTAATATATGTAATTCCTTAACATGTTTTTTCTTTCTTATTTTTTTATTTTTTTATGTGAATGAATTTAATTCATGTGAATACAGTTTTTTTAGGGTTTTTTTACTTTCACGGAACACTTTTTATTTGGCTATTTCTTTGTGTGAGTATAAAATTATATGTTAAGGCCTCTGTCTGAGATGTTTTATATGATAACCCTGCTTTTAAAGCAGTGGGCAAGCTGATAGGGTAGCTAACAAGCTAAAATAGATCTAATAGCAAGAAACTAGCAAGAAAGAAAATTAGTTCTTAAAAAGTACAAGTCTAAGATGTTGGTTCTCTTCCTCAAACACTTTAATGTAGATATTCCCCAGGGTTCTGGCACCTTCCTTCTTCCTTTCTCTCATTAAATCAGCATCCATTTTGCATTTTTCTATGTACAAAATTCAAGCTTAATGCAGAAATTTTGGGAAAACACCAAAAAGTACAAAGAAAAAAACTCATTTTATAATTCAAAGATAATGTTAATATTTTTATGTATGTATTAGTACTTGTTCCATGCATGTATATACATTTTTCTTCACAAAAGTGGTACATTGTACTTACTGTATTGTAGTCTGCTTCTTCACATTGTAAAGATTTTTCTATTTCAATATTTACACAAAATATTTGTACAAAATTATTTTTAATGCCTGTAGAGTATTCCATGTCTGTATCATAATTTATGTAATTCCTTATTGTTTGGTATTTAAGTTATCCCAATAAATGAACAACATGCATTTCTGATTTTTTTCCCTAGAATTGTCCATTCTTAGTCAAAAAGTGATCACATATTAAAGTTTTTGATACATTTGTACAGTCTCAGTTAACCAGGATAGTGGAGAAAGAACAAAGCCAAGTAGCCCAAACCCACGTGCAAACAAAGCCCCAGTCAGCTCTCAAATACCGTGTTCAGAGTAACTGGATAAGACGCTGCAGCGACCGGCACCTACGCCTTGCTCTGCAGTTAGGACACTGCTTACTCATGCTGACTGCTGCCCCTCGCACCCAGGAGCTGGAGAGGGAAAAGACAGAATCCCATGGCTGCTGGGGAGAGGGCGTGGGCTCTGAGTGTTGGGCATGAGAGCACATCTGTTAGTTTGGCACAAGAGGTCAGATAGCTAAGTATCAGATTGCCCTCCTGAGAGCTTCTAGAGAAGAGGGAAGGGTTTTAGGGAGGAAGTAGGAAGATAACACATAATGGTCTTTTTTTCTCCCTTGCTGAGAGGGGAAGGGAGGTAGATAAATTTAGACATTAATAAAAATTGCTAATTAGGAATGAATAATTCTGAACAGCACTGAATACCCAGTTGAGTCCTGGAATATTGCATTTGTTAATCAGTGTGGCAAGAGTTATTCCTACATCTTCTTGAGTGGAGCCTAATATTTTAATTCTTAATGTAGCGATGCCTTTAAAGCTAGTCATTGTCTGATGGAGGAGGAATGTTATTTACTTTCTTAGGAAATAGATATTTTCAAGAAAAGATATAAGAAATATTAAGGCTTAAGCTCTTAAAATTTCAAGATTTTAACTTAACAAAGATTTCTTTTACTGCTCCCATGTGCAAGATGTTATGCTAAGCTCATTATATACCTTAATTTAATCCTCACATTTCTGTAGAGTCTTCCTAAAGAGTCAATATCATTATCCCCACTTTACAGATAAGTAAATTGAGTCCCATAATGATTGAATGACTTGCGCAAGTTCATGAAATAAATGGTGAAGTCCGGATTTAACCCCAGGTCTGTTCATTGCTATCTTGCCTGCAATATGATGGTTCCCACCATCCTAATTCTATGAAATATACTGCTAATGATTATATAAGAAGAGACTTCTTAATATGTTGTTCAGTGTTTTCAGTAAAGATGGAATTATCTGCCTATACTGAGTCTTTTTGCTTAACAGTTTGGTGTTTAAAAATCTAAAAGCTTATTTTTAAAAATTCAATTTTACTTTATGTAAATGCTAAAATTTTTTATGAATATTAAAATGAGACTATGATAGAACCATGATTATTGTCAAGAACCCAAAGATCTTTCCGCTGCCACTGTCTCATCTGACATTTGCAGCACTTTTCTGGCCCAAAGGTCTGATTATGTTTGTATGACAAAGGGAGAAATGTGAGGTGTCACCATATTGTCATGTTCTGCTTAGCCTTGCTGAGGTCCAATGAAGCTGGAGACAGCTGTAGGTGGTGGGATTGCGGGTGGGTATTTAAGAAGACTTTATGAGTATTCACTTCATGCTGAATTGATTCCCAGGCCTTAAATTTTTGTTTCTTCGGTTTCCTCTGGGATAACCTTTTCTTCTCTGCAACCTCCTCTTCTGGTCTAGGAACAACCTGCTCTTTTTCAGTAGGATCATCACAGTGGGGCAGGGAGAGCTCGTGTCTGGGTGAATCCACCCATGAGCTCTGTAAGTTCTGTGCTGCATCTTGGGGAGCTTTGTTCACCTGGATGTGCTCAATGACCAGAGAATCTACATCTAAACCCTACAATGCAGCATTCTCTGCATTTTTAAGCATGTGCAGCAAAAAACTAGCACTCTTTTTGGGCCACTGACCCTGTGTCCAGCCCCACTGTTTGGCCCAAGTGCACCTGCCAACTCCACCATTGTAATGGTGGAACGGCACATGTTTCTGTAAGTGACATCCTTCAGGTACCTGGTGGCTCTTCAGATATGCATACCCTTGAGGGCCTGGGCAGTTTCATGAGTGTCCTTAAAGTGAACACAAAGATCTGAACCTCTTGATTTGCATGATTTTGTGGTGTTTGCCAACCATTTTCAGAGGTCACCTCAGGCCATTTATGAGAAGAGCACAGGTGATTTGTATTCAGTTAGTTTCTCTTTTGGCTTATACAAATGCTATAATTTCCCACAATAAACATACATTATTTGCATGCATGTATTGACACAATAAATAATAATAGGGGTAAATTAGAACAAAGAGCCCAAGGAAATCTCATTCTCTTCTTCCTGACTCCTTCCTCCTCAAGATACACTTACTCTGATTTCTGATCTGATCCTGACATTTAAAGGAAAAGGCAAATCTAATGCATGATGTCAAAAAGGTTTGACATCCAAGCTGCACAGTTTGATGGAAAACGCACAGACTTTGGAGTCAGGCCTGAGTTTGTATACTGCTTTGTTGTTTTGTGACTGAGCACATAGCCATTCTGAGCTCCTCTGTCTTTGTATAAATCAGGCAGCATTGAGAAATTAAGATGATATAAATAATTGTCACCATTTATTGAACATATTTGAAAGGAATGGATTGATGGCATTAGGCATTCGTGAGGTCCTGGAGTTTGCAAGGGGTTCCTCAGACTTGGGTTATAGTGCGGTTATACCTTGAGTAAAATACTAGTAGACTCAAAAGTTCTTCAACAGAATGAAGGTGAGATGTGTTCTTTGGACAGTGTTCACCTACATTCTCTTATCTCCAGCATAACTTTTGTTAACCATAGCTACTGTGTAATAAAGGCCAAAAAGTTCTCTTTCCTCAGGAAGTCTTACCGGCACCTTCACTGCTGTAAGACTCTCCTTGTGTAAGGGGAGGCTGCAGTGCCGCAGGTTTTATTTTTGTTGCTCTTTAAAGTTCTCTGGAGGTATTTATCTAATAAATTTAGAACTGTTGCTGTGAGGCAGCTGATCAGTCTACTTTCAGCCTAAATGAAGGTTAATTGCAGCAATCACCCTGCACACCACAGAATGTTGCTTTTAACCTGTCACTGTTATCAGAATATGCCAGGCACGTGGAGATTAACACTTGAAAAATGATTAAGGTTAGAGCTATTTGGATTGCTTATGCCAAAGAAAAACATTGTTTTACCAGAACACTTTAGAAAGTGTGCTGTGTTTGAAACTTTTAATCATGTGAGCTAAATTTATACAGGAGAGGACAAAAGTGGGTTTTCAGTTGCTCATGTGGAAAAAGACATGCAGGTTATGATTATCACAATAGCTTTGTTAACGCAAAAGAATGTCACAGTGCTACTGTAAACCCACTTTTGCCCACCCCTGTATTAGCCCTGACCATCCTTTCGGTGCCTGAAACAATAGTACTCAAGAGATATTTCTACACATGAGTCCAAGCCTAATAATCGTCTACAGGAGGCGGGTGAGGAAATGAACCTATGTGGATTTATTCAAGTCCTTGATGGCCCCAGTGCTTAGAACAGCGCCTGGTACAGCGTAAGGGTTTTATAAGTATTGAATTCTTCCCTTGGAAAGGGTGACTGCTAGAGGTGGTTCTTGCAAAAAGACCAGCAAGTAGAGAATTAGAAATCATAATAAGGAGGTGGGTGGGTGGGTATGAGGACTACTAAGCTACCTAACATATGTCCTGTTCTTTCCTGATCTGCTTATCTCGATTAATCCTCACAATCACCCTGTAAAGCAGGGAAAATTAGCTTCCGTTTCAGTGATAAAGGTCCTTCCTGCCATAGGTATGGATTGCTAGCCTTTAAGATGTTAACAGGAAGCTTTAGGTAAGTATTGTGCTCCTCTGCAGAACTCAGGCAGGTTTCTGATTCGACTTTTTACTATCCACCCACCATCCAATTATACCAATGCTATCTTTTCCCTACATTCAATGGGTCACCAAGCTTTTAAATTCTACCTCATGTCATTACTTCGTCCTCACTGCAGCCCCGCTATTTCAGGCCCCTGAAATTCTCCTGTCCTGTGATAAACGCCTGCCTGTCTACCTGGCCGACTCCTACTTTCCTCTCACTTCACCTTTTCTGCTTCCACCAGACCGATCTTTCTGAAAAGCAAATCTGATCATCTCTATCCTGCTTAAAACTCTCCAGAAGCTCCCTATTTCATTTAAGATAAATCCAAATCCCTTTTCCTGGCCTCAAAGGCTTACCTCGATTGAGTCCCGGCTACCACTGATCACCTCCCCTCTCCCTTCAGTCAGGACTTGTGAGATGACCCCTTGAGGTTATAGGAATGCGCCCCGATCCTCTTTATTCTGAGACTTGTGCTAACTACTTGCTCCTGTTCTGAAACTCTGGTCACCACTTCTAAGTAAGTACCTTTTACAGGTTTTTGAAAACATGGCTGGAGGTCAGAAGCCCAGTCAGGTCTCAGTAGGCTAAAATGAAAGTATCCGCGGGGATGTGTCCTACTGCAGGCTCTAGGGGAGAATCTATTTCCTCGCCTTTTCCCGTTTATCTTTAAATTGGGTTGGTTGTCGCTCTTCTGTCCTGTTGTTGTACCCAGTGCTTCCCCTAGCTTGACACTGATGATTAGTATTGTGATGATCTCTTAAAAACAATACTACTGCTACTTAAGTTAATTGATTTTGGCCCTTTTGTGATACATTACAAACAAACTAAAATGAAGAAAAGTAGCTTAACAGGCATCTGTGTACTCAGCACTGAGATTAAATATGTTAGTGATTTTCCATTATTTCAGATTTCTAGTTTCTCTCTTGGGAAGTAAAAGGTATGACATAACTAAAGCTCCACGTGCCCCAAACCTTTCTCCACTTTCCATCCCTGCAGGTAAACACTAACCTGAAGTTGATGAGGAAAAGATTTTTTACTCACTAAACAGTTGGCGCCATAGGGCAGGCAGGGAAGATGTGTGTCATTTCGCTGTGATCTCCCTATCGCCAGGCTTAGCACAGGGCTCGTCAATAAACGGTCGTGGAGCAGCTGGCTGGATGAAACTAGCCTTGGCTTGATTGCCTTTAACTTGCCACCTTCCGAAGCAGTTTTCTGTCTTTGCAGACAGCTCTGCCTGTGGCTTTTACTTTAGTGGAAATTTGTTCCTTCTCAGAGAAGGGCTGCGATTATTGTGGAGCAAAAAGAAACAAAGGACAGAGCATGAAGTTTGGAATCACACCTAACTGGGTATGTGCCTTTCAGCAGTTGCTTAATCTTTCTGGATGTTTAATTTCCTCTTTTGTAAAAATGAGGCTAATAATACTCATTTAGCTGGGGGTTTGTGAAAATTAAATGAAATAACAAATGTGAGTGTGCCCTTTGTGGTAGAATAGGTGCTCAATAAATGTTACCACTCCCATAAAAATAATTAAGAATTTTATCTTCTCATTTTTCTTTCTCAGATTTCCCCCCTCGCAGACTTTTAATTTTCTTTCCCCATTTCCGTGCTTCCTTGCACCATGGCTTCTTCTCTCACTCCACTACCCAGGCCTGGAAGGAAGCTCCTCTGTGCACGGCCTGTTCGCAGCCAAGTGCCCTTCAAGGTCCAGCTTTATCCAGTCCTCAATGTCCCAGCTTTCTGGCTCTCTTTTCTTCATTAAATGTAGGGCATAGATCGTTCCACACCTGTGGTATATTCTAATACAGCATTTACGTTCGAGTGATCTTTCTCTTGCTATTTGTGAGTTCCTTGAAGGCCAGGACTGTGTCGTATAGTTTTCTA
This sequence comes from Miniopterus natalensis, assembly GCF_054644295.1. Taxonomy (NCBI): domain Eukaryota; kingdom Metazoa; phylum Chordata; class Mammalia; order Chiroptera; family Miniopteridae; genus Miniopterus; species Miniopterus natalensis. The sequence goes on along the minus strand of NC_142089.1, from coordinate 37,354,999 downwards.
TTATTTTCCATACTTCTTAGCACTAGCATGGAAGATGGTATGAGGTGGACTAAGATTGCCCGAGTTCGAATTCTTGTTCTGCCACTTGCTAACTACGTGATGTTCATCAAGTAACTTAACTTTCCTAGGCCTCCATTTCCTTAGTTGCAAATTGGGAGTAATAATAATACCTATCTTATGAGATAGTTCTGAGAAGTAACGAGATTTGTCCGTAGAGCATTTTGTACTGTGTTTCACCCTAAGTGCTCAATAAATGCTGTCATCATGATTCTTACCCACTGAATAATACATTGTTATGCCATTTATATCTCAATAAAAAGAGACTTGTTATGTGGCTTACTAATGTTAATGTATTAGTTTTCTATTGCTACTGTGACAAATTACCACAAACTTCTGGATAATCCACATTAATCTCCCTATCCCAAGATTCTTAACTTAATCACATCTGCAAAGTCCCTTTGCCAAGTAAAATAATATATTCGAAGGTTCTAGGAATTACAATCTAGACATCTTGGGGGGGGGGCATTTCTTTTGTCTACCACACCAATAGAGTAAAAACTCATTCATTCACTCAACAAACATTCACTCATCATTACTCTATGCCAGGCCTTGTTTTAGTCCCTGGGGTTGCAAACACAAATTAATAATATCTGCCCCTCACATTGCCATTAGTCTAGTGGAGAAACTTTGTTGACAGTGGACCTATCTTACGACAGTACTTCCTGAAATGTGCAGGGGAATGAGACTGTCTCCCATTTAACAGCTATCGAAAGCACAGGGCCGTTTTGACGGGTGGAGAAGTGGACAGTGGGTGCAGCACAGCACTGGTTAGGTCATGCGTGCCTTAGACGTGGCTGTGCGCATACATGTCAGTTAAGCTGAAGTATTCTTGAAATTGCTCTCCTAATAAGACACCACAAGAAACCAGGCACACAATTTTCAAGTGAGAAAGAGAATATGAAAGGACAATATTGCCCTTTAGTTTTCTGTTTAGCACTGAGGTTGCAAGGATTAGGGGAAAGGCTTACTTTGGGTATTATCTACCCAATAGAGTAAGCGTATTTCACTTACCCTTTTACCCATTAGAAAAACATCGATTTCTTTTCTTTTTTCTTTCTTCCCTTCACATTCATGCTTTGAATGATTGATTGCCAGGATCATCAGGGACATCATCACATCCTAGTCGCGGGAATAAAAACCAGAATGAACACAGGAATAGGAAGTAGCTGCCAGAATTCTTCGGGATGTGATTGGCAAGGCAAAATTCAGGACAAGAGAACAAATCGAATATAATATTTCCAGGTGTCAAGCCAGTCATGTATTTATTTCTATTCCCTTCTCAGAAATGAATGGAAATATTTCTCTCTAGATTCCATATTTCCTGTCTCATAATTATTCTATCTGACTCCTTTGAACCCAGACTTCCCTTCCGTGCTTTTCTGTCCCTCCATAGTCTTCCTCTTCAGGATGCCAAGAAGCAGGCTAGAAACGCCAGAGGGACAGAAGCTAGAAAGGTGTTCCCTCTTTCCAAGTTCTTCACCACCTGTCACATTTTTCTGTTGGTTGGAACCTGGGCGTGTTTGTATTTTGTCTTCTTTATCTCTGAAAGGACCACAAATGGTTGGGGTGGCCTTAAAATGAGAAAATTCACTCTAGTTGCCCTTTTGTTTTTCCGTTATTTTAAATGGTGAGACTGTTGTGAGCCACTTTGGACCGTAGAGAGCACACAGGTTGTTTTGTGAAGGTTACACTGACATTGTCTCACTCAACAAATATTTATTGGGTACCTAACGAGTGAAAGATAGGTGCAGTCGGGCAGGATGTGGGGAAAGGAGCTGACATCCACTGAGCCTCAGAACGTGCATGCACGGTAATCTTTTATGCTTACTTGCCTAAGAGGTATAAGTCATTCTACTCGGAGATTTTCAGTATGGCAGAAGGTTTCTCCTTCCATGCCAGCTCCCACTGTCTCTCTATAGCACTGTGTCAAGAAGGATTATAGAGCTAAGCTCAAACATGATGGGAAGGCAGGTGACATCAATAAATATTGTCTGCTATAAGTGGGAGAGGGGAGACTGGTGACACATATACCACGTGAACTTTCATTCACTCATTAAACTCCTACTGAATACCAACCATGTTCTGAGCACCGTGAGGACACATGTGAGTGTAAATGCAACAATATAAGGCAATATGTGACTAGTGTCAAAAGATGGCTGCAAACATATCATACCAGAGAAATGTCGAAAAGTTGCTCTGCAGTGGGCAAGAACTCAAGGAACAGCTGCTACATGAAATGAGCCTTATATATCCAGGTTTCATCAGAGAAGCAGAACCCCCTACGAGTGTTAGGGAATTAGAGATTTATTATAGGAATTAGATGTTACATAATTGTGGGAGGACCTAAGAAAGTAAGATCTAGAAAGGAGAGCTGGAGGATCGGAAATAAAATTACTAACTAGCCCTCCTGAAACACTGGCACTGGTAGGTAAGTAAACATTTGCGAGGGAAGTGTGGAAAGCCAGGTGTATCTAGCTGCCGAGATGGGACCACCAATGGGAACTGATGGGGCAGCCTGTGAAAGACGGTTGACTCTGCATCTGGCGGTGGGCTGGGGAATTGGTCACCAGGACCAGCAGTGGGGAAGAAGGGCTAACCGCAGAGCAGGGGAGAGCAAGGACAAGTTTGAACCTGCCAGAGCCTCTGTTTTTTGTCTCTCACCACATCTAATCAGGTCTTCATACTTCCAGAATTCTCTTAGTCAACTCTAACCTGGATGGAATCATACAAGAAATGACATCCTGGGAAATGTAGTTATAGCTTAGCCAAGTTAACACAGTTCAAAATATCAAACCTCAAAAAGTGGAACAAGTTTGCATAAGAGAAAAAGGAGTGAACATAGCATGTGGGGAAGTCTTGTGAGCAAAGTTTTGGAGGTAGAAAGAAATAAGATAGCATTTAGGAAACATGGGTAGATTGGCTGGGTAGAGTGAAGGGCTCATGCTGGAAAATAGTGGAAGATAAGGCTAGTAACAAAAGTTGGAATCATTAACTAATGAATTAATTACCTTATTCAACCTTTATTTATTGAGCACATATTATGTACCAGGCACTGTGCTAAGTGCTAGGAAGATAGTGATGAATGAAAGAGGCAGATTTTGGAAGGATTTGAATATTAGACTAAAATACTTGTTCAGTTTTGTGTGCTGTTTTTTTTTGTGTGTTTTTTTTTTTTTAATATATCTTTACTGATTTCAGAGAGAGGAAGGGAGAGGGAAAGAGAGATAGAAACATCAATGGTGAGAGAGTCACTGATCAACTGCCTCCTGCACGCCCCCCTGGGGATCGAGCCCACAACCTGGGCATGTGCCCTGACCGGGAATCACAGCAGGATCTCCTAGATCCTAGGTCGATGCTCAACCGCTGAGCCACTCCTGCCTGGGCCTTGTTCAGTTTTTGATCCATCTCTTAAAAAATAAAAGACTCTTCCAACTGGAACAACTAATCAGTTGGATTTCTGCCCTTAATTCAATTCAACCAACATTTAAGCTCCTTCTCCATGCAAGCTCCTCACAGGCACACTGTCATTGTCCTCTCAAACTGTGACACATGGCTGCACCTGATAATACTGGTCAGAGTGGAAGTATCTTTTTCCCTGGTAATTTTCTACAACGATTTGTGTGCGCATTTAATTTTATGCCATGATGTCCTATTCCAAAGCAAAGGTACTTTATTAGCCAGCTGAGTGAAACAAACAACATGCAGATTAAATGGCCTAACACCCCCCCCCACCACCACATTTTTGTTGAAGTACATGTTATTTCAGAATTCTGTAAAAATGCTGATACATAATTCACATTAGCTTATCTCGGGTCGTACATGAACTCTGCGCTAGTAACGGGTAGTGCAGCCGAGCAGCTGAGCATTATGCCTCTTGCTTGGCAAACATGATCTCATTTAACCTCTTCAAAGCCCTAAAAAGTAGGTACAGTTATCGGCCCATTTTGTGGAAAGGAAAGCTAGACTTAATGAGATTCAGTACCTTTCCCGGGATTATATAACTAGTAAAAGGCTGAGCTACAATCCACTCTTCTTAACCACTCCAGTAAATGAGCTGCCAACTAGTCTACAGTTTGACAGCTGTTGACTTAAAGGCTCCTCCGGATGACCCAGGTATCTAAGATATATCACTGTCTTAACAGGTACAAGTTGAGGATAAGACGTCTGTGGGAAGAAATCTGCAAAGAGCAAAGCGAGACCTTGGAAGTCCTCAGGCTGCGCGCCCACGTGCAAACTGGCCCGTGAGCATTTCCTCTAGATTCCAGCGGGCAGGCGCCTGCGTGTCGCCCCCTCGTGATATCTGGAGAGCGTGGAGCACTGGGGGATGGGTACTTTTTTCTTTACAACTAGCCCCTGAACTTGTTACTGGATGATGTGGACATGCTGCTGTTTCCGCTCAGTAAGGAAAACAATGAGGATCTCACGGCGTGCCGTGCGCCGTGTGTGAGAGAGCGCTGGATCCGCACAGAGCAAGAGCTGAACTGAAACCAGGGGCAGTACCTGGGCCTGAGGTCAGCAGCATTTCCATGAAGTCAGCGGCATTTCCATGAAGTCAGTCAGTAGCATTTCCTTCTTTTCATTTCTATTTTACCACTTTCCGCTGCCCGGGACCCTTACCCACGTGTTTCTACCGACAGACTCTCCGTATCTGACGCAGAGCCCACGAGCCTTACTCTGCTGCACCTGGTGACAGATTTCAACAGTACTCTGTGGGGAACGACGCAGGGTTGCATGTCACCTCCGCGACAGCTCAGTGACATTGGCCAGGGTAGAACTACTCTTTCATTTGCACAGAAGAGAAAACTAAGGCCAAGAGAGATGAAGAGACTTGCCCAGCTAGTTAACGGCAGAACCAAGACTAGTCCCTGCTTTTTCCGCTCTTCCACACAAATAATGTCAGTCCTGGGAAGGAGAGCACCATAGTTATGAGTCAGATTTTTAAATTTTTTAATCACACTTTCCCATGCTGACATCCTGTTTTCTTTTGGGACACTATAGTTCAACAATATTCATCATATTTGTAATAACCTAAGTTCATGTCTATTCTGTTTTCTTTTGGACCTACTTAAAATTAATTTTTGGTTGGAGACATGAGGTTGTGTTGTTGAGGGGGAAGCGGTGGACAGGAATCCAAAGCACACAGGCCTATGACCAATGGGCTGCCTGCTTCACGGCACAGACTCTCCAAACCAAATGTGACAAATGGGCAGGATCTCATAAGTATTCCAGCTCTTCACTTCCCGTGTTTGATTACATTGTACCGGATGGCATTTGGAACTCAGTTCAGGGTGCATAGAGCTGAATTATGCAATTTGCCGATATGCAATTAACTGGAGTAGCAACACATTCAATCTAATGGGGGCCAGACAGAGACTGCATAATTCTTGGGAGCACAGGCTGATTATGCAGTTAAGTGGTATGCACTTAAGAGAAGTGCTCCACATCCATCTGATTCCATTTCTTCCAATAGATTCTTCACGGCACTTTATTCTAGCCTTTCTGCTTTTATGGTCAAACATATTCTAACCTGTATCCACTTGAAATGAGAACCTTACAGTTCATATGCAGATTTGGGATTCATTTCTTTTAAAAGTTAACCTTTAAAAATCTTAATTCTGGGATGCAAAAACGAAAAGGAAGGCATTTGAGAAAGGAAAGGGGTGAAGCTGGGCCTCGGTATGTCTGGGTCTTGGAGATAGGGAACAATACCTGAATTGTGCAATTGAGGATGCCTCATTTATAGTTTCTTTCTTTCGCTTGCTTAGGAAGTTGTGTTTCAAATGCAAACGTGAGGTGCATGAAAAGATTTCTTTTTTAAAAGCAAAGGGCTTTGCAGTCAGTACTTTTTTTTTTTTAACTTGAAAATGGATATTGTAGAAAGGGGGCCCTTTTACGAGAAACTCCAATTAAATGACAGTTCATTGAGTATAGGCAGTTTTAAGTTACTCCGATGATGATGGATCGTTAATTTAATTTGGCAGGTTTTACTGGTTTACTGTACGCTTGCTGTGTGCCCTGGATTGACCTAAATCCTTTGGGGGACCCCAAGAAGTATAAAATATGGCTGGCTGTCCTCAGCCTCCTTGGGAGGTCACGACTCATGCATACAAAGTAATTGAGGAACAATAAAATGCAGCATATGATTAGGTATCAAAAATGGTTGTTGAAGAAAGTGAAAGATAAAAGAAATCAGAGAAGGGAGAAAATGAACTGGGCTGCGATTTTTCATCACTAGAGGGAGACAGAGGGAGAAGCAAGGATCAGTGCTTCACATGGATTAGATCAACCACCACAATTCTGGAAAGATATTACAATCCCCAAGTTACAGATGAAGAAACTGAGGCTCAGGGAGGTTAAGGAACTTGCCCACTATCCACAGGTAGCAGGAAACAGTGTCAGAATTTAGATTCATGCCTGTCTGTCTCCACACATACTCCTTGGAGGTATTCAGGCAGGAGGCCATGGCAAACAGGCTGTGGAGGACGCAGACTTAATTGCATGACCATCACGATCTCTCCCAACCCTGGGGTCCTGTTGTCTGGGAGGATTTCAAGGAGAAGGTAAGAGTTGTGGCTTCACTTTTGGGAGAACTCCTTCTCAACCCTTTAACATAAGAAATGCCAGCTCTAAAGATGCAGCTTTTCCTGGCTGAATAAATTTCTGCAAGTTCAGCAACCCCACCTCCCCCATCCCCAAATGGTGATTGAGTAAAGAACAGGGTAACTTAGGGATTTGGGACTGTTGTAGGCAAGAAAGAGAGAATGACAAAGATAAATGGTCACATTGTCATTCAATCTCCTCTTCCTAAGGGAGAAGCTGCCGGAGGCCCAGGATTGGGGAGCCAGGTGTGGCTGGCACAGCTGGGACCTCATGGGTCCCTGTCTTTTAGGTTTGTAGCAAAAGCACTTAGGGCGTTCTGCTACTCAGTAATTTACTCTTCGCCTCTATTAGTTTTCTTCTGCTGTGCAACAAATTATCACAAATTTAGCAGCTTGAAACAGACCCACTTGTTGTCTCTTAGTTTCTGTGGGCATGGAGAACATACACAAGTTAACTTGTTCCCTTGCTCAGATCTCATAGACTGTGATCCTGATGTCATCCAGGGCTGCATTCTCATCTGGAGGTTCAATGAGGGAAGAATCCCTGCCCAAGCTCACTTAGGGTATTGGCAGAATTCTTTTCTTGAAGCAGTACTATTTATGTTGTTTTCTTTCTTCAGTATCAGTTTGATTTTGGAGAGCACTTTGTAGTTTGAAAATCCTTTTCCATTCTAAAGTTAACCACAAACATGCTCCTATTATTCTTAGCTGAAGATTCCACCCCTCAAATAGTTGTCCAAACCAAAATCCTAAAAGTTACCCTTGATTCCTCATCAACAAATCCTATGGACTCCACCAACAAAATAAATCCCGAATCCAGTAACTAGTTTCCATTTCACAGTCACCGCCATTGTCCAAGCCCCCACCGTCTCTGACCAGCCAACGGCGATGCTCTTCTCACTGCTCTTACCGCCACCCCTCCAGGCCTCCCCAAACCCACTCCCCACTGAGCAGCCGGGTGGTGTGTATGAGATGAAAATAAGATAACGTCACTTCCTTACTCAGAGTTTTCCCATGACTCTCACTGTTATTACAACAAACCCCAAATTCCAGTCCTTCCAGGATCTGGCCTCTGCTGACCTTTCTGATTTGACCTCCTACCACTTTCCTCTTGGTCATCACGTTTTGGCCACATTGGATTCCCCCTGTTCCTCAAAGGTGCCATGACCTTGTCTGCCTCACAGTCTTGCATTTGCTTTTCCCGCCACCTGGAACTCACTTTCCCTAGACCTGCACATGGCCGGCAACTTCTCACTATTCAGGTCTAAGTTCAATGTCATCACTTTTCAGAGAATATCCCTCACCATCTTTTGCAACATAACAACCACCTGTTGTCCAAAATATCTTTCCCTTCCTTCCTTCCTTCCTTCCTTCCTTCCTTCCTTCCTTCCTTCCTTCCTTCCTTCCTTCCTTCCTTCCTTCCTTCCTTCCTCTTCCCTCCTTCCTTCTCTCTTTCCTTCATTCAATGGTTAATTTTATATGTCAGCTTGACTGGGACATGGGGTGCCCAGATTAAACATTATTTTGGGTGTGTCTGTGAAGGTATTATTTCCAGATGAGATTAACATTTGAATCAGTGGTTCAGTAGAGCAGAATGCCCTTCCCAATATGGGTGGGCTTTATCCAATCTGTTGAGGGCCTGAATAGGAAGAAAAGACAGAGGAACATCATCCAAAATTGATTCTGGTAGTGGTCTATGCGTGTATTACATGGATACGTGCAATGAAAATGGATGCATTTTACCACATGTAAACTCTACCTCAGAAAAATTGATTTAGAGAAATAAGAAGCAAGAGAAACTGACAATTTGGATAACTCACACTTGACAGTATCTGGTAACTGTGAGTTTTCCTTTAACACCATCATCTAAGGAAACAAGAAAATTCTTTTATTGTACAGAGATTCCAGCAAGAGGTATGAGCCCTCCCTGGAGGGGGGGCAGTTTGGAGTATAGAGTATTCCACTTTCATGGTTTGGGAAGAAGAACGTCTGTTGTCTCCCATCAGCTTTGCTCCTTTGTTCCCAGAAGGTATGGGGATGTATTATATTACTTTATAAAGCCTTCTCAAGTTCTGCCCATCTTTGTTCACTCCCTTCACTGTTCCCCTTTCCTTTTCCTCCTTTCTTTGCATTTCTTTGCCTGCCAAGTTCTGTGCATTTCTGAATCTCTTGCAAGAAAAACAGATTGACTCACATTAAGCTGAAAAGCCAGGTTGAAACAGGAAAAGTAAGCAGGAAATTTTCAGGCAACTGCCTCGAGATAATATAAGAAAAAGTTCTGCTTTTTACCCCATTCTCATAATAATCTGTGTTTCTTTGCCTGAATAATTAAGGCTAATTCTTCGTCACCTGCTTCCTCTGTGCTAGTGGAGAAACACAGTGAGTTCCTGGGGTTTGGAACTTGTAGATCAGAAAAAATGCCTATAAAGTATATAAACATTTGTAATTAGTTGTAGTAAACACATTTTAAAAAGAAATTAGAAAAAAAGTTCTCATTGCAAAAGGCCCCAAAATAACCATGTTAACTTCTTAGCAAGTCTTTTGTTTACTATCTATATTTTGGCTTATTATATTTTTAACATAAATATGCCATATTATATGTGCTGTTCTGCAACTTGCTGTTTTCAGCTTCCAATATGCTTTGAAATTTTTTATGTCTGTACATATATTAAGTTGAACCCGATGAAATTACTATTTCTATAGATCTAAGCAGGAAGAATTGGAAGTTTTATATAGTCAACCTAATACATACTCTAATATTTCAATGGCTACATAGTATTTCATTGTATGGTTGTACCACAATTTAAAAAAATCATTCCCCTTTTGGTGGACATTTAGGTTGTTTCCATTTTATTTTGCTAATACAAACAGAAGTGTAATGAATACACATGCACATATATATATTCACATATAGTACTGCATATGTATATTTGTGTATATACATCTGCATGTAAATGTATACATATATTCATGTGTGTGTCTATATAGATGCACACACATATCTATCTATATAGATATCTTTGTATGTGTGTTTACACACATACACACTTAAAATCTTTGTATATATGTATCAGTATTTCTGTGGAATAGATTAAAGATTCCTAGACATGTAACTACTATGGTCAAGGGGTTTATGGATTTCACATTTTGATAATTATTGCCAAAGTGTATTCTAAAATGACTGCAACAATTCACACTCGAAGACTATCTTTTTCTCCCTATGCTCTCAGTAATCTAATGGGTGAGATGGCTTTTGAAGCATTTTGAAATTTGTTATATTAATCAGCAAAAGCTAGGCCTGAGGAGTAAATATGTACATAATTAATATGGTCACTGCCCTCGTAGTGTGTTTTGATCTATGAAATAAGACTGGTACACACATACACACACACACACACACAGTGGCAATGATTTCACTGTCATAAGTACCAATCATCTCTTGCCAGATTAACTGAAAATGCAACCACTGCCTACATGGAGGGTCACTGGGGTCAGACAGAACAAGTGTCATTCCAGTTCCTCCACTTACTGTCTGCACGACCCTGAGTTTCTTTGTAGACTGGAGATAATAGCAGTAGTGCCCTCATAGGGTGGTTATGAAGATTAATGTAGAATGCCAAGCACAGTTTCCAGTCCTTAGCAAGAACCCCACAAATGTTAGCTACCACCGTTTATTTGCCTTCATTTCAAGAGCACTTACCAACTTCACGTGCCTGTCGTTACTTTTCTTATAATGTGGCATTGAGTACTGAATATAAAAAATATTTCTTATGTGGTGTGTCTAGCTCTGAGGAGACAGGGACTATTGCTTCCCTCATTCAGTACATGATACTTCTATTAGTACAACCTGGTTGCTAAGGTTTCTGCTCTAAAGTTGTTGTATTCTAAGAATTTTAAACATTTCCTGCACCCTCAAGTAGGGGACTTGCTCATTGCTATTTAACAAACCCCTAAATCTTGATTGAAAAAGGGCCATTTCAGCCTAGCCAGTGTGGCTCAGTGGTTGAGCATGGACACATGAACCAAGAGGTCACCGGTTCAATTCCTAGTCAGGGCACATGCCCGGGTTGTGGGCTAGATCCCCAGTAGGGGGTGTGCAGGAGGCAGCCGATTGATGTTTCTCATCAATGTTTCTATCTCTCTATCCCTCTCCCTTCCTCTCTCCCTAAAATAAATAACACATATATTTAAAAAAGAAAAAAAAAGGGCAATTTCAGTGTATTTTAGAAGGAAGATGGTACGCGGAAACACTGTAGATATTTTTAACCAAAACAGAATGGTGCAAAGCCAAGCCATGAAGATGTTTACCCGTAACAGACAAATTCCCTACATCGATTATTAATGATTCATAAAATACTGTTTTCTTCCAGATATGTAAATTTTGTGCTCACCGTGGTAGCGTAAGCAGGTGGGTGGAAAAGTGCCTAGCCCATTATGCATGGCCACGAATGTACTGCTGTCCGTAAACATACAGCTCCCGTCTCCGGTACATTTGTTTCATCTCTTCCAACTAGTGGCCTGTTTGACGCTCAGGTGGCTGCAGCAATTGCTGCTCGAGGGAAACTTCTAGAGAAGATCAGAGAAATGTAAACAAGAGGGCATTGTCCCCATGGGAAACTCATCAGAGGGAGGGACTATGGCCCATAGAAATAGCCTCGGGGAGGAAGCGTCTCCATTGGCCGTTTAGGACACCGTGACCACATGGGCAGGTCTCGACTGATAAGCAGGAGCAAGGAAAAGCTGAAACGCCACTTACAGGCAGGGCTGACTCCAGACCCAAGGTTTCTGTGTTGGGTTCCATTGGCATAATTATTTGTAATCAGTAAGTGATTCACAGGCCACCTAGCGTCTTAACCAAGTTTGGGTCATTGGACTCCTTTGACCATCTGATGAAAATTCTAGTCCCTTTCCCCAGAAAAATAGCCCTACACATATACACCTAAGATTTTTGCATATAATCTCCGGGGCTTCATTGATGTCCCCAAAGTTCCATGGGCTCTGGATTAAGAAACCCTACTTGGTGCTCATTTCCCATTTTCTTTACCTGTTACTCTTAGCAGTGACACTGTTGGATTTTCCTTTCACAGGATGGATGTCTACAGATGTCCCCTGCATCCCACAGATTCTCCCCTTCCTTCAAGCCCATTTCTTGTTTACACCCTTTTGGAGCTTCTTGTGCTCTGAATGCCTAGTGCAATTGGAGTTGGTAACACTTAATCTAGTACCCAGTTAATTATACGGGGGAGGGGGGAGAAAAGCAGGCTTACAGTTGTGAGAACATGAAGCACAGAGTTTATTCTTGTATTATTATTTATTAATTGTTGTATTATTTTCCATACAAACAACTGTAAACCTTCTTACACTCTACCTTGTACCCAGGATGTCCTGAGCCTATCACTAATACGGCATTTGTACTTTCAGCTATTCAATACATTTAATGAGTGCCTACTATGTGCCCGGCACTGTTCCCAGACAATTATTGTAGTATATTACAATCAGGCATGGGGTACACCTTGTCAACTTCCCCAAAGACTGTGCATCCTCGGAGGTGGGGACCAGATTTCCCTCATGGACACCCTTTTTCTCTCGCCTTACTCCCACTCATTGGTCAAGGCTCAGTTCAAGCGGCCTCTCTCCTGAGCTGGGTTAGGGTTGTCTGGCACCGTGTTCATAACACTGTCACAATTCTTGCCATATTATTTTGAAATAATCTGATCCCATGTCTGGCTCTCCAACTGTGCTCTCCTCCAAGGCATTGTCTTACACCCAGTATAGAGGCTGGAAATAGTAAAACTCAGTATTTGTTGAATATCTAAGCTTTCTCTCACCTCCAGTCCTGCAAGCATGCTGTTCCCTCTGCCTGAGATAGTCTCTCCCCTTTATTGCTTACAAATTCCTATCAGCTTAAATACTTCCTCGGGAAAGCTTTGATTCTTAATTCCTAGGTGAAGTTAGGTCCCCTCCTAAAATGACTTTGAACATCCCCTCGCATTGTACTGAATTGTAATTCCTTGTGTAATATTTATATTCATTGCTAGAACATCAATTCCGTTAAGGCAGGGGCCATGGTTATCTTATTTACCTTATTTTGCAAAGGACGAACACATCGTATAGTCCCCGACTACTCAGTGGCTCATGGACCGGCAGCAATGGCATTCCTTGGGAGCTTGCGAGAAATGCAGAATCTCAGGCCTTACCCAGGACCTTTGGAATAAGAATCCCAGGTGATTTACATACACACACAGTAATGTTTGAAAAGCAGGGGTCTAATACAAAGGCATTCGATAATTATGTGTCAAATGAATGATGAGTGTTGAATGGAACAAAACGGAGCCGGTTCAGCCTTGGTTACCTCTGCTGTCCAGCACGAGGCCTAGCACAAAGCAGGCGCTCAGAGTGTCTGAGGGACAAGTATCTTCTTCCATTCATTTGTACTTACTGTATTTTCTTCAATTAACTTATAAGCCAAATTTTGGGGTCCCGGGTCCTATTTTGGCTTTTTCCCCCTTTACTTTGTAATTTCTAAATCTGCACTGTATGCACAGTAGGTCCTCAATAAAGACTTGCAGCCAACCTGATACTTTAAGGCTAAGTAAATAGTGTCAGCCAGACGGGACGCAGGCATGCTAGTTTGAAGAGTGGGCTGCGTGTGAAGTGACCAGGGATGTTCTCAGTTGTCTGGAGACCCTCAAGCCCTGATAAATGTGCCCGTGGTCTCCAGCCTCATTTCCATCAGGAATATCTCGTGGAGCGCACCAAAACGGAGGGGCCGTGGCAAGGAGAACTTTGATTTCTGGTTTTCATTTTTTTTCTCAGGACGCTGTTTGGTTTGAAGAAGCCTAATTGTGCCACTTCCACAAGCAAAACCAGCGAAACAGATCCTTCTGAGTAGTATGTTTTCCTATAATTACCTCTTCCAGATTTTCTTGAGGAAAAAACATTTGCTTTTTGGCTTTTGGTCTTAGTATTAGGACAACTTACAGACTGTGGGCAAAGGCTTTGTGAAAACAGGCATATTGATGCATGAGGTTAAGCTTTTTTTTTTTAATCTTAGGTGAAAATAAAAATTTGGCTTTAAAATCACAATAATAATGCACTTAGAGAATGCTCTGCATGTTTTGGAAGGTGGTTGCACTGAAACTCAGCAGATTCTGCACCTCTTTCGTTTGGTGTTACAATCACTGGCCTTGAGGAGCTCTGGTCCTTTTTTTAAAATTTTGAATTATTAGAATATAAAAATCTAAGAGACTGTGGCAAAAAAATATGTATGTTTTAGAAAGAAGAATTGGAACCCTGCAATCTTGGGGACTTTGACCTTTACATTGTAGATACCAAACTTTGCAAAGTAGTTTAGAGATTATCCTGCAAGGGAGATCAGCACAGGACCACAGGGATGGCCCTCAAACACCACCAATGTCCAGCTCTTCCTCCCCTGCTTGCTCTGGGAGAATTTCCACCACCTTAGTAACTTTCAGATAGTCCTGGACGCTTTCAAGGAGCTTCTCGCACGTACGCCACCCACTGATCCTTGGTTACTCAGTAGAGCCCACCATTTTGGTCCTTTCCTTCTTTAGCTCCTTGCAATGAATCTCCTTTCATGACAAAAGCTGTGCCCTGGGTCACCAAAGACACTCTAGTTACAGGCCCACCAGGGCCCACCACAGCTGCTGGTGCCACACCTCTGTCAGCGCCTCCACCAATCCTAATAAGGCCACCTACCCTATCTACAGATATGGTCGACGCCTTTCCTCTCCTTCCCTGCCTGTGGCCAAAGGGCTCTAAAACAAAACCAGAGCACACACCTGGATCCAGTTAGCAGTCTGTTCAGGAGCCAAGTAAACAAGGAATTTCTGAGTCACAGCCTTTCTATCCCCCCACTCCATGTCTTCTGCTTGCTGCTACCTCATCAGGCAGGAGGAGAGGCCTGATCTTGCTTCAGACGCCCCAGATCCTGTCCCACTTTTACTCTCATTTACCATCCCCCTGGGAGGAACCAATTTAACTCCAATAGATTTAGGGAATCTATTATGCAGGTGTGTTTGTAGTAAGGCATAGCCTATGCTCCCCACGCCCGCAAAATCAGCCCAGAGAAACACTCCTTTTCTCCTGAAGTCAGCTCTGTCTGCCAAGGAGAACCAGATTCCCCGAGGCTCTCTGTCCTAGACCTTCTCATTCCCAGTGGGGTCCGGGCTGCCTCATTTTCTTGTCTGTCTTAGAAAGGAGAGCAGTCTGGTTTGGTCAAGAGGTTAAGAATCCCAGCCATGATCCAGCACACAAAGCAGTTAGGAGCACAGGCTTTGGTAGCTAGATCCTGACTCTGCCACTTGCTGTCTTTCTCTAAGGCTGTTCCCTTATCTGTAAAATGGGAAATCCTTGTGACAGTGGGGAGCACTCAGTAAGGACATGTATATATACACATATACATATGTGTATATACATATATATAGTGTTTAGCTTTGCATCACAATAATCATTCCACTATTGGTTTTTACTAATAATAACAAAAATAGCTAAGTGGTTCTTTTTAAATAGTAAGACTTATGGCAGTAGTGTTATAACATGTCTTCCTGTCTTTAGCTTTTAATTCTGTGCAATTCATTTTCATTCAGCTGCTAGATTTACCTCCCCAGAATATTTTGATCACATTATGCCCCTACGTGAAAATGTGAGAGGCTGCGCTGGCTGGTGTGGCTCGGTTGGCTGGGTATCGTCCTGTGCACCCAAAGGTTGTGGGTTCGATTCCTGATCAGGAACACATGTCCGGCTGTGGGCCTGATCCCCAGTGGGGGCGGTGCAGGAGGCAGCTGATTGATGTGACACTCTCACATGGATGTTCCTCTCTCTCTTGCTCCCTCTCCTTTCCTCTCTCTCTAAAAATCAACAAACTATTCTTTAAAAAAAAGTTAGGTGACTTCCCATTATTTACAAATAAAGTCTGAAGTCCTTCTCTTTG
Organism: Miniopterus natalensis; assembly: GCF_054644295.1. Lineage (NCBI taxonomy): Eukaryota > Metazoa > Chordata > Mammalia > Chiroptera > Miniopteridae > Miniopterus > Miniopterus natalensis. The sequence goes on along the minus strand of NC_142089.1, from coordinate 37,339,387 downwards.
TACTCAAAGCTCTTTGATCTAGTCCCAACAAAACGTTATCTCCTTTTTCTCCACGAATCCTCTTCACACCTCCTCCACTCCAATTAAAATAAGCCAACATTCCTCACATACACCCACGCCCTGTGTTTGTCTTTTTACCAGAATCCAGATCTTATCTCCTCTTTGTGCCTGACTCAAGTGCTACCTCCTCCAACAAGCCTTCCCCAGTCCATAGTAAACCCCATAGCTCTGTAAGGACCTCGGGACACTTACCCTTTATCGACACCCGGTTATCTTTGGAAACTGTGCTTCAAATTCATACATAGATCTCCTATAGCAGGTGACTGATGACCATCTCTGTCTGACCCATCTTCATATTCCTAAGCCAAGGCTTCTCAACATCAGCACTATTGACATTTGGGGCTGAATAATTCTTTGTTGTGGTGGGATGGTGGGTGTATTGTAGACTGTTTAGCAGCATCTCTGACCTCTACTCACTACTTGCCAGTAGCACCACCCTACCCCCAGCTGTGACAACCAAAAATATCTCCAGACCTTGTCAAATGTCCCCTGGAGGGCAAAATCACCTCCCGCTGAGAACCACCAACCTAGACCAAGCTTGGAAGTTTGAACATGGGTGGTTCTCAGTAAAGCTTAGGAATGGAAGAAAGGAGTTTGGCTTAAGCCCTCTTAAATTTTAACAGCAGTGGAATACATAATTAGTGATATTCTTTCAGTAATTAGAAATAAAAGTATAGAGTTCCCGGGAGAAAAATACTATAGATAGATATTTGCATGGCACAGCATGGAATCAGCCAATAGGTATTTGTTGTGTAACATCAAGTTTAAGAGTCTGGGGTCAGATATGAGTTGGGTTCCAATGCTGGCCTCACCACTAAGCTGCCACCATAGGTGAGTATTTCAAACTCTCTGAGCTTCATTTCTCTCATTCTGTAAAATGGGGATAATAATTGTAACCATCTGGGGTTGTTATGAGGCTAAATTAGATAATGCATTTAAAGTGGTCAGTAGAGAGCTTGGAATATAGTAAGAACTTAGTAATAGTTCAAAGCTGTTATTAATATTGTGATTATTATTGTAATAATGATTCAGTTTTAATCCTTTCAAAGGTCATGACAGTGCTACTCCCATTTGATCGACAGGCTGTGGCTAGAATATGGATCTCCTGATCTCCAGCTTCCACCAGATCACACTCACCTGACATAATGCAAATGTCTCAGTTACAAGTAGAATCTTCACTTTTTAAATTTGGAAACTGAATGCTAACTGCCTACAGCAAAAATGCTTTTTCAATTGGTAAATACCATCTATAACTACCATTGGGAAGCTTAAGAACTGCTTATTAAGCACTTTAGATAAGTAGATGTGCTAGCTATTGGATATAAGACACCTGTGTTGTTAAAACAACACACCTGCCTGTTTGTGGCTTACCAACCCCATAAGCTCAAAGACTCTGTCTTTTAGGCTTTAACAAATGAATTCATAAGTTTAGCAACCAATTGCCATCAGCTCCAGGCAGCACTCGACTTTTGGAGTAAAGCAGCATGAACAGCTGCCTCGGCCTAGAGCAGAAGCTGGTACAGAAGCTCAGGGACAGGGCAACAGGTAGGTGGGGAAGCCAGCCTCCTCCTGAGAGCCAGTCAGAGGGGAGCGTCCACGCAGGCCCCTCCACAGGAAGGCAGAAGCCTCCTCTCCCGTCAGAAAACAAACACCTGAGAGAAGGTCAGGAAAATTTAGCCCAAGCCAGCTCTCTCCAAGCCTCTGTTTACTCATCTGCAATATAAGGGCATCAGATGAAAGGAGTGGTTTCTTAATTAGTGCTACTCTGGTTGGAGGCGGGACACTGGACTAGTCTAGATGGTACCGGATCGTTGCAGCAATAACTAGACATTAACAAAGTGCCCGACAACTCATAAATATACCAGGAAGAAAAAAAAAAGCTGTTTTTTTTTTAATGACATTGGGTCTCTGCTGTTGGACCAGTAGAGTATTCAGGGGCCAGGTTGCTTTCTTTGCTCACTCATTCGTTCAACAGTGGAGCCCAGCTCGGGTGCCGGGGCTGTCCTGGGGACCAGGTGCTGCCTTCGCCCCCAAATGGGGCTCCTGCTGAACCAGTGGAATCAGTTCATGGGCCGCAGAAGGAGGCAAGATGGATTTATTCCTCCAAGGACAAATCCCCGTGCTCCATCTGACATACCGCTTTGGATCTGGGGATGGAGATGCCCGCGTCCCAACTGCGCGCCGCCGCCTTTGCGCGCCCTTCCTGCGGGCTGGGGAGCCGGCCGGCCGCCGGCGGTCAGGGTGCCCCCACCCCCCAGGCTGCGGAGGCCGCGGCAGCCGAGCGGTTTGCAGCCCGACTCCTGCAGGTGGAGCCAAACCCCCTGGCAGCGCGGCCGGCCCGCGACCCTCCCCTCCCGTCCCCTCCCCTCCCCTCCCGTCCCCTCCCCTCCCCTCCCGTCCCCTCCCCTCCCCTCCCGTCCCCTCCCCTCCCCTCCCGTCCCCTCCCCTCCCCTCCCCTCCCCTCCCCTCCCGTCCCCTCCCGTCCCGTCCCCTCCCCTCCCCGCTCTCCTGGGCGGTCCCCCCCCCCCCCCAGCCAACCGAGCGCGCCGGGGTGAGATCGTGCCAGACTCGGAGCCGGCTGCCAGGTTTCTCTCCAGCCTTGGCTCGAACAAAGGAAAGCAAATGACAAAAATGGAAATTTTCAAACTAGCGTCCCGTGGTGTTCGAATCGACGGCTGGGTGGCACGCAGGCACAGCCCGCCTTCGTGCTATTTTGTGATGAAAATGACACCGAAAATACCTCCTCGCTCCGGGTCCCATCTTCCCAGACGGCTCGGGCCTTGCCCGGTCCTCCGGGGGCGGCGACCGCGACCGCTCTGGGCTCGCTGACCTTTGGGGCCGCGTCTCCTGAAATCTTGCCTTCGCTGACTTTTCTAAAGGGCTGAACTTTAAAAACGCCTGTGCTGCTCAGCCCGGAGGCAAACAGATCGAGAAGTTCCTAGGCGCTTTCCCGGGAAGAGCCGTGCGTTGTGCGCGGGGTGCGCGTCCTGTGACAGCGCGGAAACCGTGCGGGGGGGCCCCCCTCCCCGGGAGAACAGCCCCCCTCCCCGGGAGAACACCTCCCCCTCCCCGGGAGAACACCCCCCCCCTCCCCGGGAGAACACCCGCCCCCCTCCCCGGGAGAACACCCCCCCTCCCCGGGAGAACACCCCCCCCCTCCCCGGGAGAACACCCGCCTGCGGGGCGCGGGACCTTGTTTCCTCTCAGCTTGAGTTGTGCGCTCTGTCTCGTCCTTTGGGGGGAAAAAAGACGGTTCTAAAGTGGCTCTTGAGTTGGGTCTCGAAACATTTTACTCCCCGTGTAGCTGAAGACAACAAAAAGCCTGACCATGTCCTTGTGGCTAATTTTTGCAGTTGCTACACTGTAGGCCCTGTCCCAAGTGGGCTTGTGAGAAAGGCGCTCCCCTCGTTTTTTCCCCCCCTCCCCACCCCCCCAGACAGAACCATTCCCCCCCTGGAAGCTTTGACGGTCTCCATCCTACGCAGCTGTGTTTGCAGGGCCCGGAGACAGGTGGGGGAGCAGCCTCCAGGCCAAAGCTGCTAATTCCCTCTCGGAGGACTGTGAATAGCTATTAAAATTTAAAGATCACACACACATGCACACACACACACACTTTTCTTTTTTGGGGTGGCGGTCACTCACTGTTGCACAAGGGCAGCTGCACAACAAATTGCCCCAATTTGCCAGACCGAGGCTGAGGGTTGTCAGTGTTCTCCAGCCGCCTAAGCATCGCCGCCGGCCACTGCTGCGTCTTGCTAGGCACCTCAGAAAGCTGGGCCCTGGGGCCTTGGCCACGTTGCGGGACTGATTATGAGCCGTGGGAGAGGGGCCCACCATCTCAACAGACACATCCCAAAGTTCACGTGAGCACGGGCGATAGGCAGTAGTCACATTGAGAGGTCTCTGCTGGGCTGAGCCTTCACAGGTGAGAATTCTCTACCTGGGTCAAAGGATAGCAAATAAGGCACACTGAAATGGTAGTGTTTTTCAGACTTCAGGATGGAAGGATGTCTTTTCCAATCTGGGACCAGGCCCCTGTGGCTGCGCCCTGAGGGCTTTAGCTCCAAGCAGCCAGTGCTCCTCAGGACCCCCAAGCTGTGGCCTGTGCTGTTTCCTCCTCCTGGCGTTCCCCCCACCCTCTTCTCTGCTTTGCAAGCTCTTGTTTGTCTTTCAAGACTTGTCTCAAATGCAACCTCTCTGAAGTCTTTCAAAGCCATGCCCATGTGCCAATCCCCCCCTTAGAATGAATAATCCTGTCACCTGTTAAGTAGAACTCTGTGGCTTGATCTCTGTAACACACCACACTGTGTTATGCATATTTTTTTATACCTTTTCCTCTCCTGATAGAGTATACTCTTTGTCAAGGCAGGGAATACATCTTATTTACCTCATACCCATCACACTAAAAACACTCAGGGAAAAATCTGTTGAATGAATAAAGAAACGTGCTTCGTTTTTAAACATTTAAAAAGGGGCAATTTGTTTTCTTTCTTCAGGTTCTCTTAGTTTAACTGCCAGACATCATGACTGTGTCTGCAGAGCTAAAGGTAAACAATTTAAGTTTAGGTTAAAGTCTGATTTTCAAAGCTCAGAGACGTTCTTCTGCTCATGGCAAGGAAAGTTTGATGTGGCCTTAGGTGGGAAATTCCTGTATCTCCAGCACTGAGTTAATGCATCTGCTCCTACAAAATCCCCTGAGAGCAATTGTCACTGCAGACACAGGGGCTTGTGACCGTAGTTCTCCTATCACTTTGGTGAAGCCTTAAATGTCACACTGACACATCGTTATTTATTAGACTTCATTCATTAAGTCGCTCCAGCTAGAAACCTGGAAATGTCCTTGGAACTTCCCTTTCCCTCACTTCCCAAGCCCAGTTATCACTGAGTCATGTCACATTTTCTCCAAAATATCTCTCAGATTTGTCCACTGTTCTTCATCTCTGCCATTGCCTGGTTCCAAGTCACTGTTGCTTCCTACCTGGACAACTGCCAAGGCCTTCTAGTTAGTCTTTCTGCATCTTGTCTTGCCTCCCATCCTGTCATTCCCTGGCCCACCACCTTTCAGTGGCTGCACTTAGCATAATCCTTTACGTGGCCTTGTGTGGTCTGTCTCCACGTCTTTCTCACTGAATATACTAGCCTTCAGGTCCTTGAACTTTCCAAAGTCTTGCCTACTCCGAGGATTATCCACGTGCTTACTTCTCCTGGGAATACTCGTTCACTCTCTTGGATCACTTCTCATCTTTCAGAAATCACTTGCAATGGCGCATCCTTGGAGATGCGTTCCCTGGCTCTCCTCTCCACTCCACCTTTCCTGAATAAATCAGATCCCAACTACTGCCCTTCCTGATGCCTTGTTTTTCCTTCATGTTATCACAGGTTGTCATTTTGAAATTAGTGATGTTTTCATTTGTTTTAGGTCTGTCTCCCCATCCGCTGTAGATCACAGGAAGGCAGGGGTTGTATCTTTGTTCAAAAGAGTTTACCTGTTTGCCCAGTGCAGAAAAAATACTCTGCACAGTGCTGCAATGAGAAAGGCTAACGGGTCCTGTGTAACAGGCCTTTGGCATGAAAATAACTTCATGCAAAAAAATAAATCATAATCTGAAATGAGACTCAAAGATGTTTATGCACATGGAGCAAGCAAAGGGAAGACTTGAGTTATGATATGATATCCCACGGCCTTTCTCCACTGCTATTTGAAAACTAAGACGAGAACAAGAACAGAAATATTTGTTTTACAGCTCTACCAAGACGCAGCCCTCCCCTTTCTCTCCCCCTTGCATCAAGTACATCCTGTACTTTTGGCAACATGTTGACTGGATATTTAAAAGCTGTGAACTGTTCAGAAAATTTCACATACTGGGTTATGGGCCATGTGTGTTTGATCAAAATTCAATTACTACACTGTACCATACTTGGAAACCTATCATCCCAAGTTATGAAGTATGACGAAATAGGCGAACCTAATTGGTTCAGTATGGGAACAGTATCAACCAAGCTTGTTATGATAAATAGCTTCCTGTGTTAAAGGTTCTCTAGAGCTTATAAGTATCTTGGCTCACCTCCTCGGTGGAATAGGAATATTGCTCCCAGGGACCCCCTAGATCACTGTCCCTCCAATGCAGCGGCAGTTCCGTTTTCTTCAACTTACTGCCCCTGAAAAAGAAAAACGCTGTGCGATTTTCCCTCTTCCTTCTCATTTCTTCATTTAGAATTTGAGCACCTGGTAACTTCTTTAGCTCCCCCCCATAGAAAAACAACTTTGAAAAGCATGAAGCATTCCAAATTGAAAAAAAAAAAGAAACAGACAAAACATCAGATGTTCTCATACCCACCAGTCAGAATGAACAAATAATATCTTTTCCTATTTCCATCAGATCTTTTGTCTTTGTTTTTTATGTGCCCTTTATCCTGCTTCTTGGGACCAAAGATGGGCCACCATTTATTAAACCACAGTATTTATGAGACTTACAAGCTAAGTTCTGAGGTACTTTAACACACTTGAATCAAGAGCATGTACGTCACATTACGGAGAAGTACCTTAAGTTGTAAGCCTTTCAGGTGTTGAAATGGACTCAGTGAGAATCCCTGGTCTTTATTGTAGATGAGATTATAAAGATCCACAGAGGAGGAAGGTTGCTGAAGGTGTGGGGAGACAGATCAAGAAGTTGTCTTAACAGTTTAGAAAGGGTATAAAGATAGAAGAAACAAAACAAAATACCTCCATACTTTGTGGTCACCATGGGCACGTGTATAATAATTTTTCTTTAGAAGTGACATTTTGGGTTGGTTTAAAACTATTTTCTTCTAGTGATCTCAGTAAAGGGCAAAAACAATTGGTTGACTGACATTTTAACTTCTAAAAAAAAAGAACAAAAACCAATCAGTAGCACTGGCATTTTGCTCAGAAGACAGCTTTAAGGCCAGGAAAATGTGCATATGTTTACCCTTGATTCAAGTCTACTCCTTGTAGTTGCTCCCCTGAGTTTGTTTTCAGCTTAGCCACCATTTGTATTAGACCATCCTCCTTAACTTTTTAACAAAAAAGCATAAGGCTAAACTTGCATTTCTCCCCTGGAAAAAATTTTGTGTTCCACGAAAAGTTCTTTTGGTAAAAAGCAAGAGCCTTGCTTTGCCCTTGACAATAATTCATCCATCGTGAGTGCTGCAGGACATAACCAAGACCCAGAGAAGGATCCCCGGTGCAGGCAAATCTGCAAGCCCACGCGGGGAAAGGGAAGATACCGCGTGGCTTAGCAGTTTGAAATCACAGTGCTGCCAAGATTAGATCAGAGAAGTTCTTGTTCTCTGCAGTACCATTAGGTTTACTTTAGACATTGCAGTTAGCTTAAAAGTCGTGATATCAAAAATGGCCCACTTGTCTGTTTCCCTCCATCAGGTGGATGCTAGTATCGTGATCTTTCTGTAATTTTTAGATAGAACTTCTAACAAGAAGTGCTCCCTGAGAGCTGTAAACTTCAAAAAATAGAATGTGACTGTAGACACTTATGCTGCTACATAATTTTTTTCGTTTAACAAATGTCTGATTTTGGTGAAATCAGCTTTTTTTATTTTTTATTTTTGTATTGAAAAGCCCAATTGAATAACATGGAAGGTGCCAGAATAAATGCTATTATCTGTGTACTGTAATTAAGGAAATAGCCCTTGTCACTCTAATAGGGACCAGGCTCTGCCTGCCTGTCATAAAATTAAATGATAAGAATTTCTGGAGTGTAGCAAAGAAGTAAAGGGAAGTTAGTTGCTAGCATGTGGTTATGAATAGTAGATAAAATGGAGTGATACAGTTTATAGAGAGTGACAAAGAAGTTAAGTAACAAAAACATATTAACTTTTCTAATTTAATGAAATAACTATTTCAGGAAAAGAAACTTCAGTTTCTCTCTTTGGGAAAAGTTGATGTTTTCTTCATAAACTCCAGTGTATTATTTTACAGCATAAGTCACCAAATACAGGTCAACTCTATCATAGTAAACATCAGTTTGTTTGTTTGTTCATTTGTGTTTTAAATGTGTTTTTATTGATTTCAGAGGAAGGAAGGGAGAGGGAGAGAGAGAGAAACATCAACGATGAGAGAGAGAGTCATTGACCAGCTGCCTCCTGCACACCCCTTGCTGGGGATCGAGCCCGCAACCCGGGCATGTGCCCTGATTTGGAATCAAACTTCGATCTCCTGGATTATAGGTCAATGCTCAACAGCTGAGCCACGCCGGCTGGGCATAAACATCACTTTTTAGACAATTCTCTCAGTAATCACAATAAACATTTTACTGTAAAAAAAGGAGTACTGAGCTTTGGAAACAGCCACATTACACAGTTCTGAAGTGATGCTGAGAGAAGGGAAATTCGCCTGTGGGCTCAGTGTGCCAAAGTGTGGTGCCCCATCTTTTCTCTGGTGTTCTCTATCACTCTCTTTCCTTCTCTCTCTGTCTGCTTATCTACCTTGGCTACAGTAGCCCCCACTTATCCAAGGGGGATATGTTCAAAGGCCCTCAGTGGATGACTGAAACCGTGAAAGTACTGAACCCTGTATACACTGTGATTTTTTCCTATACATGCATACCTACGATAAAGTGTAATTTATAAGTTAGGCACAGTAAGGGATTAACAACAATAATGATAAAATGGGACAATTATAACAATATACTATAATAAAAGTTATGTGAATGTCATCTCTCAAAATTCCTTCTTGCACTGTACCCACTTTTTCACTTACAGGAAGCACTTTGTGGCTTTTCTTTGGCATATCTGAATCGCCAGCATCACTGCTCTTGCACTTTGGGGCCATTATTAAATAAAATAAGGGTGACTTGAATATAAGCATTTGCAGTACCGAAATAGTTGATCTGATAACCAAGATGACTTGTCAGTTGTTTAACGGGCAGGTAGCTGACATGCTGGACAAAGGGATGATCCACATCCCCGGTGGGAAGACTCAGGATGGCGTGAGATTTCTTCATGCTACTCACGATGGTGTGCAACTTAAAACTTATGACTTGTTTATTTCTGGAATTTTCCATTTAATATTTTCAGACCGCGGTTGACTAAGGGTAACTGAAAGCATGAAAAGCAAAACTGCAGCATCGCTTTGTTTCAAAAATGGCAAAGAGAAGCATAAGGAGGCTGAGAAGTCTGTGAATAAACCTCACCCTGGAGCCAGGAAATATAAGAAAACTGGTCTATTTTCTTTAGAAGGAATTGAAGTGAAGGAGTGGTGGTCTGCAGAGGAAGGAAGCAGAGAGCACTGTGTTAACTATCATCTCAACAATTGTCGTGTTTTGTACTTTGGAAGACCTGGTGCAGGGCAAGCTTTTCCTGCAAAGGACCGAATAGCACGTACTCTCAGCTTTGCGAGCCATGCGGTCTCTGTCCCAGCTACTCAACTCTGCTTCGTAGCACAAACGCAGCCCAGATAACATGCAGACCAAGGAGCAGGGCCGTGTTCCAATCTAGCTTTATTTATAGACACTGATATTTGAATTTATTATGTTTTCAGGTGTCATGAAATATAATCCTTCCTTTCATTTTCCCCCCAATCCTTTAAAAATGTAAAGACCATTCTCAGTTCACGGGCCTCAGTAAACCAGGTGACGGGCTGGGTTTGGCCCACAGGCTGTAGTTTGCTGACTCCTAATCTAACTGATCATATATATTTTTCCCCACTTAACAAATGTCTGTTAAGCACCTACTTTGACCAAAATGGTTTTAAAGCATTATGATAAATATTAAAATGTAGAAGGCATTTAACAAACATTTAACCCATTGCGATTGTTTGTCTACTCTCAGCCACCAAAGCTTTTTTACCGTTCCGGTCGTATGTCTGCTCTCAGCCACCACAGCAAGGAACCGTACGAATCTTAACTATTCATTCATGTATCAGTTCATAATTTCTCTGAAAGCCCTTAATTCCGACCAGTACGACACCCATGTCCAAATTTAATATGACCGCAAAGGGTTAATACATGTCCATTGAGCTCTACTAGGTCCCAGGCACAGTGCTAGGTGCTGGAGATGTGATGGGGAACAACATAGACACTGCCTTGCTCTCGAGAGTGTTCGTTATGATGGAGCATGGGGGTGTAGGGACTGTGGAAGCACATGACAGATACAACTGACTTTGAGTGTCTTGTGCTTTTTTTTAATGGTACGTTGTATTTGATCTTCGTATCTCTAATGCTCCCCCTATATATCACTATCTGATTACTCTTAAGGTAGAGTATGATGACATTTCCCTGAAGTCAGAGAAGTAAAACCTTATCTAGAACAATTTCTGTTCCAGGAAGGACAAATTGTTGCCCCCTCCATTATGGATATGGTCCAGTGAATCTTCCACCAGATGTCCATCTGATCTCCCCAGGATATGGTATCATATAGGGGGCTAAGCCTGGGTTTCTGCTATTGGAAGAGTGAGCACTCAGCAGCAATGGCATCCAGACCCAACATGGTGAGAAAAATCTTTCTATGACACTGAACCCCGTAAATAACAGCCATCTCTGCCGCTATGGCCACTGACTTTATTCGTGAACACACTGAGCAAGTTCTGGCATAACTAGGAGAGATGCTGACGTGTTCACAGATCACATCACCTTTTCCTACTGTTATTGGGAGACTCCTCTGCAGTGGGAGCCCTCTGATAAGCATTCCCACAGAACACAAATATTCTCACACTCTGGGGCCATTCGGTGTAGTCCGTCCTTACAACTCTCTTCCATTCATCTTTGTTACCAACCCTCCAAGTCTATGACCATCTAGCTAAGCCATTCAGCACTACTGACAAATTAGTATGGAATTGTACCTCTCCTGTTCCCTTTCCAGGCAAAGGGGCGATCAGATGTACTGCTTGAGGTTCAGCCTGCTGAAAGAATGACCTTTCCTTCCTGTCCTTCAGAGTCACTCTTCAGTAGGGCATACTGCTCCTCAGTCCACTTTTAGCTGGTGCATATTCCTGCAGGTTTTTCTGCTTCCTCAAGTCACTTTTCATAAGCAACTCCCACAAGCTATTAGAATGTGTTGAAGAAAAGATGGCAAATACCCCTGAGTAGGTGCGCTGGGAGCGTGAATGACCTGCCCATGCAGCTTACAACACTGCCTTTACCACCTGCTCAAATACAATATTTTGTTTAAAATTCCACTTGATTTTGGAGTGTTTCTATATGTGCCAAATTCTATGGCTTGAGGGATTAGATAATATACAGCCTATAATAGGCAGCTTAGGTCACGTGGTCCCTTGGTATTCCACAGTCAAACATTCAGTTTCTACCAGCCAGAAGAAGTTTCTCAAAAAGAGACTATATATTTGTAGAAGACTGCATGGCTTTTCTCCAAACCCCAGGGGCTTATATTTTGATTCTGCTATTGGAGCTATCTGTCCAGTATCCATCAGTCATACACACTTTGAGCACCATGATTCTGCTAGATCCCATGTCCAAGCTGATTGATCCACAGCCTGGACCAGCTGGAGAATCTTCACTTGCTCTGGGGCCTAATCAAAGTTGACAGTTCTTAGGGGTTATTTGTAAATGTGTCCAGCAGCTTATCCAAATGGGGTAGAGTTGTCTCCAAAACCCCGAGAGGCCTTCTAAGCACCTCTATGCAGAGGTGGCAGAGCCGTGGATTTTTGTGAGGTTTATCTCACACCCTTTCATGTACACATGTTTTATCAAGTTTAGGATTGCAGCTGCTTTTTATTTACTGTGTCTTAAGAATATGATATCATCCATGTACTGAACTACCATGATGTCCTGTGGGATGGTGAGGTGATCAATGTCCTGTTGACTATTTTTTGGCAAAAAGCCAGAGCTGCTGTAGCCCTGGGGTAAAACACAACTGTTTACCAGCCAGATGAAAGCAAACTCTTCTGGTATTCTGGGCTTATTGGGATAGAGAACAGAGCATTTATCAGATCAATAACTCTGTATCATGTGCCAGGGTCTGTGTTCATTTGCTCTGGCAAAGAGACCATATCTGAAAAAGCAATTGCAATTGAAGTGCAACCACATGACCGAATTTAAGAGAATCCATTGTCATTCTCCAAAACCTATATATTTTTTTTTTTTTTTTTAGTATCTTTATTGATTTCAGAGAGAGGAAGGGAGAGGGAGAGAGAGAGAGATAGAAACATCAATAATGAGAGTCATTGATCGGCTGCCTTCTGCACGTCCCCTACTGGGGATCGAGCGCACAACCCGGGCATGTGCCCTGACAGGGAATTGAACTGCGATCTCCTGGATTCTAGGTCAATGCTCAGCCGCTGAGCAATGCGCGGCCAGGTGAAAACCTATACATCTTAAAAAAACAAAATAAAAAACAAACCTATATATCTTCTGTAATGGCCACAGTGGTGAATTAAATGTGGCTATGATAAAAATCATCACCCCAGCATCTTCCATTCATTTTTACTGACTTGGTGAATTACTTTAAGGTGCACATTCTTGTAACCAACACGTGAGTCAAGAAATACAACTTTGCCAGTTGCCCCAGAAACCTCTACATGTGCCTCATCCCAATCACAGCCCTCTTCCTTGCTTCAAAAGTAACAGCTATTCTGACTTTACTCTCTTGCATTTTTATGCTTTTATTACCTAAGTATACATCCTTAAATATTACAGTTTGACCATGTCCATTATGTTTTTAAGTTGCTTTGAATCTAAGGTTCCTGCCCCATGCCCCCTTTTATTTTTATCATTTACCCTAGCCCATTTGAACTGTAGTTTCCCAAAGCCTGGATATTTTTAATGAATACTCATGGAGCAATTCCATGTGCTTCTTTCCCTTTGTATTTCCTGCAGATTGGCAGCTGGATCCAGACACTTGATTGGACTCAAGTTCAATCCCTTTGGTAATACTATGGGTGATGTTATTATGTTCTTTCATTAGAAGACACATGATATCTATCTGATTTTTCACTTTTTATGATTTCAACGGCTGATGATGCTCAAGGTCTAAACCCATGTACTTATCAGAGGTTTCAAACTGTGATAGTCTATCATTTTGTTTTCATATTAATTGGAATAATTTTATAAAAAAATAATTCCCCTTGTTTATTATTTGATTAGCCAGCTAATGTAGAAAATAGACAAGATAGATGCTTGGTTCTTTCCTCTTGTTTATCCAGTTCTCCAGGAAGTGAAATGAGTTCCTTTTCATCCTCAGAAGGTGACCAATTAATTTTTTCTTTTTCACTATTATTATAAACTCATGAATTTAAACTTATTTGTTGCAATTCAATTTATTGCAATTTTTATTGAAGCTGAAATTGTCCATCTTTGGCTAATAGGAGCCTCCTCAAGTTTGCTCCTGACTCTTTTTGACATGATGCCAGTGGTCCTTAATAGCTTCCTTGCTATCTGCTATGTCAAGATGTTCCAGGCACATCTTGTTCATATCATTCCCCAGGCCTGGAACCAGTCATTTCCCCCCAAATTCCTGGTTTCTTTAATGAAAAATGGTACTTCAAAACCACAATCTAAGCATTGGGGATGCTCAAATTTCTGGATCTCTAATGGGTTCTAATTCATACTGATATTTTTCCATTTAAGTTTAGGCTACAGGACTTTTTTCTTAATTTCTTCTATGTTAGATCTGTATCTCCTTTCTTCCACACAGAATCTTGGTTCTCAAGGACACAATAGATGTAGAATATCCCATAATTTTTCATTTGCTTTGTCCTACATTACACATATAACAGTCTTAGAATTGCTATAACTAATACTACCACTGCCAATTATGATTACTGAAAGTATAATTTAAAAATATTTCTATTTTGCATATGCTATTTCCATCTCCCCCATTTTAATGGTTTTCAAATCATACAGCTATTATATACTATAAGCTCTTATTTTAAACCCTAATTTAGTCTTAGCTATTCAATTAAGTATATATTTAAATCCCACTATCAGTTTCAATGTCAATGTTTCTCTAGTTATTTTTGTTGTCTGAAGCTCACTGGCCAAGATCGCAGTACCCAATAGAATTTTCTCTGATGATGGAAATGTATAAATGCATTATATAGTATGATAGCTACTAGCTATGTATATTTTTTGAGCACTTGAAATGTAGCTAATTTGATTGGAGAATTGAATTTCTAATTTTACTTCATTTAACTCATTAACATTAAATTTTAAATAGCCACATGTGGCTAGTGGCTACCACATTGATCAGATTTCTTAGGAAGGGCTCATGGGAAAAATATTCCTTGAGTTCTTTCATGTAAATAACAGTTTGCACCTTTTATGTTTATAGGTCAGTTTTGCTGTATTGAAAATCCTTGGTTCACATTTTCTTTCTCTGAGCATCATATGTATGTTACTCCATTTTCTTCTGGCATAAAATGTTACTGTTGAAAAATCTAATGACAATACAATTTTTTCCTTATAAGTCATGTGCTCTTTTTGCCTAAATGCCTGAAAGATAATTTTTCCTTAAAGCTCAGTAATTTTTCTAGAATATGTCTTAGTGCTTCTGTAGATACTTCATCATAATCAATCACAAATGATAATTTCATTAATTATGAATGCTACTGCATGCCATGGATTACCCAGCATTCTATTTACATTGGCAAAGTGTTCAGCACTTTGTTCTAAACCAAGGATATGACTGAATCAATCCTCAAGTCCAATCTTGGAGGTCTTTGAGGGTCTGTTTCCTGGAACCACTTCTTGTACCAATTTATGTATCAGTGTTTAGTTAGGAGACAGAAACCATACCAGTAATCAGAACAGAGAGAATTTATGATAAAACAGATAATAACTTTATAAACAGCATGGCCATTTTAGATATATTTTCTCAGGCACACAATATGCTCTTTCAATATGTAATTTTAAATACTTTTATTTTTTATTTCATGGAAGATTTTAGTACTTGTTTTTCTTTCTCTCTTTGGGTTTCTTCAGTGGTTCCTATTATCCATATGTTGGATTTTCTTTGCGTATCTTCAATATTTGTCATTTTCTCTTGGCCTCTATTTTATTTTCCCTCATTTATTTTTGAATGTTGTTGTTTTTTCACTATTTTAAAGCCATTACACGTTGTATTTATTTGTTTGTTCTTGTCTTTCTCCTACAACAGTCTTCATTTTTTAAAAAAAAAATTGGTTTTTCCCTTTTATTGATAATTCTTCTTTGAGTTCTGTTACATTGTTTCTGAGTTTTTCTAATTCTGACTTATGCTATTTTTCCTTATAGTGTATCTTTTTCTTAATATCTTTTAGCTAATTTTGAAATAATATGTTACAGTTTTGATTTGTCTCTGAGCACGTCTTTCAAGTGTGATTTTATTGTCTGTAGGGATGTTATTCTGCTCCATTTCTTTTATTTTTTAAATAGTAAAGTTTTATGGTTTGATCTTGATATTTCTTTGTTTGTTACTCATTTTTAATGTAAATTAAACTTTTAAAGGAAATTTCTTTCAGATAGATTTTCTAACTTTACAGTGGTCCCTCTTCTGTCACTTTATGTAGTATTAAAAAATATGGTGGCTTGTGTTCTGAGATTTTCTGGCTCTATTCCCCTCCCACAGTTTGAGCTAGACCTTCTTTTACATTTATCTCTATTGCTCCTATCCTGCTCAAGTGTAATTCTACTTGTAGCAGTTTCTCCTGTGAGGTTCTGTCTTGGAAGGAAGGTCTGTTGACTGTTTTAGGAGTTCAGAAGAATAAGACTGATCCAGCCCCATTTAATCCATGCTCCTCACCTGCTACACTCATCCACTATTGGGGTTTCTGCTGTTATTCTCAATTTGGCCTATTCAACTTCTAGTCAGTATTTGTTGCCTTTTCAGTCCATCAATTGCATTGTTGCTTTTCTCTGTTTTTCCCCACACAGATGCTGATAACTTATAGCTCTTGTTACTGTAAATGTCTTTTCCCCACCCATTTGTATTATGGGTTTTAGGGAATACTTATTACCTAGTTTTGTTGTAAATATGGGCCACATTTGGTCTTATATTAATTTACTGTATATTTTAATGTGGAGATTCAACAAGATCTAAAACTATGTTGCCACTATCTTTCCCTTTCAAGTCACTGGTGATTGTATTAATACGCAGTTCCCTCAGGGATGTGATATTGTTTTTGATTCACTACTTGGTTTGTTTCACTTGTTCCTTTCCTTTATGATAAGGGAATGAATGTGGAGATTCTACCACTTGCCAAAATGTTATTACAGCTTGGTCTTCTGGAATGGAAAATAACCACAGAGTGGGTTCATGGACTTTCTTGGCTCATTACAAGATGAATTCTGTCCAAAAGTGCATGTATTGCTGACCCTCCTGAGTTCTTACACTTACTAGTGAGTCACAGTTGCCTGTTGTGTCCCTAAGGATTAATGCTAGCTAAGAACAAGTGTCTGGTAATACATCCCAAAGTCTGAGCATTTCCCTTTTCTCAGTGCATAGTTACTCTGGCAAATACCTTTGGTTTGTTTAAGGAGACAAAGATAAAGTTTACAATTCGTACTTGGGACAGGGCTGCAGGTCCTTCCTTGTGGGTACCTGGTTCCTTTATTCAAAGGGCTCAAACAGAACTGGATCAATTTCTGGGAATTGGGTAAGGAAATCTGACTTTGCATTAAGGCAACTCAAATCATCAGTGCCCCAATTTTCCAGAATTCTTTCTTGGCTTTTTGGCTTTAGTCCTAGAAATCCTGTGATAAATAATCTTATTCTTGAGGGTCAAACCATTCTGATTATGACTATTCTTGCTGCTTATATAGTAACCAGTTAGTGCTACCACTAGACCTCTGCCACTCAAGAATCCTATTATCACCACCATACTCAGCTATTTCAATAGGAGCATCACCTATGTAGGGCAGGCACAATATTGTTTTTAAAGATATTGGTGCTTCAACAAAATGTATTTCTCTGTCTTAGTTAAGGGAACATTCTTTGGACCCTCTTTGCAAACATAGTTAGATGGTGAATGAGCAGGTCATAAATAATAATTCCATTTCAACGTTATTATTTCCCTTAGTCTTTGTTTTTCCCCCCTCTACATTTTTGTTTTTTTAATCACCGAGGACATTTTTTCCATTGCTTTTCAGAGAGAGTGGAAGGGAGGGAGGGAGGGGGAGAGAGAGAGAGACATTGATGTGAAAGAGACACATCGATTGGTTGCCTCCTGCACGTGCCCGGACCAGGGGCCAGAGATCAAGCCTGCAACCGAGGTATACGCCCTTGGACGGAACTGAACCCAGGACTCTTCAGTCCACAGGCTGATGCTCTAACCACTGAGCCAAACCAGCTAGGGCTCCCTCTCTACATTTTGACATTTCAGTCTCACTTGGGGTGGCCTCTGTTGAAACCAGATTTAAGTTCATCAACTGAATAAACAGATGCATTCTTTTGAATTAGATCACTGAATTAAAGACTGCTAGCATATGTTTTGATAATTTCTTCTTGTTGATCTAGCCCTTCCCCCATCTGAATCCATTATAGTGGTGCCTCAGTTTTCGAATGTAATCCGTTCCGGAGGACCATTCAAGTTCTGAAACGATCAAAAACCGAGGGATCAACAGCCCACAGCTGGGCCTCAGGATCTTGCCCTCAGCAGAAGCCGGGTGGCGTGTTCCACTCCCCAGGCATGGTGGAAATCAAAGCATTTCCTTCCGGGTTTACGGCTGTCGTAACTTGAAATGTTCTTCAACAGAAATGTTTGTAGCAACGGAGACTTTCGAAAACCAAGGTACCACTGTATCATGCATATCTCCCAGGTTTCTACAGATGTAAATAAGCAGAAAACTATAACTATTTTAGTAGATAAACTCTCTTTGCTTGTCTTCCTGCGGCATCATGGGATTTGACTTTTTTTTTACAGGCCAAGAGATAATGACAAGTGCTGTGGTGGAATACAGAGCTAACTGGGGTCACGGGGCAGGTAGGTGCCTCGGGAAAGGTCAGTGCAGCGTCTCCACATCAGCCAGAGCTGCTTTATTTGGTGAGGAGCAAGGATTGCTTCTTCTGACAAGCACAGCGCAGTGGATAATGGGGCTCCAGGGACTCATATTTATCTGAATTTACCCAAATGTTCTCATCTCAGGGTTCCACTCCTTCTAATCAAAATCTATCTTGACTATAAAAGACCTGGCAAGGTTGTGAATTCAGTTTGAATTGTAATTCAAAACTCTCATGATCATCAGCTTTGGCATCTTACTTTTGTGCATGTCATCCCCTTGACTTTAAGAGATTAGAGACTATATGATGGTGGTTACAGAAATTCTCCAATCCTCTAATTTTGCCTAGAGCACATAATTTAAAGAAATGTCAAGGCATGAGCTTATATTGCCTTTCTTTAAGCCCTCCAGGGTTTCCGTAGGGTTCAGTTTACCCCATAGTCCTTGTCTGCTCCATTTTTATCATACCAATTTACCAAAAGGCTTGCCTTCAATGGGCAGATAATTTAAGTCTCTCAAATGTGTCATAATTTAAATAATTTTATTGTAACTGTTCCACAGATTGCCAGTGACCGTTTTTTGGTGGTAACCAAATCATTTCTGCATTTGGATCTAACCAAATCAGATAACTACTTCCAAATCCGGGTTGTTGAGAATCTGTTGTCTATAACCAGTTTCACAAACTATATTAGTACATGAGATAAAAAAACACCCTAGGCATTTTAAACATGAAATAATTTTATACAGGAAATTGGGTGCTTTAAAAAATGGTTGGAAATGCTAGAGTATCATAAATCAGGAGACCACCACTGGCACTATTAAGTTCAATACTCATCATCATAGATGCTATTCAGAGAGCATATAGTTCAGGTTAAGAAGTCACTTCCTCTGTCATCATTGAACCTTTCTTGGTACTCATAAAGATGTTAACCAGACACTGAGTCTGGTCATCATTGCCCCCCACCTACTTTTTTTGACAGTCATGTTTTCACGAGCTTGCTTGTTAGCAGAAATAGCAACAGGAAGATAGCCTCTGTTCCATATTTGTCTTCTAAAACTTTTTGAGTGTATTAATTGGCTGAACCTAGCTGCCAGAGAGTCTGGGAGATGTATTTTTTAATTTCCTAGGTTCTTTGAGGTGAGAATGGATGCTATCCAGTATGTTAAAAAAGTAAATAATTTTTATTTTGCTTATGTTAGTTTCTGTTGCTTCATGCAAAATGGGAGAGTAACTGTAGTGAGGTGAAGAGTTCATGAAAATGAATTTACATAAACAGCAAAAACAGCATATTCTTTTAAAGAAGTTTGTATATGAAGAAAAAAAGATGAGATAATAATTAGTGGGTGAATTCAGAGGAAAGGGACAGTTTCTATTCAGATGTAAGAGACTTAAGCATTGTTATAGGTCAAGTGGGTGGAAAGAGTAGAGAAGACTGTTGGTTGAGTATTTAAAATAGGAAACTAAGGGCAATGGATGGAACAAGGCCTGGAGGAGATGGGAAGGTCAGAATCAAGGTTAAAGACATCAGGGTTGGCCCTAGACAAAGAAGAAGAGGAACAACTTTGCAGGAAGTTCTGCCAGGACCTTGCACATCAAGAGATCTGACACATGCAAGGACCCTACCAGATGTGAGAAATCAGGGAGCATGATCATAGGCGAACAAGTGCCTGTGTCAGTCATACAAGAGTAGTTTAGGTAAAATAGATGACTAGATGTTCATGTAGTTTCAGTTTTTTCAAATGAAGAACTTAGTTTGGGGCATCTAACCTTTCAAATACTTTAAACTGCTTGTTGTCCGATATTTATTTAGGACAGATAAAATCCAACCTGTATTGGGTAAGATATGAACACTGTTCCACAACTACTCTGAAAGTAGCATTTTTCACCTCTGGAAATGCGTGAAACTGACCAACACTGGATCAGTGGACCATTAGGATTCAAAGTTGCTCTACTCAAGCCTGGTTCCTACAAGGAGACCTCCATTTCTGCAGATCTCCGTGACTTAGCTCTAGCTTTGGTTGATGTGGTCCTTTGACGGCCCCTGAAAAGTAAGTTAGCTTTGGTTGAGAAGAGTAATACACCAATGAGGTTATATCCACTGTAAAAATGTCTACCCTTAGGAGTGCATATGATAACAGCAGACATTTTGAACTAGGTTATGCAAAAAAGACTGAAAGTGGGTGCTTCGAGCAGAATGCAGCCTGCCTTCATGCCTGTCTTTCACTAGGGTTGCTAGGTTCGAAGCACCTGGGCAGGGCTTTTGTGTGTCAGGGAAAGTGGAAAGTAGAGTGAGTGAGTCTTGTCACTCTACTGGGTGTGATGGGTCTCTCCAGGTGGGGAGCCGAGGGGTGAAGGCTGAGCAGACTGCTTGAGTGAAGTGGTGATTTGGAGGGGACTTTCCTAGGGAAAGTAAGAGGATTTCCAATTTCCCTCTTCTTCTTTTTGCAGCCTTGGGGCCAAGATGTCACTTGGGTAGACCCTAAACTGTCCCACATAATCTCATCCTCACTCTTCCTACACATCCACTATCCTAAATAAACCTACAGTTTGTGCAGTTACATTGCAAATGTAATGCAGATGTTCTCTCGGAACAGTCCCTGAACAATTCTTTTCTCTCAGCAGTAACTCCCAGACCTTCTTATATAGATAGTCTGGGGCTACTACAGTCTTTGATCACATAAGCATGTTCTAATGCCTTATTATGAAAACAAAGTTGAAAAACGCTTTCCTGTAATGTGTTAAAATTTTTGTCTGTGATTCTCCTTTCTCCCTGATACATTTCCTACAGGCTGAATGCCTTTCACTGCCTCAATTTGCCAAAATCTCTGATTTCTTACCTACCAAAATCTAAGGTCCTTTTTAAAGATGAGTCCTACCTGTGTCACTTTTTCCCTGGGCTCTGCAAGGTGACTGGCTAGCAAATTTAATTAACTAATGCACAACGAAGTTCCATTGGCTTCATCACTCTTTGAGGATAACATTAGCATTTTAAATGAGGCTTCTTAGACTGTCAAGCTCAGCAAGTGGCTTATAGATCATCAGGACAAATGCACTGGTTTCACAGGGGAGGCTGCTGAGTGAGGCTCTGAGGCCTCACAGGACTTACTGGGGATCTCAGGGCTAGTAAGAGGCAGAGCAAGAACTGGAACTGGTTTGGGTACCACCCACCTTGTACCATTGCGCACAAATTCTGACAACATAATTAGTTATTAAGGGAATTTTTAGGTACTGAAAAGAAAAATATTCTAAATTGTGTCTTTATTAATATTCAACATACATTTACATATAAAGTTATCACTTCTTACCTAGAATTTCTATTCTCATTAGTATTTATCTCTGTGCTTAGCATGGGGGACTGTAATTGTTTCTTACTTGTTTGTCTCCCCCACTGGACTCTGAGTCCCCAAGGACAGGGATTGGGCTTTATTTGTCATTGTATCCTAGCACCCAGGCCAAGGTGGTGCAGAGTGGGGTTTCACTCTATGTTGCTGAAAGAATGAATGAACAATGTGTGATGGCCAGGAACAGGGCTAGAATCTTAGGTGTCACTTGTTCCTGGTTCTGAACAAAGTTGTTTGATTGATGAGTCATCTTTCCTAACATATTTCAAATCATATCAATTAGTCACCTCCCTCCTCTATTTCCTCTTAAGGCTGCTGGATTTAAATAACTTTTACTTTTGTGCCATTTGACTGTCATACACAGATGCTGTTGACCTCTCTAGTGTCTTTTCCTCACTCCATAACACTTTTTTCCTGGTACTGTTACCATCTTCCTTATGCTAGACTGAGAAATGACGTACTTAACAAATACCAGATTAATGTGTTCCGATTTTTTTCATATCTAGGGATAAAAAGAGAGCCTTTTGAAGAGCCTTCAAATCAACAGTAATTTCAAATTTTCACAACATAAAGAGGCAGAGCGCAAAGTGAATTTGACACTTTGAAAAATGCTGTACGCCTCCCAGTAGACGGATGAACATGCTTTCACTTCATGAATGCTTGTTTCATAAGTATTCCATAAATATCAATGTCAGGGTTGTTAAGTAATTAATATTAACCTATTGAGAAAGCGCTCTTTTCTATGTGGTTGATTTCCAGTGGGGAGACTAATTAAATATTAAAGACCATGTGAGATGTTTTCTATAATTACAGTTTCTAGCTGTATTTACCAATGATGTGCCTACATGCAAAGTGAAATAATAATATGGTATCAATCCTTTTTATTCCTATACAGAGTATATAGATTTTTTTTCAGTCTGGAACTTCTCATCCTCAGCCTTTGATTACCCTTCATAATTGCCCTCAAGACTCTTTCCTATTTCCACGATTCAAATCTTCCATGATTTGAAAGGCTACTATTCTATGTTTTTATGCCTTTCTGTTTTCTCTCTCCAATCATCTTGAGTTATTTCTGTCAATTCATGTTACTTATGCTATTCATAGAATAAAGTCATTTTGTATCATCAATATGATCCATCTCAGGTTGGCTGAATGCTCAGATTTTGGGGTTTGGGGGAAATCTCATCATAAAAATGCAAGAACATGGACAATGGGGTGGAGAGGGACTGGGGAGGGGGGTGGGATGGGGTGGAATAGGTCATTGGGGAGAAAAAGGGACATCTGTAATATTTTAAACAAAAATTTAAAAAAGAGAAAAAAAATGCTTATATAATTGAGTGTTATTTGGGGTATCCTTGCCCCTTAATAGCTTCCTAAAATTAACCTGAACCACATTGTATACCCCATGGGAAAGTCTGATGCCCTCCCCAGCACTGGAAAAAAATTTCAGGCACCTTATTTTTTCATAGTCCTCTCTGAATCCTGTCTCGTATTTGTACTCAGTTCTTGCTCCCCACTGTGCCTTTTTGTGGCTGCTCATTTCTTTTCTTCACTTTGCTGTCAGCCCCCAAATAATTCACACACATTCTTTCCACACACATGCATATACATGCACATATAAATAATACATGCATACATGTATCCATATACGTATGTACCTATACATATACATATACATATGTGTGTTTATCAACTATATTTACTTATTTTTAAACCTCCGAAGGCCTCTGCGTATGTGGCAAGCTAAAACTTGGTAAGACTAATGGGAGGTACAGCAATATAGACAGATTCAAAGAAAACTTAGACCTGTTCTTCAAAGTTCTCCTTCTGGTCCTCCATCCGCTTGCCCACTGTTTCCCTCCTCTATCCTTCTCTCCGCCCTCTTGCTCTCAGGAACAAAAAGGCCTTCTCAAGTGCTTCTCAGTGTCTATGCAGAGCAATCTAGCCCTCTCTGCCCTATTGCAAATCCCCACAATCCCTGGCTTTTCTCTGTAAATGCAAGAACTCCGTCAAAGCAGAAAACCACTATGTGTAGGACCCCACACTGCTGCGTTCTTTGACAGTCTTCATTTGTGCTGGGGGTGGGTTTATACCTGGTTTGGGCTCTTTCTTTACACTTACTTTTCACTCATAGACCATCAAGTACTTTCAGATCTTTCTAACCACTCAAGAGCACATGAACAAGGCAGTTCTGTTTTTTTGCTTTTATCTGCCTTTATGTATTTATCTTCTGCTGTAAAAAATACATCACACTTTCAGTGATTTAAAATTAATGACCTTAAGAAATAATTGAAAGGAAAAATTTCAGAAGCATCAGTGCTGACCTTGCTAAATATTTATATGAGTTAAGTGGCGTCAAGCAGGATTGTTTCTGATGCAAAGAACCTTGACTTGTTTTTAGTATATAAAATGCTATGACTTTCATGTGTATGTTGACAGAGGATTAGATTTGCTGTGTTTAAAAGGGGAGAAATAACTTTGACTAGAACATTTACCTTATATGGAGAAAATGTTTCAAAAATCAAATAAAATTTGCTCATTAAAAAGAATCCATGTCTTTTCTTCTCCCAAAACCAAGGAGGGGACTAATTTAATAATGGTTTGGAAGCCCTACTTCCTTCCATTCAAAGCAGAATATTCAGCAGCTACACACTTGAGGACTTACCCAGGTGATCAATATCTGCAAGCAGGACAGTCACTCCTCAGACTTGATCACCCACAGTCACAAGGCTCAAGCACACTTAAGTCAAGGCCCCCTTGGCAAAGTGCAATGTCAGGTGAAGAGCTCCTATATCGTTTTGTCCAGTGCTTTGGATCAGGCATGATGGTTTTTATGATAAGAACTTTCCTAACTTTAGGTTCATTGAGTACTTTAGGAAAATAGGAATACAAACTGGAGTCTTCCAAGTGTTTGCAGGTTATACATATTTTAGACACTTGCGAACTAAGCAAATACTCTTTAAGTAGAAACCACATGTAGACACGGGTGGTGTGTCCTCTACATCAAGATCCAAGAAGTGGGTGCACTGTTGATGAACAGCAGGCCCTAAGCAGTTTTAAGCGCAGAAGGAATTCACTCACACAGAGGCAACTCCTCAATCTTTTGCTAACTTACTTGATACTCCATATAACATATTTTTATTGAGCTCTGCATGCCAGTTACTGTGATTCAGAGGGGACACAAATTCCACAGATGTATTAGTCAAGATCCTTGGTTGCAAGTATAAGAACATAAGTCAAATATCTTAGGCACAAAAGGGAATTTATTGGCTTATATAAATGGGAAATGCAGAATGTGCTTATTTCTCATATATTAGATCCAGGGGCTAATATGTTTTTTGGGTTTTATTCCCATATTCTAACTGTGCTTCTCTCTCTAGGGTCAGTTTAACTCCACGGAACTGCTCTCTTCAGGCAAAGGGAAAGACGACTGTTGGTGGTCCAAGGCCTCCATCATTACAGCATTAAATTCAAAAGGAAAAGAGGGACCTTCTCTTTCCAGGATCCATATATTAATATCATGGAAAGACTCTGTCCAATAACTTGCCCATACTTAGGGCAGTCACTGTTGTCGAGAGGATATGGAACCAGTATTTACCTGGGTCACATGCCAAGCGTGCTGCAAGCAGGTGGGCAGGGCACTGTGAAAAGTCTTAGCAGAACCACATGGGATGAAGGAGTGGCAGTTCCCCAATGGAAAGAATGGTCCCAGGAAGACAAAAAGAACTGATATTCACAACAAAAGACTCAATGCCTTCCTCAAGAAACTCTGAGTGTGGTGTAAGAAGTGGACATATAAGCAACAGCAATAGATAGATGAAAGTTGATACAGTACAGACAAGCACAAAGCACTATGTGAACACAGAGTGGGGACCTGTAAGTCAAATTGGGGATGAGTGATGGTTTCCTGGATAGTAACACCCCTTGGTTGAGTCTTGATGGGCAAATAAATAGGAGTTATCAGGTGTATAACAGAGTGCAGAATAGATATCTTGGGAGTAGAAACAGCACCAATAAAAGCAGGGAGATGACAGAGACACAATGAATGTTTGCTAAATGAATAAGTGAATGATTTGCCTAGAATTACCATTTCTAAGGTTATTCGTGATATACTATTTACCAAATTCAGTGAACCCCTTCATATCTTACTTTATTTCTCTGCTGGTATTAATGCTTTAATCCCCGGCTTTTCATGGTACCACTTCTACCTAGTTGTCTTCCTAATTCATTCGCTCAAATAGTTGCTCAGGTCAAAAAACTTTGTAGTCAAAGAAGGCTCTTTCTTTCTCTTAAAATGTTTTTATTGATGTTAGAGAGAGAGGAGGGAATAGGGAGAGAGACAGAGAGAAGGAGAGAAACATTAATCTGCTGCCTCCTGCACAAACCCACTAGGAATTGAGCCTGCAACCAGGGCATGTGCCCAGACCAGGAACTGGACCTGTGACCTCTAGGTGCGATGGATAGTGTTCAACCAACTGAACCACACCCACCAGGACAAGGCTCTTCTCTTTTCTTTAAGTGTACCAAGTCCTGTGGGCACCAGTTTCAAAATATATTCTGAATTTGATCACTTCTCAAATGATCTTCTGCAACCCTGGTCCAAGGCTTCATTGTGCCTCATGGGGACCAGTGAAGTGGCTCTGCCTCTGGCCTTCCTGTTTTCCCTACTACTTCTCTACCGCCATTTTCCCACAAGGTAGCCAGAATAATTTTTTAAGAAATGTAAATCAGATCATGTTTCTACAGAAAAGGAAATGTACCAACAACTTGATAATCTAGGGGAGGAATATTCCAGAAAAATAGAATTGCAGGTACAAAGGCTGTGTGTTAGGAGAATATTTGGAGTGTTTGAGTATCAGAGGAGAGGTCAGAGGACTGTGTTACATGGGCCAGGGGACCATGGTTGGATTGGTCTGTGAAACCTTGCATATTTCTTCTTCCTGGCCCTCCCTTCCCCTATCTCCCAGCTTGCTCTCCAGTTTCTGACTCTTATCATGTGTGAGCAAGGGAGGGGAGGGAAGATAAAGGTCATGAAAACCTTATTTGAATTGGTTGTAACATAGGCTGGCCCCATGCTCTTGGGCTTGACAGGTGTTTAAAGTTGTCCCTTTTCCAGTGCAGTGCTTTCCAGGGCCCTTCTGGAGGTACCCAGTCAGGCTCTCCAACTGTAACTTCAATGGACATTTTCCTTGGGCTTGACCGTGCTCCTTTCTGCAGACCCTGGCTCTGCAGGGGCCATTCTCCATGGACTCTCACTTGTTGGAGTTCTCTCACCCAGGAGGTTCCAATGGACAGAACTTAAAAGGTCTGCAGCTCAGCTCTCTCTTCAGCAGTGTCATGTCTGTTCCATGGGAAATACTCATCAGCAGCCTTTGGACTCCACCATCAAAGTGGCCAGTCATTCCCATTGCTTCTAGATTTCCCAGCAGGACTCAGAGTTCAGGCCATGGTTGTATCTGCCAATGTGCTGCTCTTGCCATGTGACCCAATAAAAGCTCCCTTCATTTGGCTTGACATGAAGGAGTTAGACCCTCTCCATCACCAGTCTCCATCTTTCACCGACTTACTAACACCCCATTATAGGAAGATGTAGCAACTCAAAGCTCTGCTCAAAAAGTTCTAGATTGTACACTCCAATTAGGAAAGGAGAAGGCTGTCAATTTTAATGGCACTGAGTATACTTTCTACTTACTTGCTTCAAGGTCAGGAAGAATCACGTATCCAATTAGTGTGGGCATGAGAGGGTGACAGCTTTTTCCTAAAATAGATGAAAAGGATGATGCTGGGAAAAGAATTCTGACCCTGATTTAAGAAAGGTGCTATAAAAATAATGAGTCAGTATTTCAAATGACACATCTAAGGAGATGTACTAGCCAGTCACATAGTTTTTGTTCCTAAGAGTGACCTTTTTAACATAGGCCAACAGAACGTAGGAGATGCAAGAATGGAGAGGTTTCCTTGCTCATGATCAACTCTATCTTAGAACTCTCATACTCACCAGGGAGATAGCTTTATCAGAAAAGTGTTAGATGGAAGAATAGTAAATATTATCACCCTAGCTTGCCTTGTGCTTGAGAATAAGTGACACCCTGCTGTAAGCTTTCATCTTATTTGTCTTAAATAAAATCATACTGAAAGAAATAAGGTATTTGGAAGCAATGAACTTCAGGGAATTGTCTAAGCATCTGGGAATATCAGAGCCTCCTTGATGTCTTCTCATTGCCCATGGGCTGTGTGAGCCCCAGATGCATGGCACCCTTCAAAAGGAAGTCTCTCCCTTCCCCAGCAGGACTGAGATCCTCTCCAGAATGCCTCCTTGACTGGCTGTCTCCCACCGCTGCTCTATTAGTGATTTTGAAACCTTGTCTTGCAGAAGCAGAAAGAAGCTCATGGTCCCAAGATGAGGTCCTGAGAACCCCCTGCTGTGCATTTGACAATGGAGAGTCAAATTTTAGCAATATCTGCTAGAGGACAAGAGCAGGACCTCATGCTGAGAGTCTCCCAAGTTGAGCTGGCTCTCTGGAAAACAATTGGATATGGTATTGGTCTTTATTACAGTTTCCACAGGCCAAAAAAAAAAAAAAAAGTTGTTTATAAAACAAAAACCACATACAATTTGGTATGGTAACATTTTTTAGAGTTTTGTTTTTGCACAGCAGAAACCAGGGCTGATGTGGTCATGGTGGAACTGGAGCCAGTTCTGTTACCCCAGAGCACCTCTCCGAAAACACGAGTCTGAGCGAGCCAGGCCGGGCCTTGCCAGGAACAGCCGGTATCGTTTGGCTCTTTGGAGAGACTTGGGAACAAACGCTCCAGACGACCCCGCAAAGCCCCACGCCATGCACACACCGCACCCGGCCTGCCGTCGCTCAGGTTTTCAGGGTGGAAGGAAACCTCCGGGTCCCCTCCTTTCCCCCAACCCGGTGAGAGTGAACCATGGTCCCCGTTTGCTGGAGGATGTGGCGTGCGCGGCTCTCCCTTCCCTCTGCCCCTAGCACTGAGACAGCCTGGGCCAGTGGAGGCACCTCTCTTGTTTGCATTTCTCCAGTTCTGTCAGTGGAAGACGCCAAACGAAACATCCAAGTTTCCTGACGTTTCAAGCCAGATCGTGTGAAAACTGAAGAAAATCCGTGTTTGCTGGCTTTGAGAACAGGAGTAACAAACTACTTTTAAGCACAAAGGAAGTGAGTTAGCAAAAGGGCCAGAATCATGGTGAGAAAGTGAAGCATGTGGGAATTGGACTAAAATTTGGGCTTTGAGACCTTCTGTTGGCTGTGTCTTCACTGTCCGCATGACCGGGAAAACTTATTGTCCCTCTTCCTGCCATTCTGTGGTGCAAAATTAAATTCAGCCCTGCAAGCAAATATCTGGGGGGAAAGATTTCTTATATTTTGGAGGCTACTGCACTATAGACACTATTTGGATAGCTTTTATACATATATTTTTTTAAGAAAGTGAAAAAAGAATACTTCATTTGTGTGATTCATTCAGCTGCATGGTGTTCCTGGGCTGGACAGAAGCAGACCAGGCTCCTGCCCTTAGGAGCTCACATATGATAAGGGGAGATAGACTGTAAATTCGTAAACTCAGAAATATATCACTTAATTTCTAAAAGTGATGATATTTTAAAGAAAAATAACCAGGGTATAGAAAATGAACAGGCAAGGTGGTCAGAGAAGACCCCTTGGAAGAGAAGATATTTGAGTAGAAACCTGAGGCCTGGAAGTAGTGAACCATGCACTGTTCCAGAGGAAGGGCATTCCAGGCAAGGCTGGCGGCTTAAGCTGAGTACAAGGAGGAAAGTAGTGGTGGGTGAGATTGGAAAGGTAGGCAGAGGCCAGGGCATGCAGGCTCCTGTTTTCTATGATAAGGAATAAAGATTTTTTTAAAAAATATATCTTTATTGATTTCAGAGAGTGGAAAGGAGAGGGAGAGAGAGAAATAGAAACATCAATGATGAGAGAGTCATTGACCGGCTGCCTCCTGCACGCCCCCAACTGGGGATCGAGCCCACAACCCGGGCATGTGCCCTGACCAGGAATTGAACCCCGATCGCCTGGATCCTAGGTCGATTCTCAACCCCTGATCCACGCCCGGACGGGCAGGAATAAAGATTTTATTCCAAGTTTATGGGAAGTCTTTGATTGCTTTGTTTACTGTCTCTACCCAGTTCCAAAAAGAGGTAGAAAGAATTTTATCCATTTATTCAACAGTTATTAATTGAGCACAGACTCAATATCAGGTTGGGTCTTGTGCTTAAAAAGTTGTGACCTGTGTCACCAAATTAGGGGTAAGGGACTAGCATGAACACCCAGAACAAAAGTACAAGGAAGGGAGTCCCAGAGAGAGGGAATGGTGCTACTCACTATGACTAATGCAATAAGAACACAAATTGCAAATATCAATGCTGATTAATTAATATTAATGCTGTGTACTAGGTATTTTCCATGTATTTTTTCTCAATGACTCAGTGTATTATGTACTATTATTAATATTCCCTGCAAATGAGGAAACTGATGTCAGGGGCAACTGAGGTGAGAAGGCAGGATTTGAATCCAGGTTTGTCTGATTCTAAAGTGCCAGATTTACCTATTCAGAGGAAGGAGCAACTGTGGCAAACAAAGTTTGGGTAAGTCAATACTTATAGCTGCTGCTTCTAGAAATAAGGTACTTTATCTACCACACTTGGGCCAGACTGGTTTCAGATATATATTCCCAAGTGAAATAAGTACGATACTGTTAAGATGGGTATTAAGATCTTTAAAAACAATTCCCAAACACTGTAAGGAGAACAGCCCACACATGATTTTTCCCTTCATAAAATATGTTATAATCTGTAGTAATAGCGTTCTATTTGTTGTTCCTCATTTATTCCTGTCTCTTTGACTGCACCGCAGCTGCCCTAAGGGCAAAAACCATGCCTGTCTGTTCACCATCACGTCTCCAGAGCCTAGCACGGTGCCTAGAACGCAGCTGGGGCTCAATATCAGCTGAATGAATGAATTAATTAAACTTCATTTTATTTCTTTCCAGGGCCGTGTACCACTCCAGACAGCATGCAGAGATGGCAGAGAGTATAATAAACATCAGAGGTATTTTACAATTCAAGGCTGACCCACACTGACCTTTTCTTTAATTAAATCTTTCACTTATGAATGAATCATTTCTTCCATTAATTAAAATAGGATACACATATGTCTCTGTAAAGTATGTGTCAAAAGAAAGCATTCCGCCTAAAATATACAGGAGGCGCTGACCACCGTGTTGAGTCATCCATCATAATCTGCAAAAAAAATCGGCTTTAGAATTAGAACTAGCACAATCGTCTCTTATGACCTCAGGACTATTTGTTGCAGGTTCCCAACCAATCTGTCAGTCCCCGTGTTAATATAAGGAACCACGCACAGTGCGAAGCTGTAGGGAAACGTTTATTTTGGAGGGCAAAGCCTGCGGCCCCGGCACTCCAGGAATGCCACCATCTCTCATTTCTTCCCCAAGCCCGAGCTCTCTGGAGACTTGTCTCCCCACGGTGAGAGCTGGAAAGCAGCAGGGACACACTTCTGCAAGGCTCAACCCTTGCTCCTCTGGAAGCCAAGATGATCATTGCAAGAAAACTGGTGGAGCTGTTAAGTGGCAAAAGCTAGTCTGTGCTTCCATCCAGACTTCCCCGGGAAGAAATGGGTTGCAAAACTCTATTTGCAGCCTTTAACTTCAGAATACAGTGAGCATATCCAGCCATTGTTCAAAATATTTTGCCTCAGAGTCAACTATGCACTACCCAACCTCAGAGGCCTCAATTAAGTACCTTAATATGTTTAAAAATCACCACGGGGGGATTCTCTAGGCGAGAGGAAAAGGAGGGTGGGATGAAGCATTGAGTGACTGTTAAAAAGTGCCTCAGGTTCTCTAAAACAAATTTTCAATATTCCCCAGACTTCAAATGCATCGATTTTTTTTTTTCCCCAATAAAAGTATCAGTAGTTGCCAGAGTTGAGAGAGAGAAATGAAAAGGCAGAATGCAGACCACTTTTAGGGCAGTGAAACTACTCTGTATGATACTGTAATGGTGAGTACATATTACTATACATTTGTCCAGACCCCATAGAGTGGACAACACCAAGAGTGAACCCTAATGTAAACTATGGACTCTGAACTATAATGCTATGTCAAGGTAGGTTCATCGATTATAACAAATAAACCACTCTGCAATGATAACGGGGGAGGCTATGCATGCAGGAGGGTAGGGGTTATGTGGGAAATCTCTGCACCTGCTGCTCAATATAGTTGTGAATGCAAAATGACTTTAAAAATTGTCTATTTTTTTTCATTTAAAAAAAGCACTCCACAGTTAATATGATATGCAATGGTAAAAAACCAAAGTTTTTCTCTAATGTCAGTAATGAGTCAGGAGGCTTCTACATGTCACTTCTAATCAACATAGTGCTAAACATTCAAGCCAGAGCAATTAGGCAAGAAAAAGAAAAGAAGACATCCAAATCGGTCAAATGCAGCAATTTTTAAAAAGTGAAAAGTGTAAGGACTATTCTCTCAGTGAAGTGTCAGGCTCCGCAGGAGCAGGGATGATAAACACGCCCCCTGCATATTTAGGAGGCGATTTCAGGAGAGGCCAAGTGATCGCTAAACCAGTCGTGACAATTGAATGCGTTTTATTACCATACCTTTATGTGAATACTAACTGGTCTTTTATTTTTCCTTCAAATGAATACTGTAAGGCAGCCACAGAATGTTGTAGAAATGGTAGGAGCCTTTGAGATCATCAGGGCTATTTGCAATGGTGGAACAAAGGTCCCCAAAGTGACTCGACTTGTCCAAGGCCATAGGGCAGGTTAACGGCAGAGCCAGGACTCCCAACTCTGTCTCCTGACTCATAGTCCTGGGCTCTTCCCCTGTGTCTTTATGTAGGGCTGAGTCACGGGTGATTTATTCCCCCAGCACAGTGCTAGGTACGCTGTCAGTAGGTTGATTAATGTGT
This sequence comes from Miniopterus natalensis, assembly GCF_054644295.1. Lineage (NCBI taxonomy): Eukaryota > Metazoa > Chordata > Mammalia > Chiroptera > Miniopteridae > Miniopterus > Miniopterus natalensis. Next base: position 37,307,086 of record NC_142089.1, on the reverse strand, counting down.
TAATTCCAGTAGAGTAAGAGATTCAAATCTCTCAAGTATTCAGGAATAAATCAGTAGATTTTCTTAGACATTAAGTATGAGTTATTTAGATTATTTCAGAGGTTGGGCTCAGTCACTATTATGTTATCTTTAAATTTCTTGGTACTTTTCTCCTGCTTTTAACACTTCTCTGATACTCATGGGCTTATTTCCAGGGCCAAGATATATATACATATATCTGAAAAAAAAAAAGAGGTATGTAAGAGGTTTAACTTGTAGTAGAGATGGACAACAATGTTGGAGAGTTAACTGTTTACATGGTATAGAGTAGTGATTAAGAGCATGGACTCTGGAGTCCAGTTGCCCTGAGTTCAAAGCCATCTCTGACACTTAGAAGATGTGTAGTCTGAGATCACTGGACTTGGGCTTTTTAGATCACTGAACTTCAGTTTTCTCCTCTGTAAAATGGGAATTACAGTAGGATTTATAGGATTGTCATGAGTATAAATTGAAAAACCTGAGATTATTCTTGGAGATCCCATTTATAAGTGTAGTTTAATTATATACCTACATATTCAAACTAATATTAGAATGCGAGCAATGAAAAAGTTAGACTATTAAATTTGCTTTTTATTGATTGAAGCCCTAATGATAGGCCCTTTTTAAGCAAAGAACATCCCTGTGTATGGGATGATGCTATTTCCTCTCTCTCTGCCCCCACCCATGGCACCCCAGTTTAGAGGCCCAGTGCCCCTTGTCTGCACCGTTGCAACAGCCTCCTCTCTGCTGTCCTGTGTCTCTTTTTCTCTATTTCCATTCTAGTTCTTCTTGAGTAAATTTTTAAAGTACTTATTTGGCCATATCATGCTCTAGCTTAAAAGCCTCCAATGAGTCCTACGGCTTATAGGGTAAAGCAGTACAGCCTGGTCCCAACCACTATTACAGCTTATTCCCACCAGCATCATCCACATACCCTATGCTCTAACCGAACAGGTTAGAACACTGTTTCCTCAACACCCCACGTACTTCTACACCTCTGCGCATTTGCTCACGATGTGTTCTTGGCCCGAAATCTTCTTTCCCCACTTCATCACCTACTAAATTCCTAGTCATCCATCAAGGCTCAGCTACAATTTCACCTCTTCAATTAAGCCTTTCCTTACTCCATTCCCCTCTCGGCAAAATTAATTACTCCTCGCTCTGTGTTTGATGCTACTGCGTTCTTATCTCACAAATAGCACTTACCACCTTAAATGATATTTTGTTGTATATGTGTCTATCCCCAGCTAAACCCGGGTTAGCAAACAATCAAAACCCTTCCTTTTTTCCACGCCTATGGCTATGTTCCCCACTAAGATCAAATGCGGCTAGAATTGTTTTTAAACCAGTGCTCTGGGCAGTCCCTCTAAATCCATCAGAGTTGACACCAGAGTGAAACACATTTGCCCCTCTGCAGCTAAACTCTGACTGCCGTGAATGCCCGACCATGTCTTATTTCCTCTCTACCTCCAGGACCTCATGCAATACCTAGTACTTAATAAATGTTTGTTAAATACAGGAAGGCAAAGTACAACATCACAGAAGTTTAAGGAACAATTCTGGGCACCGACAGTAGAGAGTTGGACCCAGACTGTTAAAATACTTGGCATCACAGTTCATATCCTAGACTCTGGGATATGAAATATACACTCTGATTGTAAAAGGAGCTCAGATTTGGGAAATAGTTGCAGAGTAACTCAGAACAGTTTTATACACACATACGCACAGCGAGGCTTGCTTGGTAGACAGGAAGCCTCCCATACACAAGGAACTTTTAATCATGTGGAACTTACCATTCCCGTGGTAGGATATTTATCTTCACCCCCTTCACCAAATATTTCCAAGTAAGTTTTTATATCCAGTTTCACAGGAAAAATATATCCAGTTTTATAATGTAAGTTAACAGGACAGTAAGATATATTTTATAGAAATTACCATTATTATTCTTTTTAAAGATAGCAAACCTTTATTGGATCCTCACTATGTGACAGACACTGTCTTAGCTCCTTGATATGTATCATCTCATTTGGCTCACACAGCAGCACTGTGAGGTTGGCACCACGATTATCTCCGCTTGCAGATGAGGAAATTGAGTCTCAGAGAGATTAAGTAAACTGCATAACATTTCATATCTAGTAAATAACAGAAGTGAGATTCAAAGCAAGATATGCCAAAACCTAGAAGCCATTCTCTTAACCAGCACCTTATAATATCTCATGAGAACTCACATTGCATCCTGTATTACTCAGCTTTTTCACAATAATGCTGAGTAACAATTACCTCAAAACTCAGTGGCTTAAAATAAGCATTTATTTTCATGCCCAAAGGCTTGCAGATTAATGTGATTTGATTGAGTTAGGCTGAACTCACCTGGGGGTGTGTGTGTGGGTTCGGTTTACATTGCCCTGCTCTTGTTTATTTTGGGGTCTAGGCTAAAGGGACAATGCTCCTCAGGGCATCTCACGGCAGGTCACCAGTGCACAAGGTTAAACCTAAACTGAGAAAGTATATTTAAGATATGTGTCATGCTCACAAACATTTTGTTGGCCAAAGCAAATTGCATGGCTGAACTCAGCATCCATCGGGGAGGAAGGCAGAGGCCCATGATAGGATGTGGAGGAGATAAATATTTACTGAGTAATAATATAAAAGATCACAGTTTGTTTGTTTATTTATTTATGTATTTCTGTATGTATTTAAAGTCTAGAATACACACTCCCTTGCATTTAGTAGGCAGGTATTATTTCATTTTTCCCCCTCGTGCGAAGGCACAAGATTCCAAGGCCGCCACTGAAGATTTCGGCCCTCCTAGCAGTCGTGGAGTCCAGGCTGAGTCCAAAACTGCTGACGACTGAACCCTTCAGAATGGTACCATTGTTGGCAGATCGCAAATCCACACTATTCTTCACCTGAGTCGTTGCCAGGTTCATAAAGGTGTTTATATTTTTTAAAAACCTTGCAATAAAAATTTGATTTCCTCAAGAGCAATGTATTTTCAGAAACCCAGAAGTCCTTGTGAACAACCCTTATAAAGAATCATAGGATAAGGTCATAGCATTTTAGAGCCACGTTAGAGGGCACTTAGTTCAACCTCCTCGTTTTACAGACGAGGAAACAAATAGTTTCAGTTTCAACCTTTCAATTGCTGCATGCAGCCGGCTACATTTTTTTTCTCGCGTAATAAAAGCAATGAGAAAAAAAAAATCTGGGGCAACCTTTACGTGTCTTACTGTAATTCTGTCATGGGGACCTCTGTTCACTTTATTTTATGAGAATCCTCATATGACCTGCTAACTTTATCACTATAACCAACTTCCCCAGTTACCTATGAAAACTAAGAATTAAGTCTTTCCATTTCTCTGTATAATCTTGGGGACCTTCTGTTTGTAGAGCCAGCGGGACACGCTGAGAGACAGCTGGTCACCTGCTCCAGGATCCGGAGGACATCTAGGGCTGTTTCCCGCAAGGGAGAGGAAAAGAGAGGCACCAACCCCAGTTTTCCAGAAAGGGAGTTACGAGTATCTTTCTAGGCCAAACATTTTCAATATTTAGCTAATATTCTCTCCTGTTAGATCTACTGAGATAAAGAATGGAGAATATGCTGGCGTGAGGGTGGGGGCAAAGATTAGGAAAAGCTAAGGTGAAAAGTACAACTCATTGACTACCTGCTGTGTGCCAGGCCCAGTGCTAGGTACTAGGGTCATGATGTGAACAACACAGAAAAAGATCCTGTATTCATGACACTTCTAATCTATCCCAGACATGTGGCTTAGTGTTATCAAAGCAAAAGTACATGATGTCATGGGAGTGTGTAATGCAGGATTTAACCTAGTATATATGGGGAGGGGCCGAGGGGCAGTCAGAGGAGGTCCCCCTGGGAAAAGAATGTTTTTAATAGAGCCTCTGGGAGGCTGAGGTAGAGCTTTCCAGGCAGAGAAAGGCCAATGGAACTGAGAAATGGCCAGGGAAGCCCAAGCTAAGCAAAGGAGGTGAGACTCATATGAAACTAGACAGGTAGTCAGGGTCCAGATTGGACTCATAGGATGAGAGTAGAGTTTTCGACTTTATTCGAAGGGCAAAGAGAAGACATTGCATGTTTTGAAGTAGGAGGGTGACATACAATAATTGGATTTGCATTTTTAAAAAGAACACTTTGGCTGTCTGTACTTTCAAAAATAAATTGGAGAGAGGAAAATAAAGAATTGGGGAATGTAAGAAAATTACACCAGGAATAAAATCAGAATCGGGACCTGGGGAATCCAGATATTCAGCCTAGGCTGGCCGTAGATTATTCAGAGTGGATGGCTGGGTGAGTGAATGCGTGTGTGCGTGCGCGTGCGTGTTTGTAGATTACACAGAGCATTTTGAAGTCTTTTTCCCCCAGATAGCGCAGGAACAGGATCATTCCTTTGGGGTTTGAAAACATGTCCAGAACATGCTGGTTAAAAGACAAGAACGGCTTCAGAGTTGAAGCTGGCAAACTGGACACATACATCTTTTTAGCCCCTTTCTTGCTGAAACCCACTAACACAAAGGGATGGGAAAGGTGAAAACAGCAGAAATACTGTGAATGCAGGTGACTGACTTTGCCTGCTAAATTAACAAAGCCACAGGCTAAGCCTGCCGTGGGCACTCTGGGTGGAGATCAGGGTGAGGCATCTACAAGCCGAGAACACCAGAGATGTCAACAAACCATCAGAAGCCAGGGGAGAGGCAGGCTTGGGAAGGGACCAACCCTGCTGACACCTTGATCTTGACTTCTAGCCTCCAGAACTGTGAGACAATACATCCTTGTTGTGCAAGCCGTCCAACCTGTGGCACTTTGCAATGGCAGCCCCGGGAAACTAATGCCCAGGGTATGCGATGGCTTGTTTCTGTGCACTTCGGGAAGGGAAGGGCCACGCCCCCGACCCCTCCTCTGAGGGAAGAGAGGAACAAAAAGGGGGGGGGTGAAGAGGGTGAGGGCCCAAATGGGCCTACATCTACCTGCACGCCAGCTGGAAATCTGACTCTGAGCAAGAGAGGGTATATTTCTGTCTTTAATTCTTTTATAATTGGAACATATTTATGTATTATGTTTGTAGTTGAAAAATAAATAAATACAAACATACACACATACCAAAAAAAAAAAAGAGGAAAGAAAATTCTTCTACCTCAAGCCTTTAAAATACCCAAAAGGAAGGATAACTAATTGGTACTATCAAGGTTGATAAAGGATATTGAGGTTAATAAAAAATTAAAAATATTGTATTTAAATGTGTTTGCTTTAAGATTTTCCTAACGAACTAGGATGAGTGCCTTGGGGCAGGCGGGGCTCTGTCTTACTTCTGCCTTGGAACTCACAGCCGGGGAGACACTGACCCAGGGAAGTCCTTCCTGGACTTGCTTGGGAACATTTAGGAAACTTTCCAAAGATTGGCCCTGGATGGATGTAGGCAATAAGGTAATAGCTACCACTTCCACCCTGTTGTCCAGGCTCCAGTACGTGATACATAAACCACACGCAGCCTCCCTGTGGTTCAGAAGGTTAAAAGTTATTAACTGAAATCAATTGAAATAAAAAGAGTCACATCTGCCATGGTCCACAATTCACTTCTCCAGACAGCTTTGGCCGGCACTGCAGGGGACACACACACACTCACACACACGCACTCTCACACACACAGTAACCCTCAGGGGGAGCAGACGCAGCTGCAGAAGCCAAAAACCTCCCCAGTCCTAATTAAACCCTCCAAGTTTCCAGGCAACACAGCCAAGGGAAAAAAAGCCATTTCTAAGCTGAAGACCCCCAGTCCCCAGCCCCGAGCCCCCAGCCCCAGCAAAGGAAACGGACCATTTGGTTTAATCAGCCCACGTGCACATTCTCTCTCCCCAGGTTGCCAAGACAGGGGCCTGTACCTAGCAGAGGTATTTGTGTAATCAAAGCTTCTGGAACTTTCCCTGCCAAGGCTACCAATGTGAATAGGCTCCTGAGGTAAAAATGTTCCCCCTGCTGGGGACGGCGCCCTTGAAGTCTACATCAAAATCAAGCCAGGGTCACAGCTGTTGCGGCACCCCACAGTGGAAAACTTGCAAGAAATCCTAGCCTGCACTACTGCTTTGCCTCAGGTCTACAGGAAACAGGCCCCAGAGAGAGAGAGAGAGAGAGAAAGAGAGAGAGAGAGGGAGGGAGAAATGGAACAGGCTTTCAAAAAAGCCAACCCTCCGAACTAGCACTCTGGGGTGGAAAGACAAAGCCACTCCGGAACCTTGCCCTTCACCAAGGCAACACCCGGTCACCCTCACTCATCCCTCTCACTTGAGCTGGGGGTCTGGCCAGTGGACTGAGAGCCACTAGGTGGCAGCAGATTAACTCTTCAAATGCCAGCAAGGGCTCAGAGCAGTGAGGAGCTGGGTCTGAAAACTTTGCATCTGGTCACTTTTCTCAAAGAAAAGAAAAAATAAATGGCTTTTTCTGTACTCAAAGGTCCTCAGCTAGCATTGGAGAAAAACCTACCAGGGAAGATAGCTTCCTGGTCACCCATTCATGTGGTAGCTGGAGACAGGGTGACCCTCAGTCACTCCCTGGGACTGCAGTATTGTTTTCTTATCTACCTTCCTAATTAGAATGAAGACATGAATGATCTTTGCATCTTCAGTGCCCAGCACAGTGCCTGGTACACAACTGATGCTCAATAAATGACTGGACAAAGAACCGTCATATAGCTTGTCATCCCATGCTGAGAAAGCCCGGCTTTGGAAAGGCCTTCGTTTTCCAGGCACTTAACCTAGAACTGAAACTCCATAGATGCCAGGGAATCCAATCAATTCCTCGTCTCTCTAGTGACACATGTGTACCTTCTTCTGCAACCGCAGGCTCGGAACAAAGCTCTCTCAGATTCAGAGCACCCGGAGGAAAGTGTTCCAATAAGATGACTTTCTGACTAACAGCTGCAGGAACGTGGTCCTCAAAGCCTTTAGCAGTAGAAGTCTCTGTGCCTATTCCAGGCAACAATTCTTTTTAAAAATGTCAAAATGTTTACTTTTAAAACATATAAAAGTACACCATGCTCATTAAAAAAAATTGCGAAATAGAGAAAAGCAGAAAAGGAGAACACAGTTTTCAATCAGAATCTCGCTATGTAAATAGCGAATCTAACATTTTGGGGTAGGAATTACTTTCTTGCTTATGGAATTTAATAAAAACCAGACGACAGCTCGTGCTGTCTGCTAAAATCAGAGCCAGCTTCCACGGCAAACACTGGGTGGGTTTCCTGGCCAGGCGCTGCGGCGCACGTGCGGGGAGCGCCGTGGGCACACCCTTGGAGGCTGCGCTGGGTGGGGAGCGGGGCTGACGGAAGGGAGTTAGCGTGGTGGGGTGCCTGCGCTTGATCCTGTGGAGCTTTGAGTATTGCCAACCACTTTCCTGTTCTCTTGCAATCACCTGAAGTCATGACAAGCCTCAGGTGGCTCCTTTCAGCTCCCATTCATTCAACCCTTTCCTGCTGCAGTGATGGCCACGAGGCCCTTCATAAAAATCAGAGGGCCTCCCCAGCAGCTCCAGGACCTTTACCACCACTTTCCTTGGCTGAACTATCCTCGGGCTGCCATAATGCCTGAGCTCTGGCATCCGGCATGACATTCTTCCTTGGACCCTGAGCCGCAACCCCAGAACTGTCACTTGTTAGTGCAATGTGACCAACAGCTCACTCGAACTGAACGATCATGGCAGAAAGATGACACTGTGTTGAAGTCTGTTTATTTACTTCAATAGAGGGCAGCTTTCAGCTGGAGGGGAGCAGGCAATCAGGAAGGCTGTCCGAGAGCTGGCCCTCCCTCATCTTGGAATGACCGGCCTGAGAAGAGCATACATTGACTTCTGAACATTGGAGTGGATTTTCACATGTGCATGTGTATTTGTTTTATTTAATATAAAAAGTACGCCTGGGCCCAGACTAATGAATCAGCACTGTAAAGAAACAAGTTTTATCTGCTTTTTGTTTGTTTGTTTTCTGCCAGGCACTGAGTTAGTTGCTGTGGACACAAAAGTACATATGACAGTCCAGCCAAGGAGACAACCATGCACCTATGTGGAAGGAAAGGAATTTAATATTTCTTGAATGCTTACGCTGTGCTTGGCTTTGTGCTAGTTTTTTTTTTTTTTTAAATTAACTAACACATTTAATCTCAACAAAGTGTGAATTAGATAGTATTTCTTGCCATTTTACATTAGGAGAAACTGAGGCTCAGGGAGCTATTTACTTTTCTAACTCACACTGCTGTAATTTTGAGCAAAAACTCAAACTTGGCATCTATGTCAGTTCCACAGAGCCTCAGAGAGAAGCATTTCAGCTCAGTGGGCGGGGCTTAGGTAGGACCTCCTCAGGGTGGGCTCTGCTTCCCTTCTGAGCCTCAGGAGCCTCACCTCTGCAGAGAAGCTGTTCACATGAGCTGCAGCAAGGCTGCCTCGCAGTAAGGCTGCCTCGCAGTAAGGCTGCCTCGCAGTAAGGCTGCCTCGCAGTCCGGTGGGACTACCCCTCTGCTTTGCAGACCTCTAATTTTGAAAGAGGCAATTAAATTCCTTCTGTCCTTCCAGATAAGCTTCAGTCTCACCTCTTCCTTCCCTAACAATGCAAAGGAGGAAATGGTGAAATGTATTTGTTGTGTATGTAGATTTAGGTGGACTTGTACTACTACCAGTGGTGTGGCCTCAGGTGTGAGTCCTGATATTTTGAGCTATTTTGGTTCCTAATTCATACAATGGCTACCCTACAGTATTATGATTGTTTCTTGAATTATAAGAAGTTGTGGCTCACACAGCACATGGAACATTTTAACTCTGCATAAACATTACCTTTTGTCCCTTCACTGCTTTCCCAGCTCCACTAGCACAGACCTATGTGGTCAGCACTGTTCCATGTCCTAAAATACTCTTTATTTTATTTTCTGTGTGTTAATCTTTGTCCCCCCAACCCTTTTCCCTTCCTTACTAGTTGGCCATAAGTTCTTTGAGGGAAAGGTTATGTCACATATTAACACGTTTCAGTATGCAGTCTATAGAGAACATTAAAAACCCAAAACAAAAATTTGATTGATGATTGATCAATCGATTGATTCTGTCTTGTTAGAACCACATTCTGACTGTTAAGTGGTGTGCCAGAAGTGGTATACTGGAGCCAGCTCGTACTGGCTTGTGAGACTCATGTTAAATTTTCAGGAAATTTGGGAGCCCTATGTTAAACTGTGGGTAGCTTATATTTTGCTATAGTAGGAGTATTTACACCATAGAAATTGGCAAACACTATAAGTCAGGGCTTTGCTCTCTTCTCCCCACACAGAAAGCTAGTTTTCTTGATAGTCTAATTTGTGGTGCATCACCATTTGCAAGAAACTTCCACTTGATAGCTTGATTTCTCCAAAGCAGAAGCCTGTAGAGTATCTTAAGACTCCCTAGAATGTAACAGGACTTCCTCCTGCCTTAGACTTGGAAATTTAAAGATCTCACTTAGCTTAACCTCCCTTCTAATGCAGAAATATTTTCTTTAACATTCCTGGTAAATGTCCATCTGGCCTCTACAGAACACCTTTAAGGATAGGGAGTTCATTTATTGCCTTCCAGGGAGCCTTTCCCATAGAGAGCTCCAAGCTTATTTAAAAATTCTTCTTCATAATGATCTGCCCCTACCTTTTCAGTAATTTCTACACTTTGTTCTTGGATCTGCTTGGTTTTTATAGCAAAGTAGAATGTCTACACACTCTCCACATGACAACACTGAGCTCAGCTTTCACGAAACTCTCAGAGCTCCTCTATCAGGCCTTCAATTTCCAACTGTTAAGACCTCCTCAGCATCACTGTTTTCCAGAACAGAACAAAATATTCTAGATTTAGCCAGTTCAGTACAATAAACTGTGACTACTACTTCCTTATGATATTTTCCCACAAGTATATTACACATTTAGTTTGTGTTGTCTTAAAAAAATTAATTCTTTCCATGGGCATAATTTTCAAACTGGACCACCTTAGTGCTGTACCTAAACAACTCATTTTATGAACTCAGCACTTTACATTTATGGTGGTTATATGTCATATTCTCACTATTAATGCATTATTTTTTGATTACTGATTTTGGTACCCAACATATTAATTTAATTAATATTTTCATTCTGTGACCTATCCTATAGGTCTTTCTATAGATAGATTTTTAAGACTGAATAAAAATATTCAACCAGTTGTGGTTTACCTAATTACTATTATTCAATACACTGTTTGTCTCTACCACTTAATCAAAAATGGTAGTGAGTTTAATGTTGTATACTTTTTTTTTTAGCAGACCCAGTGAATTTCTTGTAATCATCTACATGTTTTTTAATTTGCTTGTAAATTTTGGATTTAATAATTGATTCTAGAATTTTTCCTGAGAAAAAATCTTACCAATCAGTACTTTCTGATAGACACCTTTTCCTGTTTGTTGGAATTCAGGGTGACATTTCTTTTTTAATTTAATTTAATTTTTGTTTAAAATATTACAGATGTTCCTTTTTCTCCCCAATGACCCATTCCATCCTGTGCCATCCCCCTCCCCAGTTCCTCTTCCCACCATTGTCCGTGTCCTTGGGTTGTGCATAAATGCATATAAATTCTTTGGTTAACCTCTCCCCTTCCACCCACCCGCCCTCCTCCATCCCTCTGACATTCGTCAGTCTCCTCTATGCTTCCATGTCAATGAATCTATTCTGTTCATCAGTTTATTAAGTTTTTTAGATTCCACATATAAGCGAGATCATGTGATGTTTATCTTTCTCTGCCTGGCTTATTTCACTTAGCATAATATTCTCCAGGTCCATCCATACTGTCCCAAAGGGTACGAGATCCTTCTTCTTTATAGCTGCATAGTATTCCATGGTGTGAATGTCCCACAGCTTTTTTATCCACTCATCTACTGATGGGCACTTGGGCTGTTTCCAGATCTTAGCTATTGTAAATTGCGCTGCTATGAGCATAGGGGTACATAAGATCTTTCTGACTAGTGTTTCAGGATTCTTAGGATATAGTCCTAGAAGTGGGATCTTTGGGTCAAAAGGAAGCTCCACTTTTAATTTTTTGAGGAAACTCCATACTGTTTTCCATTGTGGCTGCACCAGTCTGCACTCCCACCAGCAGTGTGCTAGGGTTGCCCTTTCCCCACACCCTCGCCAGCACCAGTCCTTTGCTGACTTGTTGATGGCAGGCATTCTGATACCTCATTGTGGTTTTAATTTGCTTCTCTCTGATCATTAGCAATGTTGAGCATTTTCTCATGAAGGGTGACATTTCTTGACACTTTTGATACCTCTTCTGTTCGCTTTCATGTCACATGGATTCCCAGTCATGGGATTCTTGCAAGACCTAGTCATTTTCTGTTAAGTAACTTATCTGGTCCATTAGTGCACTGCTGTCCAGTAGAAACCCTGATGCAAATCACAATGACAAGCCACTTACATAATTTAAAAATTTCTAGTAACCACATTAAAAAAGTAAAAGAAAATGATAAAATTAATTTTAACATTATATCTCAAAATTATAATCATTTCAACTTATAATCTTATATAAAATTATTAATGAGATATTTTACATTTGTATACTAAGTCTTCCAAATCTACTGTGTATTTTACACAAATAGTAAATCTTAATATGTACTAATGCTCAAAAGCCTCATGTAGCTAGCAGTTATATTGAATCATGGAGGTATAGACTAATATTGATTTCAAGTGCCTGGACATTATTGTTGTTATAATTATTGTTATTTTTATATATATTTTATCTTGCACTTCATTCCTGTTTTCGTGCTATTTATTCTTTTTTCAGCATGAAGATCTCAGTCAGGAAGGCAACAGCTAAATAGGGGCTAGTGGCCTTGCTTTCTCTTTGTCTATTAATATTAACGAGGGTACCTTTTACAGTTAAGAACCATAAAGAAAGCTCGTTAAGGACAACAACATCCCCTAACACACAACTCTCCCTAGAACCACAAAATGGGTATGTTACAGAGGCCTGGGAGCTAATTCTCTCCAGATGTTTGCAAAGCGAACAAGACCAAAAGGTGGAAACTGAAATTACTAAACACTTAATAAGGAGCTGATGGAACCAAGGCCCCAGGGTTGGCTCAGCAATAAGTGAAACACAGAGACCCTGTTTGTTCAGAGGAACTTCAAAGCCCCCTATAAACTCCCAGGAAAGGTGAGAGGCAAAAGCGCTACAGAGAAGCCAGCATTCCTGCAAAGTCAAACTGGAGACTAACTTGAGATGCTTCCCCTGGTGCTTAAGAAGAAGACTGAAGGGCAGGTCTGGTGAGCAGATGTTTGACTTTTGTTTACGCCCATTCCTACATACAGTATGTGCATGTCGGATATAGGCATCTCTCTATCTAGGCCAAAGGGGACAAACCAATTAAACATTCAGTTAAAAAACATGGAAAGAGAAAACGTCTTTTCTGTTTTGAGTATTACCCTGCACCCAAACCATAAAATTGCTAATGAGACATAGCAGAGCCACATAAAGTTGGTGATATTTATCTTCTTTTTTCCTTCCTCCCCTCCCTTTAATAGTGCAACGAACAGCATGGAGTTTGGGCTGAGATCAGAATTAAAGAGCAAGAAGAAAGACAATTCATCAAATGCGGTATCAGCTGAGAGTCTGATAAGTTATCTCTTTGGTCACCAGTTACCTGGCAGGAGAAAGGCTTCCAGGATCCAATCCTATAGCTGTTTTTGTTGGTTTTTTTCCATTGCTCATCACTGTGACTTTCCAGGTATGTGCTGTTTGCCTTTTATGTCTTTCTTTGGAGTTCAAAGAAAGTAAAACAATGGCAGCCCAAAAGGAAGACACCAACGATCCACAGTGATCTCAGAGTCTGAGCAAAACAGAGGCCAGAGAGAAGAATGGAGAATGCCTCTCATTACACAGAGACAGAGGGAGGGAAGAGCAGTTCCGGCGCTGTTAGAAACCCAGGCAAACCCCCATCTTCTCCTCTGGGAATCAACAAAGTGGGCCCATAGTCTTTTTAAAAACTTAAATTTTTTTTTAACAACAGAATTATGTAGCGTTACATTCAGAATACAATGGTTAGTTAAATGCGTAATGTCTTTGGGCTGGACCTCCGTTGGATTCCCAGCTTAGCTGCTTACTGGAGTGTAAACTTTTAGGCTGTTTAACCTCTCTTGGGTTTCAGCTTCCTTGTCTACAAACAGGGCATGAAAACAGTACCTTCTTTTTAAGACTTATGAGGATGAGCTGAGGTATATATCTGCAAAATGCTTACCTCTCCTAGCCCAGTTCCTGACACAAGGTAAGAGATAGCTAATGATACCCAAGGTGACAGCCTGCATTTGTTATCGACCATCCCAGGCTTCTGTCCAGCTCTCTTCCTGCAGGAAGACAGTCTTTGTTATTCACAGCCTAGGTAGGTCCCATGACTTCAGACAGATTCTTTCCTTCTTAACCTCCCAAGGATGGGTTCATTGAGGTATCCTTCTTGTGCTGGTTCTCTTCAGACAGAAAAGGGACAGTCTCAACTGAGTCGAGTAAATTTCTTAACTCTGAGCATTTGCTGGAGGTGTGGCTGTCAGGAATGGTTTTCTGAGATGGGTCATTGGCTAAGGAGCCAAGTGTAACTCTGTACCCGTGCATCCCTCAATTCCCCTTCTCAGTACTTTGTGCAAATGATCATTCATCCTAATAAAGCATTTCATAAAGTCATGATTCCACCAGAAAAAGATAAATGTAAACACCACACAGACAAACACTGTGAAGAGAAACATCTGGATGTCCACGCTGTTTCCTGTTGAGAGAGTTTGGGAACTTGGGGATTTTAACAGTTGGACAGGGCTAATTCTGGAAACGACTTCACATTTGTATAAAAAAGAAAAGCACACATTTATTACACTTCACTCCTCAGATGAGGGAAGTTGGCGGTCAACTTCTCAGGCCTCTCTGAGAACAAAAGGGATTGAATTGGATACACAGCAGAGGGCTTTCCTTCCCTTTCCATTCTCTCCCTCTAGAGCACCCCTTCTCCTTCATTGTGACTTTGCTTTCCTTGATTTCTTCCTTTCCTTCTTACATTCAGTTTCCTCTTAGGTTCCAGAAGCCTCGGCTTTGAAATTGGGCTTTGCCACCGACTGGCCAGTTGATTTTAGATAAGTCTCTTCATCTGTCTAAGCCTTAGTTTCCTTTTTTTGAAAATAAAATTAATAGTAATAGTATAGTAATAATAATAATAAGTATTCACCCACAAATTTCACAGGATTATATAGATGAAGTCTCTTCCCCCGCCTTCCAGTTTCCAGAACATCTGATGTTCTTTCTCACTTCTATATCTTTTAGTACAAGGTTTCTCTTTTCCTCTCCCCAGAAAACACCCTTTCAGAGGCAGCCCCAAATTACTGATGCTGTGAGAGATTCTTTGTCTCCCTCTCACAGGTATTAAAAATAGCATTAAAAAAAAAAAAAAAAAAAAAAGCATTTCAAAGCCCCTTTAGTAGCATGGGAAAGTTTACTACACATTTTTAAGTAAGAAAAAGAAATTATAAAATAATACAATCCAAATTCAGTGAAATATTATATGGATATGTATTTAAATTTATTTTACATGGTGATAAATGAGACTCTTCTTGTCCTGGACTCCAGGCTATAGCTGCAAAGGTGAAAGAACCCTCACATGCTAAAGAAGAGATGCTGGGTACATACCTGCAGATGGTATTAAATGGTAGGCCAGCTAATCTTGCAACACTGCACCACCCCAATCGGCCTACATAAGAAAAGACAAGAAACTCAAACTCAGTTTGCTTAATAGGAACTTCATACTAATGAAATGCTGACTGAATAAGGACTCTTGTGTCATCCCTCCTGTTGCCTGTGAGTTACACACGTCTCAGGTCAAATAAAAGTAGTTGTAAATAAATAATTTCAAGAAATCTGGCCTGCTTACGAGAAGGGGAGCCTGACTTTTCACTCCTCCCTAGATGCTGATTGAGTTGTAGACACTCCCAGGCCCATGGAGGTGCTGTCTCTCAAGCAGAGTAGACTGAGAAAGTCCTTGAGAACTTGACATACACTCCCCTTCCCTAGAGGTGGGAGGGCGCATGTGGACCCAGAGAGCTGTGGCTTCTTCCTGTCTGAGCAGCCTGAAAGTGGGAGGCCAGAGGGGCCGTTTGCAAAGGCTGGGCAAGGAGAAAAAGCAGCAGAGGAGCAGCCTGACCCCATCACTGTGCATGGAAGGGATGCCTGTGTTTCCATGAGCCCAGAGAATATTCTGGAAGGTACCTGGATCTAAAGATCCTTGAAGTCACCCCAGCATAAAATGGTAGTGGGTAACTGCAAAAGCTGGGAGTGGAGGGCGGCAAGACATCAGCTGGAGTGTGTGTCAGGGAGCTGCGCAATCCTCTGGGTGCCTTTAAGTAATCTACACATCCAACCCCCGGAGACCTAAGGTGTGGAGGCCTCCAGCAGACACAGGCAGTGTTAGCCAAGGAAGGCCTAAAACAGCAGCAGCAAAGACAGGATGTTTCTCTCCTTCCCTTTCACTCCCTTTCACCTCAGTTCCTGAGAGCCAGTAGAGGGAGGAGAACAGACGCAGACATGCAGCTCCCCCTCCCCACTAAAGGTTCCTGACCATGACTCAGGCCTATGTTGAGAACTGCAAATTGGGTCTTTGGAAAGAAAAGAATTTTTAATTGAAACTTTGATTTAGAATCAGAACTTGCTATTATAACTGAAAGTGGCATTTTCCTTATGGATCTATTTTGCTCTCAAGATCCCATTCTTAATGACGGAGAGGGAATTTCAGGTTTCCCAATGAAAGATAATATAGCCTTTCCACGCTTACCCAGAGAGGGGTCCATATGGCACTGTCCCGGGCTCCCACAGCAACTTAGGGGAAACCTTCACAAAGTCCAGAGCCCCTGATGTCCTGCAACTGAAGGAGGAAAATGTCCTCAAAATCCTCGCCGCAGGAACCCACTGAGGTGGCACCAGCCGGGACTTGCAAGGCACCCGCACACCTACAGCGGGAGAGCGAGGCGGCCAGGGCATGGCGCTGAAGGGGGCCTGGCAGCAGCTCCCGATGGTGGCTGTGCCACCGTTGCCACTGAAAATCCAGCCGCCGCCA
The DNA here is from genome assembly GCF_054644295.1 of Miniopterus natalensis. Lineage (NCBI taxonomy): Eukaryota > Metazoa > Chordata > Mammalia > Chiroptera > Miniopteridae > Miniopterus > Miniopterus natalensis. Next base: position 37,290,944 of record NC_142089.1, on the reverse strand, counting down.
GTGTCGTGTCCTCAGGAGTGCTGGCCCCAGAGCTGAGCTGAGCTTGCCGCCGCCGCTGCTGGCCGCTCCCCCGGGCCTTCACCAGCCAGGCCCAGGCAGCCTCCCGAGCCCCGTCTCCCGGTGGGCGCTGACCCGGCCGGCCGCCGCCTCCCGCACGGCGTCCCCTGCCCCCTGCCGGCCTCCCGCACGGCGTCCCCTGCCCCCTGCCGGCCTCCCGCACGGCGTCCCCTGCCCCCTGCCGGCCTCCCGCACGGCGTCCCCTGCCCCCTGCCGGCCTCCCGCACGGCGTCCCCTGCCCCCCGCCGGCCTCCCGCACGGCGTCCCCTGCCCCCTGCCGGCCTCCCGCACGGCGTCCCCTGCCCCCTGCCGGCCTCCCGCACGGCGTCCCCTGCCCCCTGCCGGCCTCCCGCACGGCGTCCCCTGCCCCCTGCCGGCCTCCCGCACGGCGTCCCCTGCCCCCTGCCGGCCTCCCGCACGGCGTCCCCTGCCCCCTGCCGGCCTCCCGCACGGCGTCCCCTGCCCCCCGCCGGCCTCCCGCACGGCGTCCCCTGCCCCCTGCCGGCCTCCCGCACGGCGTCCCCTGCCCCCTGCCGGCCTCCCGCACGGCGTCCCCTGCCCCCTGCCGGCCTCCCGCACGGCGTCCCCTGCCCCCTGCCGGCCTCCCGCACGGCGTCCCCTGCCCCCTGCCGGCCTCCCGCACGGCGTCCCCTGCCCCCTGCCGGCCCCCGCCCTGCGTGCCGCAGGCTCTCCTCTGCGCTGTGGACATTGCCACCCCTGCGACAACAAGGGGGCTCACTCCGTGGGCCTGGTGCGGGGGGGTGCGGGCCCGGGAGGCTCTGCACATGTGTGGGACCATCTCCCGTGACACCCACAGGAGGCGATGCCGCATCTCTGCTGCTGCGGGGACCCCGAGGAGACTGAAAAGGACGAGCAGGCCGCTGCTGAACGGGCCGTGGCCCAGGAGGAGCTTCGGGGCGAAGGGCGCAGCCCGGTCCGCAGGAGGTGCCCCCGGCCAGCAGGTCCTGCCGAGCCCGGGCGCTCGGCTCCACCGAGGCTGGGCCGCAGCCCCCTGCCAGGCCCCCGAGCGGGGCGGGGGACCCAGAGAGGGTCTAAGCTGTGCTGCTGCAAAGTCTCAACAGAAAACGGAAATAAGAGTGAGGGAAATGAACAGTTAAAAAAGATATGATGCAGTCTTTAGGTTTAAAACTGTCCCAAGTATACTCTGGTTTCTCTTTAGGTCTCAAAAATCTTTCCCCTTTTACTAAAGATTTCCATGGAGAGGAACAGTTATGGAAAAAATAAATAAAATAAAACTGCCCCAGGTAAATATTCAGTGGATTCTATTAATAGGGACGATCAGGTTCTAAATCTTTCTCAAGTTTTTTCCCTTTTTCCTTTTTATTTCTGTGATGGTGTCTTGGTTTAGGCAGATGCTTACGTATCCTTTTCACAGTAGCAGGAGAAGTCTCTAATCCGCGCACAGTGTCCCCATTATACAGGCGAGAAAACAGAGGTAAGCAGCGTCTGAGGGCACTTAGCTAGTGAGGGGAAGAACCACCTCCGCGGGGGTGCAGATGTTGACATACACAAATGCAAGACCACCGGGTGAATGAATTAGGCAACTGATATGTCATCTTAGAAGAATGACAAGCCTGCTGGCTGGATTGGGCGGCTGAGGTGCCAGATCTTGTTACACTTCTCATGACACTCTCAGACTCATTAAAGTGCACAAGCCTAGTACAATGGAGTTGCTTCTGTATTTCTGAGAGATGAACATGGTCCAGCAAAGGCCATAAGATTTCATAGGGTTCAAAGTATGCTCTGTACAGTTTATTCCATTCACTTATTCTTCATTCATTTATCACACATCTACTTCGTGTGTCTTGTAAATGAAGTAATGTCTTAGGCCTAGGGATCAAGACCATAATTAGGATAGATAGCCCCTGAACATAGGGAGCTTTTATTTTAAAAATGAAGGGAATGAATAAAAATGAATTACACAGATCATGCTTTATTATAATTTTTGATAAGTACTATGATGGAGAAACTTATGGCCCCATGAAACCGTAAAATGAGGGCATGACCTATTTGGTGGGTCAGAGAATCTTTTCTTGAAGAAACTGCATTTGAGCTGAGCTAGAAAAGATGAATAAAAGCCAGCCAATGGGAAGAGAAGAGTTATAAGAATGTTGCAGACTCAATGTGTGCTATTTCTATTGAGGCAGACCTAAAAAAGAGCTGGGATGATTGGATAGTAGTGAGATCCATTGTACAAGATTTTAGATCAAGTGGGTATTGGATTCAGTCCATGGTCCACCAGGCAGTGTATGTGGGAATATCTATGATTTTACTGGAAGAATCCAGGAATTGGAAGAGGTGGCCATGGTGTAGCTGTATCGTTTTGGCATGCTTTCAATATAATGTACCAAATAAATCCAACTAACAGTATTTAAACCTGAGGTTAGTAAAATTTTTCTGTAAAGAGCTGGATAGTAAGTATTTTCGGCTTTGCAGGCCATGCTGTCTCTGCGGCAACTACTCAGCTCTGCTGGTGTAGCGTGAAAGTAGCCATAGACGGTACATGAACAGGTGAGCGTGGCTGTGTTCCAGTAAAGTCTTATTTATTGGCCCATGGGCTGTCGTTTGTCAATCCTTCTCATAAAATAGGATATTTAAGGTTCACTTAGCAAAAAATCTAGCAGCGGTGGTTTCAGGGCTGGTTCAGCAACATCTTGAGATGAGGGAGCTGGAGAGTCAGCTTTGTCATTCCCTTGTGGTCATGTGAGCAAATAAAACAAAAACCCAGGTTATGAAAAGGAGTGGTTCATGGTGGTTGAGGATTGAAAACTAGTACTCTGTATAGAGTTAGCCTGTTCATGATTTTTTGTTTGTTTGCATTTATATATATATAAATTTTAAATGTATCTGTATTGATTTCAGAGAGAGGACAGGAGAGGGAGAGAGAGAGTTAGAAACATCAATGATGAGAGTCATTGGGAGGCTGCCTCCCGCACCCCCCCACTGGGGATTGAGCCCCCAACCTGGGCAAGTGCCCTGACCTGGAATAGAACCAGAGACCTCTTAGTGCACTGGATGATGCTCAGCCAACTGAGCCACACTGGCTAGGGCCTATGCATGATTTGTTAAAACCAGTCTCAATGTTCATTGGTCAGCAAAGAGTCTTGAGTTTAGTCCAGTGGGGATCTGACTCCTCAGGTCTCTCAAAGTTTATGGTCCTTTGATAAGCTCTGCTACTTAGAACCAGTTTTGATGAAACACAACAGGCTTTGCTATCTCCTAGGCAGGTGCAAGTGGAAATTTTACCTTTGACAATTCCAAGGTGGCCACTGGAATTCCAAGCATCACTTGTTTAAAGGACAGCACCCTATCAGGAAGGAGAGCACCACCAGGGGAGCTTTTGCTCACAGCATTCCCTCTTGCACCAGGGAAAAAAGAAATCTTTCCTAGGAGCCTCCTATTCACTACTTACGTTTGTGTCTCACTGGCTAAAACTGGGCCACATGTCCACCTCTATACCTGTCACTGGCAAAGAGGAGTGGGATAATCAAAGCTCTTCCTTGGGCAGCCTGTCTGATACCTGAGCAACACTGGGACTCTGTTAACAAGCAAGAAAGACTTTAATGGTTATGGGGAAGGCCACCAACTATGTCCCTCAATAATCGTTACTGGCCTCCTTCCTTGTTAACAGAAAATGCAGACACAATGGGAGAAAGACACTGCTGAAGAAGCTGTAGACAGAGCAATATACAATAGTTCTGCAAAAATTATGTGAGTCCTTGGAGTGCAGTCCTTGACAATAGGATTGAGTGCTCGGAATGGAGCTTCAGTGTCCCCGAAGTCAATCTGTTTGGAAATTTGGATTTTGTTTTTTATTAGAATGCTTACAAGGGAACGCCCTTCCATGCAACCCCTCTTCCTAAGGGACATACAGGACTAATCTAAAGAAAATGCTTAAGGACAGGAAACTCTAGTTTATCTATAAAGCAAACATACTGATAGTTTAAATAATCTGCCACAGGTTATTGGATTTCTTTTCTCTATTTATACTTTACTTTTATGAGAAACTGGCAAAGTATATATACACACGTGCCAACATTAGGGATTTAGTAAGAAAAGCCATTTTCAGGGTATGTTATAATTAAAGTCATACTAATTCAGCCCAATCCTTAAACACCTAGTCCGCCTCAGTCTGCACTGTAGGGTAATGATATAATTATAACCTTGAGGCATTGCAGGACATGGGAGAAAAAAAGGACTCCTCTTTACAAGTTTTTATGTTAATTGTACGTTACTGTTGTCTAATTATTTGTCAGGGGAAGGCAATGAAGAATGATGGGACAAGCATTATTTTTTGCAGCTGGCCGACTTGGGATCAAATTCTAGCTCTGCCACTTAATAACTGCCTCAGTTTCCTCATCTATGTTCATAAGAGTTTGGGGATATCCTCAAGGGCAGTTTAGTGCACAGGAAAATCAACCAGAGGCTTAGTTGGTTTTTTAAAAATTATTTTTAAAAAATTAAAGTTACAAAGGGAAAATGAGTTTTTCCTTAAGCTTTTCAGTTCAATTTCAAACCTTAATGCATTTATAAGTCTAGCAAATTTTAGCAATCACTTTTGAGCGAGCCCATGACTAATGTTTGATTTCATTTACAAATTGGATTAATTGAACATCTTCAAATATTTTAAAGTGCATTTATATGTCTAATGTAGTTGACTCCTTCCTTAAGGAATCGTTTGACAACAAATGAAAACTTCCTTGGTATTAAAATACATATATAAGTCTTTAAACATGGTAAACTGCAGTTCTTGTCAATAAACTTAGTGAGATTTCAAATTAAGATCACAAATTTAATTAAGTATTCAATTACATAATCTAAGTTGGAGTTCCAAGATTGTCACTCTACTGGACAAATCGAGTAAACATTAGAAATATGTCACACTTTGCATAGATTCATTAGCCTGAAATATTAATGTTAAACAACTCTATATTGCCTATACATGTACCACTAAAAGTCACTGAAGTATTTCAACGGAGAGACCTGGAGCTTCAGCTACCTGGAATGATTCCACTCACACCTCACTTAGAAAATTGTATCTTCCCATGTAAAACATGAATTGGGTTTCTGAGTCTACTTCCTAGGTAGAGATTTCAGCCAGGATGCTGGTGGAATTCTTGTTGACTCTGCTTGGATGTGTTGAACTTTATTTATAGTTGCAGATCAATTTCAAGAGGCGGCTGTTAGTGCCACCCTTGTCCCCAGAGTCAATTTATACACATTTCTATACTCTGGGCGGAAGCCTGTCACTGCTGCCCAAGTCAGTCTCTTGGCTGGGTTTTGCATTTTCTTGGCAAAACCTTAAGATCTGTCAGTGCCTCTCTGCTTCTTCCATGTTCCTAAAGTCAAATAACACTTGCTATTGATATTGAATATATGTATTGTATATTGGATATGGAAATAACTGATTGAATTTCAAATACCTCTCATAGCTTCACTTGTGGTCACAATATGTGAGGTCAGCCTATTAGCAATCTATAAATTGGGAATTGTAATACCTACTTTGTAGGGTTGCTGTGGAGTAGCATTAATTAATGTAAAGCACCTCTTCTAGCGATGGTACGTTGTAAGTACATTGATCCTAACACATTTTCTTAATAACTTACCTGCTCGTTTCCTCACTTCCTTCATTGGCCAGCTTATATTCCATCGCTAGTTACGGTGTCATCACACCCTTGCATCAACCCACCTTGCCCCTTTCTTGCCTCCTCACACTACTGCGGCAAAACACGGCCCTGGGTAAATCCCTCTCCACCTGCTCCGCGTCTGCTCCCGCACAGCTGCGTGTGGCCTGAGAAAACCACTCTCCCACGCTCATTGGTTTCCTTTCAATTACTGTTCACTCACTTGAATGCTGCCTGGCAATCATAGTATATTTTCCTAATTCCATTCGATTTCCCATTCTGCTCAACAACTATCTTATTCCTTCTTGTCTGCCCTCAAATTGCCACCTTTACTCTGAGCCCACGAGCTTGCTTCCAATGTCACCAAGAAAATCTGAGCACTCAGATGATGACTTCCATATATTCCCGTCTCCATATGCAGCCACCTCCCTGCATCTGTGCCCATTTTTGCCAGGATGAACCCCTAGCACAGGCCAACAGCTCTATTTATGTCCTACATCTCATCTCTTCTTGTCTATTTGAGGACACTGCTCTAACAATTTGTCCCCTCTCCAGCGTTATCAAATATTTCCTCTCTAATAGATCTTTCCCATTCGCCTACAAAATCACTATTAATTCTCCCATCTGGTTTCCAATCTTCTCTTGACTCCATTTCTTGCCCAGCACCATTTCTTTACTTCCTTTTACAACAAAACTCCCTAAATGAGTTGTCTCCATTTCGTTTCTTCCATTATCTCTGGAGCAGAGGCCAATCAGGCTGTTGGCACACCGTTCCAGAGAAACTGTTCTTATCAAGGTTACAAGTGACCTCCATTTCCTCAATCCCGAGGTCAATTCTCAGACCTCATCTTACTTAACGTATCTGCAGAATTTAACACTCTTTCTTCGGCATATTTTCCTGTTTGTTTGTTTTTTTGTTATTTTTCTGCTACTCCATCGACAGCTACTTCTCAGACTACTTTGCTGTTTCTTCTCTTCTCCCTGATCTCCTAGCATTTGGTTTAGAAGCTTAACACTTAGACTTCCACGTCTTTCTCTCTACACTTTTCTCCTTGGTGCTATCATTGTGTCTGTAAACCAATGGCTCCCAAATTTATGTCTCCATCATGGACCTGTCTACCCTATATCTCCATTTGGAATCTAGTGGGTATCCCAAACTTCACACTGCCCAAAACTGAGGTCCTGTGCTTTCCCCCCAAAACTTCCCACAGTAATCTCCATCTCAGGAAATAGCAGCTCTCCTCCCCATTTACTTAGGGCAAAACCTTGGAGTCATCCTTGACTCCATTCTTTTCCTTTCAACCCATATCTGATCCATCAGCAAATCCTACCAGCTTTATATAAAAGATATATATCCAGAATCCAACCATTTCTCATCACTTCTACTGCTACTACCATGATTCAAGCAACTTTCCTCTCTCACCTGGATCTAAAGCAATAGCCTCCTCACTCTTCTCCTTGCTGCTGTCTTGCCCCTACATCAGTTTATTAGTTTATTCCCAACTATCAATAGAATGTTTTAAAAATTGTAAGTCAGACCATGGTACTCCTCTTGTATTGACTCTCAGAGAAAAAGTAAAAGTTTTTACAATGGCACACAATACCCTACCTGAGCTGGAAGTCTGTCATATCTTGGATTGCATCTTCTACTACATTTTTTCTCCTTCATTTAACAACAAAATTCCAAGCATACTTTCACTTTGAGGCCTTCGCATTATTATCCTTGCTGGGAGTGCTCCTCTCTAGATATTCACAATTCTCACTCCCCCACTTCCTTCCTTCATGTCTTCAATCAATTGTCACTGTAGCAGACAGGATGGGCTAGGTTATGCTGCAGTAACAAGCAGCATGAAAACCTCAGTAGCTTAAAACAAGTCATAATACATGTCCATTTTGTGGCTGGGCTCTGCTCCATATTGTCCTCACTCTGGTTTCCAAGATGACAGAACAACCACTATTGGAACATTGTTGTGGTAGAAGGAAAGAAAGAGCAGGAAGAATCATTTACTAACTGTTGAAGGTTTCATGCCAAACAGCATCCATCACTTCTACTCACATTTCATCAGCGAAAATAAGTCACTGGGCTTCTCTAATTCCAATGTAACAAAGAAATGCAGTCCTATGATCATCTTTTAGGAAGAAGAATCGGAAATATTGCAGAAGAGTACTATGAAATTAAAAGTTATCACAGTCATCTAACTGAGACCTTCCTGGCTACGCTATCAAAAATTACAAGCCTTCCTGACCATTTCCCAATTCTCCTACCCCCTTACCTACTTTATTTATCTCATTAGTGTCTTTCACTATCTACCATATTATACACGTTACTAGTTTATCTTGTTTGTTTTATATCATTCCTCATTAGAATGTAAACTCCAAGGGAAAGAGTTTTTGCCTGTTTTATTCAGTGCTGTGTTCCCAGGGATTAGAATAGCAACTACCACATACGTAAAGGCTTTAGATAAAAATATGTTGAATAAATGATAAGAAGGACACAAGTAGTGATCCATGTAAAATACACAATAATTTTCAGTAGCCTAGGTTTGGGATTTGGCTTAAACCAGGGCTGACATTATTCAATTATTTAACAAATTTGAGTATGTACCTAACTTATTCAAGGCACTTATTCAAGGAGAACACCCCCATCCTCAAACATACCAGACACACGGGAACCTCTTACCTTTCATATTTTACACTACTTTTGCCAATGGAGAATATGCAGCTTGACTTTCGTGGAAACAAAAGTAATAATCTTCCTTTGTTCAGCTAAGATCTGTCTGAAATTAAGGTTTTTTTTGTCCAGAAATATTAGAAAGTCTCATATGTGATAAGCACATCTCCCAATTTCTCCTTTCTGATCCATTTGGATTCCATTGCATGTATAGGCCCCCAGTAAGCAAAACTTATGCCAATAATGAAACTCCCAGAATCTTAATTTGCAGTTTTCCCCAGCTTGGGGTCAGTCTCTTTGCATCATGATCTTCTTTAATGAATCAAATAATGTATTTCTCATTTGTAATTAAATAACACCTTAAAAGGCTCTGCCTTCCTCAAAGGATTCATGTGGAATTCATTTTCACACAGGGATAATTGCACTCAGCACTGAGGGTGGGCACTGCAGCGAGGGAAAGGGATATTCATCAGGTCCTTGAAGGGAAATGGTGAAGGAGCTTAGTCCAGAAGCTAAAAAAGGTCTTAGTCGGTAGAAAATGAAGTTAAGATGTAAACATTGATTCCAAAGCTAGTTTGCTTCCACACTTGGAGATATTATTGCTGAGTCGATTATTTCCACCAAGATGTTGGTGTGTGTTTTTTAATTTTAAAAAATTGTTTTTTACATTAAACAAATTTGTATTGAGCCTTTTAGTTTACAACATGAGGTGAAAGGAAAACGAGTTCTCCTTAACCAGTATTTTACACAGCTGTAGTAAAATATTTTAACTTCAGGGGTTTAAAACGGATTACATTTCTTGAAAGTTTAGGGAGAAAGTAAACAAGTTCTAACATAAGTCCTTGAATTTTCCAGTCAACCCTTCCTTTACAATAGCAACCAGCTGTAGTTGGTTACATAAGTTTCTTCAAGGCCATTGCTAATGTCTTGAGATCTGAAGCATTGCTATTTCCATCAATGTCCCCTGATTACTCTTCAAAAGTGAGTTTCTCATTGGGTGAAATTCTGGCATCAGGGTGTCCTTTCCACAAGCCCATTCTGGTGCAGCCTCCAGCCGAGCCTTTCTCCTTTCCCGGTAGTCAAAACTGTGTCATCCCATCTTCTAATAACTCTGCCTTTTCTAACCTTAAAACTCAGGGCTTGGCATTTTTCTTCTCTGAACTCATTTGAATATTGACATCAAAACAGTCCCACCCTGTAGTGTTCCTGTACATTAGCGGAGAACATCTCCCTTTTGGGGGAAGTTGGCTTTCTCCCCTTTTTAAAGAGCAGCTTCTATATATTTTGGCGGACCCTCATCCAGAGTCCCTTCAGACTTGGTTTCTTTGGGTTTATCTTCATCAAGCTTCATATTTTTCACCTGCTCTGATGCTTTACTTACACTTTCAGTTCCCTTCTTGACCACATTTTTAATGTTTCCTAATAACTTAAGTTCTGCAAGAAACGAATCTGAACCTAGTCCTGTAGAAACCCGATAACGCCGTTCTTGGGTCGCTGCTCGCTCGCTGTGCAGCGGATGCGCGGTCCAGGCCGCTGAGGGGGGCCTCTGCCATCGTCCCTCACTGCCTCTGCTTTTTGCCTGAGGGTTTTTTTTTGGCAAAGACCATATCCAGTTATGTAAAATATTTGTGGGAGCAGTAAATACATTTGCATATTATGTGCATATAATTTACATAGGATTACATACCATCGTCAGGAAAATTCTAAGTTAAAATGAAATTAGCACTATTTTTCCTTATTATGCTTTCCTTAGCTTCTGTGCCTCAGTCTTTATGGCTCCCCACTGCCTATATTTAAGGTGTTTTTTATGGTAATGTAATGTTTTATTTATTCTGTCCATTAATAACTAATATTTAGGAACATTTATAATATTAATGGAACTTAATCTAAGAGAAGTTCAACTTATATTTTTCAAAATAGTTTAATACTGGGTATTAACGAGAGAGAGCGCAATGTCTTCTGCCTGGTACCCAAGTCACCTGTCCTGACTTCGCCTGCACCTCTTCTCCTGTTCCCTATGCTATCCCGCACACCGGTCGCACAGAGTGAGCATGCCATGAGCAGTCACTCTTAGTTGGCTATCCACTAGCCTCTTTCTCAGTGGGTCCCTCCCCTGCTTAAAGTTCTCTGTTAAATCCCATTTTTCTCTCAGAATGAAGTTCAAGTCTACAAGGGCCTTCGTCATTGCTTCTTACCTGCCTCGGTAAGCCTCATCCGCTAAAAACACCCCCATTCCCCCCCAGACTTGACTCTCAAGCAGTCGTGTCCCACTTGCTGTTCTGCACCAGCTCCCCCCTCTCACCTGGTTCTTGCTCGTGTTCTTCTTGGTGCTCATAGTGCCTTTCCACGGGCCCACTCCTACTGCTTCAGAACTCTTCCCAGGTGCCACTGTCACCCGGGCAGCCTTCTCCTACTCACTCTGCTCTCTCCATGCGGGTTAGGTGTGGAGTCTGCTGTGAGTTCCCAGAGCACCCTAAGGTTACACTTATGTCACTCATCACAGTGATTTGAACTGCATGTGTCATCGTAAGAGAGAACGTGGAAACTTGTTTACAACTGGGGGTTCCAGTGTCTCTAGGTATGCCGGATGGGTGGTGAAATGGGAGCAGGAAGACACTGCAGGGAGGGCCCTGGGAGTCTAGAGGAAATGAGGAGGAAGCCTGGCACTGCCGTCTACACTTGGCTACAGGGCTCAAGGGCAAAGTGGTCTGGAACACAAGGTGAGGATGTGCTAAAAGATGCCTGAGGCAGAGGCGGCTAAGCTCTGCCCCAATATCCATTCTGTTTTCCTTTCTGTAATACAGACCCCTCTAGGGTTTCAGGTGGTCATATGGCCAAAGATGATGTTTTCCCAGCCTTCCTTTCAGCTAGGCATGGTCATGTGACTAAGTTCTAGCCAATAGGATGGAAGTGAAAGTGATGTGTGGATACTTTCTGGTTATCGCTTTAAAGAAAATAGCTGCTTACGCTGACTTCCTCTTTCCCCTTCCTGCAGGCTGAAATGCAGAGATAAACCCAGATACCCAAATGCAGAGGAAACCCAGATGCCCAAGTGATCCTGTGGAGTACAGCTCCCCCCAGACTAGAAAGCTCACCTAGTTCAATTTGGATGCATGGGAATGAGACAGACTTCTGCTGTGCTTTGTTAAGACGAGCGTATAAGTCTCAGGCTATTTTCCATCCAGAATAGTGCTATGGGATTTACCAATGGGCATGGGAACTGAGGGTGGGGTGGGGATTATAAGAAATCATGCCCGAGTGTATCTCCCATAGCAGGGACTGTGCAAGGTGAGGCCCCTGCAGGGTCCCACTCGGGACTCAGTTGAGCCCACGGGAGACTCAGCATTTAGACTCTGCCATGCCCGGGCACTGACGGAGAAAAGATCAAGCAGCACCACTCAGATAAAAGCACTTTGCTCCCCCCTTTCCCACCCTCCTTTATGCTCCCAAAACACTGGGGAAGAAAGGGATGGATCTAAATGAAAAGCATGCTCCCTCCCACAGCAGACAAGAGTTGGATACAAATTTGAAGCTTTAAGCTGGATCAATTGTATTACATTGCAATTTTTTAAAAAAAATCTTCAGCCTAGGATATATTTTTTCCCCATTGAATTTTAGAGCAAATAAAAGGAAGGGAGGGGGAGAAAGAGAAACATTGATGTGAGACACATCGATTGGTTGCCTCCTGCACTGCCCCGGACGGGCCTGGGGACGGAAGCTGCAACCCAGGTACGGTCTTTGGGAACTGAACCTGCAAACCTTTGGTGCTCGGGCTGATGCTCTACCACTGAGCCACAGTGGCCATGGCCACGTTACATGTTTAATATCTAAAAATGAGCATAAAGTTTTACTAAAATGTCATTTAGTGAAGGAAGAGTGAGATTCGACAGAGCTTTTATTGGGGTGGTCACTGGAAGAAATATTTTCCATGTCGGAGCTCTACTGAGTTTAAAGCTTTAAGTAAACTGGTTAGGAGCTTTTGAAAAACTAGCTAAAATTCTAACTCTAGTCCTCCCTCCCTCCCTAATTTGGTGGTGCCCTCTTCCTTGCGAAATAAACAGTACACGAAAGGGGGAAAGGAGAGGGTGAGCCGGTCAGAGAGAGGTGAACACCAGAGACCTAGACCTAGGAACCCCAGTGGCCTTGAGGACAAGGGCAGGTCAGCAGGAGCATGTTGGGGCATCAGCAGAACACCGCAGGTCATCAGAGGGCAAATCATTCTCCACTGCTCCTGAAGTTTCCTTCTTTGTGGAATGAGCTCAGTGAGAGGGACACTGGTCACTTCTTTCTGCCCCTTTATTCAGCCCCTCCCCACACCGTTGGGAAACTTAACTGATTTGTAATTTTGGGGAGAACAAATGGCCAGTCAGCTGAAGTCTCCCCTGCTCCTGCTGGGAGGAAGCTGTCCCAAGGGCCAGACGTGCTCTTCTACCTCTTCATGCCACAAGTGGCCTAGGAAACTGAGCCCATACTGGAAACCTGCAGTGGTTCAGTGCTCCCTGGGACTGGGTGGCAAAAAAAGGGCTGATATCATTGGTCCCCACCCCCAATCCAGTCCAGAGGGCATCAGCGTGGTTGAGCAGAAAAACAGCACACTCTAGGCAACAGAAACAACAGCCAGCAGACAGGGAAGGGAGACACGATTAGAAGCAGCTCAAATTATATGTGAGCCGTTCCAAACCCACCTCGGAACTCACTGAGGGATGCAAAAAAAAAGTTTGAATACTCTATGGCAGGTGAGGCCTGGTAATAGAGCGGATTTACAGGCCAACTCTTAAAGTGACTTTTCCTGCCTCTATCAGCCATGACAGTGAAGGGAAGATTTGGGCTGCAGTAATCAACTAATACCTGAGGACCTGCTGATAGGTAAGTAATACTATCCCAGGTGTTTTGTAGAACTTAGGGGAGAAGCAGTCTAACACCTAATAAGTTTATAGTCTAATACAATTTACTGAAATGGTAACTTTTTTTCTTGCCATGGAAGAAAAAAAAACCCTCACATTTTCCTTAGAAATTTCTACTCAAATTCTTTCCAGTTTTCCCCCTCCTTGTTTTATTGATTTTGCATTTTGGTGGGGAAGGTATGAGCTTAGATTAGTTTGAAGGAACCAACCAATGAGATCCAACTGAACCACTGGAATCCCACTGAAGGACTGACGATTCTCAAGCATGTGGGTGTTTTGAAGACATTCATTTCAAACCTATATTTTTAAAAAGTAGAGGTATAGATGTGCTTCACCATTCCTGTTTTTTGTTTGTTTGTTTTTTCATGTAAGAGGGAATTCTAAATTCAGCACAACTCATGTCCTAAATAAGTGTTCCGCAATGATATTCGTACAAGTTCTCATTACAACGCAGCTAACAAGGGCCAGATTGGTTGTGGTTGAGTTACATGTGCCATTTTGTGGGCTGCATCTTTGTAAATCAGCCAGATCATTGCCTTAATTGGGGTCATTTGGGGGTTTGGGGGTGGTGCAGAGTCACCCCTTTTCATTCCTGTGGTTCTTCATTAGTCACTTTGTGTGCCAAAGTGCAACAAGCACCAGGAGGCCAGCTCACATATTTGCTTTGGGAAAACCAGCAGGCTTTCCAAGTGTGTGATGCTCTAGATGGTTCAAGGTGTTAAAAACAATTTTTCTTAAACTTGCCATAGTTCTTTCTCTCAGAAGTAGAGCCTGGGTAGTTTAGCATCCAGGAAAGACAATTGGCTTTGGAGTCAGGCAGCACAGCTCTGCCATGGTTGCTGTAACTTTAGGTAAATTCACGAACCTTTCTCAGGTTCTGGTTTCTTGTTTGCTAAAGGGATAAACATACTCCGACCACAGAGTTAAAGCTGGCATTAATGAGTTTGCCTATAGACAGGCCTAATCCACTCAAAAAGAGCAGCAAAATAACTTTGATATCAAAGACAAATAATAGAAAATCCAGAGTGATTTGCTAAATAAAGGCAAGAGGAAATGAGCACTACAGAAAAATACATATTTTTGAAAATGTGATGCTAGTCAAGTAAGGACATCAGGAAGGAAGGAATTAAACAAAAGCATTAACTATACTTCCCACCTTGTGCCAAGTGCTGACGAGACTTATAGAGACCAAACAGACATGGCCTTGCCCATTGAGGTTCACTCGATCCTGGTCTAGAGGAGTGCTAGACACATGAAAACCTGAAACAGTGAGTTAATAATACAGGCCAGCCAGCGGCAAATCATTGCCTGCCACATAGTTGATCAGAAGAGCCTAACTCTAATCAAATAATAGTGTGTGTGGATTCGAAACTTTCAGAATGGATGAGTGAGAAGCTCGTGGACCCTCTCCCCCAAAAACAAATTAACTGGTGAAAGTTATAAAAGACAATCATTTAAAGTTTTTGACAATTGTCCTGAGGGCATAGAGCAAATGGAGAAAGATTCATTCAAGAAAATCTACTAAATCTTGCTAGAAACAGTGAGAGCCTGTGGCATTTGAGCCAGAACCTGCTCTTTTACCCCTCCCCACCGCTCCATATAGAAGCTCTACACAAAGCATGTGCAGCCCAGAAGACAGGGGCTCCTTCTCCTTCCAGTCCCCAATTTTGAGCTACAGTTTCACCTGAGGAGAAGCAGCCTGCCATTTCTTTTCCCCATCCCCATGATGCAGAAGCTCTATCCTATGTAGGCATGGCCGAAGGGATCTAGTTTTCGTTCCTCACCCAGCCCTAACTTGGGATGGACGCTCTATCTCAGGTGCAGAGGCTGAGAACACTAGAGCCCCATTGCCCCCATCCAACCTGCCTGCAGGGTGGAGGTTCCATGCCAGAAGAGGCAAGCTGAGATAAGGGGTGGCCACCTTCCCCACCCCCCACAGTGCTCACTCATAGAGCAGGGGTGTCACTCTCATAAAAGCAGGTCTCTGCCCCCAGCTCTGGTGCAGCAGCACAGGATTCTGCCCAGGGCCAAGGCAGGCCATAGAGACTGAAGAAGTCTAGCTCTGAAGGGTTGACTTCATTTGGAACAGTGTGGAGAACTCTATACCTAAAGTCATCCCTGAAAATACTGTAATGGACAGCTTGGTGGAGAGCACTTGAGAGAAGGCTGGTAGCTCCATTATGCAAGAAAAATGGCAAAGCAGAGAGAAATGAGAGAAAGAGGCAGCTACAGGCCTCCAGGGATCAGTCAGTTCTGGGGTCATGAAGGATGCACACACGTGCAGAGCTGTGCCTACTCAGGAACAAGCAGAGCAGGATTAGGGGCCAACCTGAAAGTCACTCATGCTGTGCACAGAGCTATTAACACAGGGCAGAAGTTGCACTAGCACAAGGGGCTTAGACACAGCTTCTGATCAAACACTGAGCAATAAGTGACTCTGACCTAAGGTCACTCTTACGAATCCGGGTTTAAAAATAAAATCACACAGATCCCTGGCCTCATTCACTCATCTGGAAGCCTATGTGAATGCCCAAGGCTGTTCCCTCTTAGAAGTGATCAGAGAGGGAACCTCTACACTACAGTGCCTCGCAAATGTGGGGCAAAAAATGCCAACTCCCTGAATTGTGACAGAAACCACTGGGCCACATATGCATCCATTATTAGAGGGTAAACATCTAACTAGTGTCTTGGTTTTCTATTCCAGTGCCTTGTACCATTATTACCTCTCTGGCCAACTCCTTTAGGTTGAAGTTTTATTGGGATTTTGCCCCTGGACACTGTTTTTGGGTCTCTCTGGGCTCACACTCTGTAAGTGTGAGCCAGTCCCTTTACCGCGTGGTCTCAGGCAGTGAGGATAAGCCCAGGTGTTACTTCCCAGTGATGGTGTCAGGTCTGGAATGGGGCCTGCACAGGAGGTGCGGGTGGGGAGGTTCCTTCCCCCCCTCCTAATAGTGCTTTCTTGCGACGAGGGAGAGGGACCTTATCTTTGAGGTCCCTTGGGCTGCAATGGCATCAACCATCTCAATTTGAAGTTTGTAATCAACCAGAAATGAATGGTGGGAATGGAAACAAGTCAGGAGAAAGGCCAAAGCAAAACGGGACCACCAAGATGCCTAAACCTACTTTGGAATGCCTCTGAGCTGTCAATGCCAAGACACGAGGAGCAGAACACAGAGGAGGCTGGTGTAACAGTGGCCTCTGAACTTGCAAGATTCTGCCAATTCAAACGCTCAGGGAGAAACCCCTGGATTCCAGGGCTGAGATTTGACAGGTAGAAAGAAATAGGAATGGGGGTGCACTACTTGGGCTGAAAAACAATTCTAATATGTAGAGCATTTTTATTTCTCAGCTAATAGAAGACTAGAAGTAAAAAGAAAGAAAGGAAAAAGAGAGAGCGGGGGGGGGGGGGCGGCATGGAGGACTGTTAGAGATAGGTGTGCTGAAATGGGCCTGAATGACATCTTACATCTAGACAGTGACGAAGTTAACAGAAAAACTGAAGAGTTCATTCATTCAACAAATATTTTTAAATTTATTCATATGGTTCTTGACTTTTTTCATCTGACTTATTTCACTTACCATGATATTCTCAAGATTCATTCATCTTGTTGCAAATGGCAGTATTTCATCTTTTCTTATGACTGAGTAGTATTCCGTTGTGTACATGTAACACGTTTTCTTTATCCGGTCATCTATCGAAAGACACTTCTGTTGTTTCCATGTCTTGGCAACTGTGAATAATGCTGCAATGAACATAGGGATACATATATCTTTATGAATAAATGTTTTCATATATTTTGGGAAGATACCCAGAAAAGGGGTCATTGGGTCATCTGGTAACTCTATTCTTTATACTTTGAGGGAACGCCATACTGTTTTCCGTAGTGTCTGCACCAGTTTACCTCCCCAGCAGCAGTGAGTGAGGGTTCCTTTTCCTCCAACACAGTAATTACTTGTCTTGTTGATAATAGACACTCTAACATGTGTAAGGTGGTATCCCATTGTGGTTTTGATTTGAATTTCCCTCATAGCTAGTGAAGTTGAGCATCTTTACATATATCTGTTGGCCATTTCAACAAATATTTTTGAGCACCTACTGTGTGCCAGCCTCTATTCTAGGTACCTAGGGTGGATTAGTGAACATATCAGATAAAGATCTCTGTCCTCATGAAGCTTGCATTCTAATAAGTTTCCGGTTGTTACAGAACATTCATGGGTGCATTTATAAGATTGGCATGTGCCTTACGGATTTCCACAGTTACTTCAAGCTTCATTACATCACAGCTCATTCAGCACAGTAATAATGATGATGATAATAAATAGCTTTACTGTGCATACCATCTGCCAGGCACCATTCACCTGCTTTCTGTTCATTAGGTTCTTTAATCCTCACTGAAACCTAGTGCTATATTTTCCCCTTGAACCAGTCCCTGGGGTCAACCAACGTGTTGTGCTCTGATCGACCAGGCCTGCTGTCTGTGACTGCCCACCCTCCCTCCCCCCACCTCAGCCTGCTCTCCTCCTTTGGGCTAAGACAAATGTCATAGGCCCAGCAGAGCCACGTGGATTAAGCAGGAGAGGAGCATGGTGAGGAAGAAAGTGGCTCCATCTTAGTGGAGGGCACAATATGAAGCAGGGAGCAGTTCAGGGTGAGGTTTGAGGTGTTTGGCACCATGTGATGTAATGATGCCTGATTCATCTGGACGGCGAAGGTCGGGCTGTCTACACTACAAGCAGAAGGGATCCACTTAAGGGACTGTGAGTAGGCCATGCTCAGGTTGCATTTTGGCAAGTTCCCTGTGGCAGCTTTCTGATGCCTTAAACCGGAGGCTGGCTCAGAGGTGGTGACAGTGGCAGAGAAAAGCAATGTTGAGGCCTTGACCTCCAGGAGTCAGTGTCAGGATGTAGAAGAAAAGGCAGGCTTGAAAACACTTTGGGAGATAAAATTGAAAAGGTTTGCTGATTGGATTTGGGGGTGAGGGAGAGAGAGAAAAGTCAGGGAGCGTGTCCAGGTTCTGGGCTTGGACAGCTGGCGGGGAGGGCAGAGAATAAAGGATGTGTGACTGAGTACACATTCAGCGTGAGGGTCTGCTAGGTACAGATGCGGCATTTGTGACTAAGTGGAGTGTTCAGGTTTGAAGACAGAATTAGCAGTCAGTAACACTGGGAGTCAGTTGAAAATGTGAGCTCCTCCAGGTTAGGAACTCTGTTTTTCTGTTTTCCACCTATTTTTAGTGCCTAGCATTAGAACTGGTGCAAAATCAATGCTCAATAAACATTTGCCAGCAGAAAAGTGTAATAATTATAATAATCTATGTATGTCTGTGAGAATATGTATATGGTGTGTGTCTGTATACTACCGTATATATGAGTGGTTACTATGCTTTTTATATGCTGAGCACTGTTCTAAGAGCTTTACAGGGATTAGGTCTCATTTACTTCTTACAAAAATATACAAGGCACGTACTATTGCTGCCCCATTTTAAAGATTTGGAAATTGAGGCACAGAGAGACTAATGTACTTGCCTAAATTTCCAGAGCTAGAGTGGTAGAACTATAATTTAAAGGTGGGTAGTCTGGTGTCAGGGATTTTTTTCTCTGTGCTTTTGGTATAATTTTTCTGGTTTTTGTTATGTGTGTATGTTTTTTAAAAATCAGATTTTTCTTCTTTTAGCAATGAGTGAATAAAGAAGCTCAGCACACAGTAGGTTAAGTTCCAGTTGTCTGGCAAAAGCCCATTCATATAACAAGATCCAGCCTAAACATCACATTGTGAAACGTGCCCCATGTCTTTTTCCCCCAAAGTTAAGCTTGCTGTCCTCCAGGCTCCCCTAGTATCCTTAGGATGCTGCTATTAAAAATACTTACCGCCTGACTAGCATGGCTCAGCGGCTGAGCATCGGCCTAGGATCCAGGAGGTGGAGGGTCAGTTCCCGGTGAGGCCACTGCCCAGGGTGCGGGCTCGACCCCCAGCAGGGGGCGTGCAGGAGGCAGCCGATCAATGACTCATCACTGATGTTTCTCTCTCTCTCCCTCTCCTTTCCTCTCTCTGAAATCAATAAAGATATATTTAAAAAATATATATTTGCCATATTATGCTGAATATTTCTTGTCTTTCAACTCGAGTCCTTCCAGAGGGCGGCCTCTTTGCGTTACGCCTTTCTACATCCCCAACTAGCTAATTTCATGCATAGTATAAAGTTAAGGACGTAATGAATGCTTGCTAAGTGAGTGAGTGAGTGAATTACTTAATGACTGAATGAAGAAAAAAATTATTTTTTATTTTACTAACATTTGACAAATAAGACATTGCAGGAGACAACACACTTCCTGCTCAGTCGGAGCTGCAAGGACAGTCGCATGAGGTCCATCTTCCCACTGCGAGCAGAGCCTGGTGTTAAGATGTGGGGGCCACAGGCCATCCCGTCACGGCCCCTCCTTGCGGCGACAGCGGGGCCGAGCGTCCCAGTGCCCCGCATCGCGCGCTTCCAGGGAGAACTCCAGGGGGCGCTCTCCCGCCTGCTGCGGAGGAGCGCGCCACATGCTTCCCCCACGCCGGAGCCCACCGTGCGGGCCGGCCTCCAGCTCCCGCGCCCCGGCCAACGCGGGAAACCCCTGGGATTTAACATGGACTATCTCAGTCTTTCCCTTTTGATGTAATGGGATCTGGGTATGCTCAGAACATCTTCTTCCACCCCTGTTTTCTAAAAACCTATTTATATTAGTCCTTGCTATGTATTTATTTAGGAATAAAATCAACATTTGGACTCATCACAGCATATGGTTAGTGTTTTCTGTAAGGGGTGGGGTATCCATTTCTCCATCATGTGGCAAAAGTGTAGCAGCTGTAATATCTCATTACAGGACTTCACTTTATTCAATAAAAAAACCCAGTATTGCTCTACTTAACAAAATTATCCTCACCCCCCCACCCACCCTCCAGAACCTGATCTGTGATTTCAATGCCTCTTGCCGTAATAGCTTTAGATGGTTTGCATGTGATATTAGTTAGGTCCAGAATCTGCTTTCAATTCAGTTGCTTCAGATTGTATTTTCACTGTGAACCATTAGTCACCAAATGTTGACAAGCATTTGTAAGGATGCCATCTCCCCCTTTGTTTATATGCAAGTGCAGCAACCAACATGATTTATTTATGTTTTAATTAAAATTTGTGGATAGACCAGTGATTTTTAGCAGTGACTTTTCTAATTTGTGGGCTCCAGAAAGGAAAAAAAAAATCAATAACCTGATGCCATTTATGTTTTTATAGTTGCCCCAGGCATTTATAATACAGACCTGCCACTCACCTGCAGTCCTCCTCTGAGGAGAGTGATCCTCGCCACATAAATCTTCCCCAGGGGCCGAGAGGGTCTATATTTCAGAGTCACTTCCCTTCTGTGTCAGCTGCAAGTGAGATGTTACATGCTTTCCATTCTCATGGTTTTCATGGCAAGGCACAGGCTAAAATTAATATTGAAAGTAAATTGATGGACTGTAAGTTTTATAATACCTGACCCAATCCGTAACGACTGCCTCGAATTTTAATAATTTAAACCCATTGATTTTGGTTCCTGCGTATCGCTCTCTCCATTGAAAATGTACCCCATAGGGTCTTTGGAAAGAACATATCCCAATTGCCAAGCTTTTATGGGAACTTAATATATTCGACATCACAGGTGCATAAATCTCCATGAAATTGCACCAAGTTAACGTATTTACTGGTGCACGCAATTTACTAACTACTTTGTAAAAGTCTAAATAAAGATAGATAAGACAGGTAGATATGGAAAAGTAATGAGTAAATGTTCCGATGGATATTAACAAGATGACTTCATTATCTTCGCAAGGCTATCAGACTAACTGGAAAAGAATTAATTAATTTTCAGGGTGTCTGGGATGGTTTTAATTGCTGTTTTTCAAAGTCTGGGAAAAATGAACTGTTTTTGCATTTTCTGCCAAACTCAAATTATCCTCTCGCAAACAGTCAGGGTTGGGAGGGTGTGGGGGGAGTGATGACAGAGAGATGCTTGGTTTCGCACACCACTTTGGCCTCTGAGACCGAGGCCCAGCCAGTCCCCAGCGACCTCTCGGGAAGCCTCCCCTCTGAGCTGCGTCGGCCTCGCTTCCCTCCGAAGGCCCTCACGCGCCCACACTCGCATGCTTCACTCTCTCCTTGGTCTCATTCCTCCCTTTTCCTTCGATTTCGCAGCTGGGCCCTGGGAGCATCCAATCCGGCTTCCACCGCAGCGTGTTGGAACCTCTGCGGCTGGGCCAAGAGGCCCCGGCCTGCTTGCCTCCGGAGGGCAGAGCGCGTCCTTCCCTAGCACACGTATAGCGGTTCGTGGAGGTGACGGCTCATTTCTTGGGAACAGTTCATTTCTTGTCATTCAAATCTGTAATTTTAAACCACAGAACCATTTCTGAGGATGAAATCATACAGGAAGTTCAGTTTTTAAATCAAGTAACTGTAAGACTGCTGCTCTGGATGAAATAGTGGTTTTTAAATAGATGATGAAGAGGGGCTTGCTCTGCCTCCCACCTTCCAGTCCCACGTGGTCCATGGGTGTCTCTATAGGACCCCTGGGGCTGCTTAGAGCAGAGGAGGAAAAATCGCTAGACTGACACTCCTTGAGTACCAGTCACAGTATCAATACCTGTTAATATAAGTAGCAAGAAATAAGAAGTCAAAGAAACCAACCTTGACATGGCTTCTCCCCTTCATCAGCAGGTCCCCTCTACTCTCTGGGCCACCTCTCCTGCCTTGTACATCTGATGTATTGAAAGTCCTTCAATTTCTGGAAATTGTCCTTTCTTAGCCCTCTGAACATGTCCTTTACCCTGCTTGGGACACATACAGCCCTTACCCATCTCATCATCGGTGGCTTGCTTCTCCTAGGCCTTGGACTGAGAGCTCTCCTTCCCCTGAAGCCTTCTCAGGGTCTTCGAGGCCACGGGGTTGCGGATCCTAGAGCATCCTCCTATAATACCAAGGCTTTCCACAGCACACGACACTCTGAATTCATAGTCTCATTTAGTTTCTCTCTTGTTCAGGAACTTAGATGTAAAATTCCCAAGTTGGGTTTATTCCAATAAAAACGTCGATAAACTTATTTATGATAACAATGAACAAAATACTTAACACATTAGAAATAAGAACATCCCTAGTCATAGAAAAGTTTTTTTTTTTCAAAAAAACTAAAACAGTCTAAAGGAGATATACGTGTAGGTGAAATATTAAAAGATCTTCCTGAAAATGAGAATAAAATGCTTTACTCTCAACAACTGTTTTCAACATCATACCGAAGGTCCTCCTCAGTGCAATAAAACAGGACTATAAAAGGACAAAGGCTGGAAAGGAAGAAAACTTCTTCACAGGCAACCTGATTTGGTGCATAGAAAATCCACAAGAGCCTAAGATAAACATGATTAAGATGCTGATTTAGTGGGATGGGGTGGAATGGGTCACTGGGGAGAAAAAGGGACATCTGTAATATTTTGAACAACAGAAAAACAACAAACACACACACAGAAGTTTATTTAGTGGTTCTCTAGATACAAAATCAATATGCAAATATCAGTAGCCTTTCATATATCAGCAATAACTAATTGGAAAATTATATTTCTAAAAGATACCATTTATAATATTTATAAAAACATAATGAAGAAAAGTACACCACCGCTATACTGTAAACCACTGTCCAGAGAAATCAAAGATGTCTAAGTCACAGTTCTTCCCGACGCCATCCAGAGATCCACTGCAGCCTTATTCAGAATCCCAGCAAGTTGTTCTGGAAATTCACAGGGGATTCTAAAATTTATGTGAAAACATACATGACCCAAAAGAGCTAAAATAACTTTAAAGAACAAAGTTTGAAGATTTATACTATTGTATATAAAAACTTACTATGACTGTCCAAAGTATACTGAAAAGAATTAATACTCTGTAATTGCTGATTGTATGTGTGTGTGTGTATAAATTATGTATATAATTAGATATATATATAAAGCTTAATATATATATATTAGACTTTTTAAAAATTATGTAATTTTTTCATTTTTTTGGTCTGCCTATTCTATCATTTACTCAGAATGTGTGTTAAAAATCTCCCACTATGGATTCCATTTAACAAAAGACAGGCAAGACTTGAACTCTGAAAACTATAAAATGTAATTGAAAGATATTAAAGAGGGCAAATAAATGGAGAGAAATTGCATGCTCATGGATTGGAAATCTAATATTGTTAAAATGGCAATACTTCCCTAAATTGTCTACAGATTCAACACAATTTCTATCAGCATTTGAGATGTGTCCCCCCCTCCCCCCCGAAATCAATCCATTAATCCTAAAATTCACATAGACATGTAAGGACCTCAAATAGCTAAAACAATCTTGAGAAAGAACAAAGTTGGAGGACTACTCATACTTTCCTATTTCAAAACTTACTACAGAACTAAATTAAAACAGTGTGGTATTGGCAAAAAGATAGGTGTATAAATTAGTGGAATAGAATTGGAAGTCCAGAAATAAACGACATGTATAGTCCATTAATCTTCAACAAGGGGGCCAAGACCATTCGATGGGGAAAGAATAGTCTTTTCAACAAATGGTGTTTTGACAACTGGATATCCAGCAAAAGAATGAAGTTGGACCCTTATTCCACATCATATACAAAAATTAAATCCAAATGCTTTATAGACCTAAATGTAGAAGCTGAAACTAAAACACTCTTAGAAGAAAACAGAAGTAAATATTTGTGACTTTGGATTAGGCAATGGTTTTGTAGATATAACAAAAGTATAAGTGATAAAAAAAAAAAAAAGCTAAGCCAAAGTTAAATAGATTTTTAAATAGATTCATCAAAATAAAAAAGTTACGTGTATGAAGGACAGCATCACAAAAGTGAAATTGAAAACCACATACGTGATAGGGAACTTGTATCTAGAATGTATAAAGAACTCTTTAAATTCAATAATAACTATTGTAAATATTGCTGCTATGAACATAAGGGTGCATAAATTCTTTCTGATTGGTATTTAGGGTTTCTTAGGATATATACCTAGAAGTGGGGTCACTGGATCAAATGGCAGTTCCATTTCTAGTTTTTTGAGGACACTCTGCACTGTTTTCCACAGTGGCTGCCCCAGTCTGCACTCCCACCAGCAGTGTTCCCGGGCTCCCCTTTCTCTACACCCTCGCCAGCACTTGTTTGTTGATTTGTTGATGGAGCCATTCTGGCAGGTGTGAAGTGATACCTCATTGTGGTTTTAATTTGCATCTCTCTGATGAGTAGGATGTTGAGCATTTGTTCATATGTCCCTTATAATAATAAAAAGACATATAACTCACTTTTTAAATGAGCAAAATATTTAAATAGACATTTCCTCAAAGAAAATTTACAAATGGTCAACAAACACCTGGAAAGATGCTCAACATCGTTAGTTATTAGGGAAATGTAAATTAATAAAACACAAGATACCACTTCACAACTATTAGAATGGCTATCAAACACACACACACACACACACACACACACGGCAAGTATTGTTAAGGGTGAAGATGTAAGAAAATTGAGAGCCCCACATACTGTTGGTAGGAATGTAAAATGGTGCAGCCCCTATGGAAAACAATTCCTCAAAAAGGAATTGCTGGGTAATTCTATGTTTAGAATCGCCTTTGGCAATCCTCGCCTAGGTATATACCCAAAGGCATTGCAAGCAGGGACTCTAACATGCCCTTGTGTGCCAATATTCCTCGCAGCACTATTCACAGCAGCCAAAAGGTGGAAGCAACACAAGCGTCTACCAACCAATGAATGGTAGACAAAATGTCATACAGTGAAATATAGTTCAGCCCTAAAAAGAAATGAAGTTCTGATACATGTTGCAACATGGATGAGCCTTAAAAACATATGCCAAGAGATATAAGCCAGACAGAGAAGGGCAAATATTGTATGATTCCACTGATCTGAGCTCTATAGAATAGGAATGCTCAGAGGGCCTAAAGGTAGACTAGAGGTTACCAGGGGCTGGAGGGTGGAGGAGTGGGGAGGGAATGTGGGTTTACTGCTTAATGGCTACAGAGTTTCTATATGGAATGCTAAAAGTTTTGGAAATTGATAGAGGGGATGGGTGCACAACATTGTACATGCAATTAATGCCACTGAATCGCACATTTCAAAATTGGTAAAATGGTAAATTTCATGTTTTAAATATCTTACCACAGTTTTAAAAAGTAATGATCAAATGCAGCAAAAGTATTGAATTTTACACTTAAGTGAATCAATGGCATGTTATGTAAATTTATCTCAATAAAGCTCTTAAAAAATAGGCAACAGATTTGAAAAGTCATTTTTTCAAAGAGGGTAAACAAATGGCCACCGAGAACATGAAAAAAATACTCAACATTACTAGTCCTTAGGGAAATGCAAATTAAAACCACAATGAGGTACTACTTCACACCCACTAGAATAGCTAAAGTGCAAAAATAAAAACAAACAAATAAACAAAGCCCCAGATAATAGCAAGTGTTGTCCAAAGTGTGAAGAAGTTGGAAGCCTCATGTATTGCTGATGGAAATGCAAAATAAGGTAACCACTTTGGAAAACAGTTTAGCAAGTCTTCAAAAGTTAAATAGTTACCATTTGACCCAGCAATTCCAATCCTAGGTGTGTGTGTATATGTGTGTGTGCGTGCGTGTATGTGTGTGTGTATTTTCAAGATAATTGAAAGCATATGTCCACACAAAAACTTGCGTAGAAATTGTCCTAAGAGCATATTCATAAAGCCAAAATTGGAAAGGACTGAAATGTTCATTAGCTGATGAATAAATAAAATGTGGTATGCCCTTGCAATGGAATATTATTTGACCATAAACAGGAATGAAGTACTGGTACATGCTATATCCTGAATGAACATTGAAAACATGCTGAATAAAAGAAGGCAGACATAAAATCAACATGTTGCATGATTCTTTTTATATGAAGAAATTGCCAGAATTGGCAAATCCATAGGGAAAGAGGTAAATTTTAATGGTTGTCAGGAACTTGGCAGAGAGGGGGAAAGGCAGTGAATGTTAATGTGTTTGTTTGTTTTTTGTTTTTAAAATATATCTCTACTGATTTCAGAGAGAGGAAAGGAGAGAGAGAGAGAGATAGAAACATCAATGATGAGAGGGTCATTGGTCGAGCCCACAACCTGGGCATGTGCCCTGACCGGGAATCGAACCCCGATCGCCTGGATCCCAGGTCGACGCTCAACCGCTGAGCCACGCCCGGCCAGGCAATGTGTGTTTGTTTTTTTAAGGAGATAAAAATATTCTAAAATTAGAGAGTGGTGATGGTTGTATTTTATGACATATTAATAGTATCTCAATAAATCTTTTATTTAAAAAAATCTCTCATTTTGATTCTGCATTTGTCTATTTCTCTTTTTTCGTATGTGTCAAATTTTGCTTTGGATATATTGCAAGTATGTTATTAGGAACAAAAAATTGAACTTTTATGTTTTCCTGGAAGAATGACCCTTTTATTATTATGAAATATCACTCTTCATCTCCAGTAATACATTTTGCCTTAAAATCTATTTTGTCCGATGGTGGTATATCTACACCCTGTTTATTTTTATTAGGTTTGCATTGCATTTCTTTTTTCACACTTTTATTTTCAACACTTCGATAGGCTTACATTTACATGTATCTCTTATAAGCAGCATATAGTATTTTCTTTGTTTTACCTAGTCTTTGTATTTTAATTGGAATTTTGTTTGATTTATCCTGCCTGTGTATTTTTTTTTTTTTAAATATATCTTTATTGATTTTCAGAGAGAGGAAAGGAGGGGGAGAGAGAGAGATAGAAACATCAATGATGAGAGTCATTGATCGAGCCTGCACCCCAGGCATGTGCCCTGACCGGGAATCGAACCCCAAATTGAACCCCAATCTCCTGGATCCTAGGTCGACGCTCAACCGCTGAGCCACGCCAGGCCGGGCCTGCCTGTGTATTTTAATTAGAATATTTAGTCCATTTAAATTTAATGCAATGGCTAATTTATCTGGGTTGAAATCTATTATTGTGCTATTTGTTTTCTGTTCCACTTTTTCTATGTTGCTTTTTCTTTCCATTCTTTTCTTCTTTTGGGTTAAAATTTTGTTATTGTTTTATTTTCTCCTCTATGATCTTGTTTCTTACACATTCTGTTATTATTGCTTTAATGTTTATCCTAAATATTACAATATGCATACTTGATTTTGAAAATCTGACATAAGTATAATGATATGATATAATATATTACATATTATTACATAAACTATAACATAATCTAATACCAAAAAATGCAAGAAGCTTAGAACATCTTGACTTTATTTAATGCCCTTACAAACTTTTGTGCTTTGTCATCACATATTTTAATTTCTATGTGTTTTATACCCCATAAGACAGTATTGTTATTATTTATACAGTCAGCATTAATTTAATTTTCTCTAAAATTTATCTTTTCTGTTGCTCTTCTTTCCTTCCTGCATCTCTGTGCTTCTGTGTGGGATCATTTTTCTTCTGTCTGAAAAACATTATTAGCATTTTCTTTAGTGTGCATCTGCTGTCTAAAAATGCCTTTATTTTGCCTTTGTTTTTGAAATATATTCTGATTCTAGGTTGCCAGTTTAAGTTTCTACTCTACTATATTTCATTTTAAAAAGCTGTATGTGACTTGTTACATTGATTTCACAAACCACTCCAGTGAAGTGGCTTGACATCCACCATGAACCATTGCAAACCTGTAGACTGAACAACATTGCTACAGAATTGCCCCCTGATCATCCGGCCATTCCAAGCCACCCTGAAAAGTAAAGTGGTTTCCATAGTGAAGGATCTCCAACAAGTGAAGGATCTTGCCAAAACACTAACCACTCCTACTGAGAAGGTCTTTGGAATAGTTATTCAGTCCTCAGCTTCCCAGACTCCACAGGCTGGATCTGAGCCATGCTTGAAGAGTTACAAGAAAGTTTCTATCCAGTAAAGGCACCAGATATTAGACTGCTCAGGCTGCCACTCCAAGCATAGGATTGAAATAAGTACATACTTAGGAAATAACAACTTGTAAAACCATTGACCAACTTAACTCTCAGAACTTGAGTACAACCAGTTGGCATCAGGCTGCGGTAACTATGAAATGCTAGGATTCACTCCTACTTGAAGCATTTGTTGAGTGTCTACTCTGTGCCAGGTATCTGAAATAACAAGGTATTCATCTCAATAACTGATGAAACTTCCATCAAATCTCATGGTGTGGCCCCCATAGGACTTCCTCTTTCCTAAGCACTACTGATTGACTACCATCAACTTTGCCTGCATACCTCTCCTGTTGTTTCATTGCTCACCAATTATCCAAGCCACCTTCTGCATGGCCCCATGTGTTTTAGTTACTGAAACACTTTCAGTCAGCTCACAGTCAGGGCTTGGAGTACTGGGAGCTACTCTTCCACTCATTCAACCACTATTAATTGCACATCTATTAATTTTCAGATACTATTCTAGGTTTTGAGACATAGGTCCCACCATCATTGAACTTTATGAACTAAGAATGACAAGTAACAAATAAACAAGCAAATAAATCTCTAATATGATGTCACATAGTGGTAAGGCTATGAATAAGGGTAACAGGAAAGAGAAACTGAGTGTCATGGTGATACGTAGAGTGTGGTCAGCAAAGTTTTCTCTGAGCAGGTGAGAGCTGAGCAAAGATCTCAGTGAACTGAGAAAATGAGTGATGAAAAAACTTGATGACAAGCACTTCCAGACAGAGGAACAACTAATAATACAAAAATCTTACAACTGGAGTACACCCGGCTCATTCAGAGAACAGAGGCTAGTGTGGCTGAAGCACAGTGAGTAGGAGGGGACTGTTAAGAAATCAGGTCAGACAGATGGTCAGGGTCCTGAGCATAGTACCAGGTGTCAATTCCATGCCTTTAAGGTGATTTAAATAAATGGATTATTAGTTTAATGATTGTAAATAATATTTATCTTTCTATTTTTATAACTAACATATGATTTTATTTCTCCGGGGTTTCTTAATCGTTAACTTTAAAGTCTTAACATAAGCAAATTTAACCCAAACTATAGCCCTAGGAGTAGCATGCATGTTGGGGTCAAATTGGCTTAACTTTTAGACCCATCTGTAAAATGAGACTGTTGCTCTGTCTTACCTGGGTACTCTGAGGAGTAAATGACATAATATATAAAGCAAAAGCATTCAGTACAGTGCCTTGCACTCAGATGGCACTCAAATTTTAGTTTTGTGTCATTAGAACACAAGATAGGAGAGGAGTGGGAGTGGGAGGCGAAGCTCCCCAGAGAGACCAGGGTTAGCTCACACAGGGTGCTGGCTCTCATGCTAAATAGATTAGATTTTAGTCTAATGAGGAGGCCCCTTTGAAGGGTTCTGAGAGGGTAGTAAGAATGAGATTAGTCAGGAGATGATGGACTTGGGAGGGCAATGGCGATGGTGAAGAAGGCTACGGGAGGTGGCAGGAGCCAGCAGGAGCTGCAAGAGGACCGCTGCAGCATTCCAGCTGAGAAATGGTGAGAGCCTGACCTCACTCACTGGTAGGAGAGTAGGGGTGGAGCTGGGGGAAATGGGTTGAAGAGCTGTGCACAGTTCCCAAGGCTGTGCATGCACTGCTAACAGTGGGAGAGCTCCCTCCTCTATCCCCGTTGCTCCTCTGCACCTGCTCTCCCCTCACCCTCGCCTTGAGAACCTTCAGCTCCGGGAAGCCCACTTCTTCTGCCTCAAGCTGGCTTTAGATGGCCTTCCCTATGCTCCCTCATAGCTCCCCACCTCCCCTGGAAAGATGCTCTTCTTGGGTGTCTTCCCACTTCCCTTCCTGGAAGGATGGCAAGGACTCGGCCCCTTCTCTTTGTATGCTCAGCACCCTCTGGGAGGCTCAGCGAACATTCGAACATTCGTTGTTCCTCTTCGCCCTGGGATTGTGATCTCTAAACAGAAGTTGCTTAAGCACCAGGAATGCTTCTGTTTTCACCAACAGCCATTCATCCCTTGTAATGACAAGGTCCCAGGTTTTCAGCCCAATCTACATTCTTTTAATTTCAGAACAGCGTGCGCCCCGTCACAAGGACACGTCCCACTGCCCAGACTTCTTGTTCCAGGATTAAGGTTTCTAAGAGGAACCTGGCTTTGGTGCCCAGTAACCAGGTTACGGTTTTTTGGCCTCCATCCTTGAAAACTTGTAATTTACTGATTTTTATGTTTACACCCCATCACAAGATGCGTAGATAACAGAGGCAGGAGGCCTGAGGTTAAGAATGGCCCGGAGAATGAGCCCAATAATTAAAGCAGCCCCTTGGGTAGCACAGTGGGCCCATTTACTCTGGGGGTCTATTGTGCATAAATATACTTTAACAGATTACACCCCATCAGGGCAGGACTCCCCAAATGCGAGTGCCTTTCAGGTTGCTCCAAGATGACAATTACTTACAGCAGAACCAGTGAGTAGGCAGGACAGAGTATATCAAGCCTGCAACAAAGAAAGATGTGAAGGCCATCAAAGAGGGGCCTGCGAGCAG
The DNA here is from genome assembly GCF_054644295.1 of Miniopterus natalensis. NCBI lineage: Eukaryota > Metazoa > Chordata > Mammalia > Chiroptera > Miniopteridae > Miniopterus > Miniopterus natalensis. The sequence continues at coordinate 37,260,087 of NC_142089.1, read as the reverse complement.
AGCTGGCGGCCGCCCCCTTTCACTGGAGACCTGCACCGCCCAGGCCCTGGCGTCCTGGGAGCAGGGCGCGTGGGGAGAGGCTGCGGGGGGTCCTCTGTGGGAAAGCCGGGAGGCCCAGCGCCCGCCTTGCAACCAGAAACATCAGCATTATTTTCACACAGCCACGAATCCGGTCAAAAAGAAAGGAAACCTCATTTAAAATGGAGCCAGGAGGCCCTGAAGGGGGAGCTCCCACACACTGCCAGCCAGGCCCCAAACAGGAGGAAGGAAGAGTTACTTTTTGCCCAGCAAGAGTTGTCTTCAGGTCTGGACTATTGGCTACCGTCCAGCCAACAAGAACTGCCACACTCGGCCAATGAGAGGCTGTGACCACCCAGAACTCTTCAAGACCAACCCCCCCAACTTCTCCTTTTCCCTTATAAAAAGCAACCCCTCTCCCGTCTTTCAGACTTACCCACGGTTCGCCATAGTTTGCTCGTCCTGGATTTTGATTCCTCTGCTTTCTCAAAAAAGCTCGTTTTGCTGGTAAAAAACAACTGGCTCTTTTGTTTAAAAAAAAAAAATCAATATTAACAACAATAATAGCAAACACCTATGTAGGGCTTACTGTTTGTCAGACATTAGTCTCAACATTTTACATATATTAACTCATTTAATGCTCACAGCAACCCCAATGAGATAGGCATGGTTATTATCCTCATTTTACAGAGGAGGAATCTGAGGCACAGAGGAATTAAGTAACACGTCCAAGGTGACATAGGTAGTAAGTGATGGAGGCAGGAATCATACCCCTGCAGTCTGGTTCCTAAGTTAATTTTCTTAACTACTCTGCTTATCAGCTATTCACCTTGGACAATTCATTTAAGGTCCTTGAGTTAAAGTTACCTACACTGTACAACAGGAATAATGATACATTGCAGGGTTATTTCAAGGGGTCAAAGAGTAGGCAATAAATAGTGCAATGAAAAGGATCCTGAACTACAATATTACAGAACAGCTTTTGATTGTAAGCAGCAGAAACTGACTGACTCACCTAGACAAAAAAGAAATTAATGAAGGGCTGTAAGATACCTTAAGTTGAGCTCCCAGGAAACTGTCTCTCAGATCGAGATTTTCCTGTAAGACATTCACTGGAAAGTGCTCTTGACAACAAAGTCCATGAGGGAGTGAGGGAAGCAGGACTGGGCAGAAGGAGAAGTTGAACTTGATCCCACAGTGATGGCCTTTTAGAGTTGTCTTGAGGGAGGCCACCCCGGGGAGAGTGCATAACCTTGAGTGAGGTAGCACTTATGAGCAAAGGCAATTCTTGGGACGGGACTTCTCTGTGGCCATCAGGAGGCAGTGCTTACAGCAGCTGAGGAAATGAGTGCCTCAGCCCTGAGAGGGTGTCTGGATAGTACATCAAAGCATTCACTATAGAAGCCACTGCACAGTATTGGAGTAAAGCTAAACAGTCAGTCTTGAGCAAGGAACAAATGGAGAGTTTTTCTGGAGCCATAATGTCCCTTTGCCAGGCTCTTTCATTTACTGTTCAAATTCCAGGTAGAGAGACCTATATGGGTCAACTGAGTTGCATACTCACCTCTTGGCCAGGTTGGATGGAATCTTTGATCAAAAGTTCTACTAAAACTGGATTCAGAGTAAAATTGTAGTACAATTAACAGAAGCAGTCCTCTGTCAATTTGCCCACCTAGGAAATAGATCCTCGGTGGACAAAACAACAAATATCTATTATACCTCAAACTCAGAAGACTTAGGGGAGAGTTCCTGGATAGACTTAAGGTTTGATAGCTTGCAAAAAGTTCCATTATTTCCACTCTTATAACCTGTCCTTTTGAAGCTCCTCCCATCAAGATATAGAGACTGTTTTCCCGCCTCTTGAGTCTGTGCTGGCTTTGTCACTTGCTTTGACCAATAGGATGCAAGGAAAGTGTTGAATCGAGACCTAGGAGGTCTTGAGTACTTCTACTCTCACGGAATCCTGCGTAGCTGCCATGAACATAGGCTTGGACTAATGTGCTGGAGGATGACAGAGTATGTGAAGCAGGGATGAGCCATCTTAACTAAGGCCACCAGAGGCCAGCCAACCCCTAGCCGACTGCCTCTAATTGCACTGCATGAGTGAGCCCAGTAGAGACCCCAGGAGCCCAACACAAAATACTCATCTACAGAACAATGAACTAAATATATGGTCGTTGCCACTAAGTTTTGGGGTGGTTGGTTACTTAGTGAAAGCTAACTGATACATGATACTAATATACTGTGGGGCATTAAATAAGGAACATACTCTCTGAAGTTTCCTACTGAGGAATGAAAGGATTAAACATGAGAATCCTTTGATCAGATAGTTCATGAATCTGAGAAGAACCAGAAAGGGGGTCGCACTACCAGAAAGCAGAGCTCGAAGGCTACCACCTCCTTAGTGTAGAGGGGCCACTGAGCTGAGAGCTCTGCAGGGTCACTGATAGGATATGAAATATCATCAGGTGAGGATGGGAAAGTATATCAGTGGTGCTGATGCAGACATTTTCAATGACCAATGAGTCATAGGCTGAAAACCACACCACACAACCTGTAGCGGGTGAGGGCACACAGCTGTTTTCCCCTCCCTCATGGGTGTGGTAACCTCCTGCACACTCCATTCTGGCAGTTACTCAGGAGGAGGATTATGTATGCTTTCTTCCAGCCCAAGCTTTGTCATTCAGATTGGTACCTCCTTTCCTGTACATCTGCTTTTCCTTAACCAAAGGCAAGGGTGCAGAGTTGGGGAGGCAGTTCATCTCAGATTCCTTGCCACATCCAAGTCCAAACCAGCAGTTTACTTCTCAAAAGAGGCCCGTGGTCCAGAATGAGCTGGTATGAGTGTGTGCGTGTGGTTTTTTTAGTTAATTAGTTCGTTGGCCTTTTTGGTTTTCCAAGTCTTAGAAGTGATCTTTTATTTCTTGCCACATTTATTGAAAGCATGTTCTGTACCATGTATTACATCAGTTGCTTTCATGCATATTATCTTTGATGAGCCCCATTTTCCAAATGAGGAAAGGGAGAGGCCGAGAAGGTATGTAACTTTCTCAAGGCCATACAGCTTGTAAGTGGCAGAACCAGAACGAGCATGAAGGTTTTTGTGGTCTAAAGTGTTCTCTGCCCTATTATGGGCAACCAGCCGAGCCAGGGGCCTCTGCCCGAACCGGGTGACCACTCTTATAGAAAGGCCTGGGTTTTGAGTCAACCAAGCAGAAGCAGCAGATACCTAAAATGAAAGACAGCTTATCTTCAACCAGAGTTTGAGATATTGACATTACAGAACTGTAGAAGCATAACTTGTACTTAATAATGTCTGTAGTCGATTTCGTGTGGAAAACAATACTTTGCACTTTATCATTTCCCCACAAGTTATATATGCTGTTTTATTTGTATGATACAATCTTGAAGGGACACAGATTTCCTGGAACCTGCTCCTGAATTCAGGGTTAATGCTTAGCCGGCATGTGCAGAATAGCTGCATTGGTTGTCAGACACTGAAATAATCACAGAGTTGACAGAACACTCTTGCCCTGAGCCTTCAGAATATCCCCCCCCCACCCCCCACCCCCCACCCGCTCCCTGACTCAGCGATCCTGTACCCTCACCTGGGATCCCTCGCCCTACCTACCCATGATCCACAACTGCAGTGGCGTGGGGTCCTCAGTGCTGGGCCCCAACCCAAGCACTAATATTTCCCTAGCATTTCTCTTCTCTGTTCACTGGCACTTCAGAAAAACCTCTGATAGGGCTAGACTTGAGGATGGGCTGGAGGTGGCAAAGATTGGTGGCACAGGAATTCTGTGTTCTGGAACTTCCTCCATCTTTAACCATGCATGACCCTCAAAATTTGTCTCATGTCCTGTCCACTTAGGATTCATGCTCTGCTTTCCATGGGGAACAGATTCATCCCCTGAAGAATCCTAGTGCCCTAAAATGCTCTTTGAATAAAAAGGTTCTGTGGTCATGTGAGTTCATGAATGCTGTGTGCTACACCTTCACATACTCACATAGTCAATGCTCTGAAAAGACCTGCAATAAAGAAATCGACTTTGGCCCTGGCCAGTGTGGCTTTGTTGGTTGCACTGAGAGGTTGCAGGTTTGATTCTAGGTCAGGGCACATGCCCTGGTTGTGGGCTCGATCCCCAGTGGGGTGTGTGCAAGAGACAGCCTATCTATGCCTCTCTCTCTTCCTCTTCCTCGTTCTTTAAAATCAATAAAAACATTAAAAAAAAATCTACTTTGTTTAATCCAGCATTTCCTAATCATGGAATACCATTCACCCACCCCCATTATGCCTATTAAATTTCTACTTTCCCAAATGGGAGAGCAGGGAGGTATAAAAGCCTTAAGGAGGGAGGGTGAGGGAGGATGATGGGATGGGAGGGAGAGGGGAGATGGAAAATGCTGCTGACTGTGTACTTGCTGAACCAGATAAAGGCAGGAGGTGAGGTAGAGAGGTGGGGGTAGAAAGGAAAGCGTGCAAAGGAGCATGTCGCTGGCTCTTCCACACCGTGGCCACCACCGACTCTGAATCCTGGGCCAGTGCAGAGAAGAGGGCCAGCCAGGAGCTGGAACTCTCCCCAGGATATCTGGAAGACCTCCGGGCAGATTTGAATCTGCTGGTTGAGAGCTGGGTTCTGGTTCCAGCTCAGTACTTTTCCAGCTGTGTAACTTTGAGCATGTTATTTGAATTCCCTGGGCCTCTCTTTCTTCAGTTCTAAAGATTTAATTAGACAAATACAGTAAATAATCTCAAACTTGAATGTGCATCAGAGCCACCTGGAGGCCTTGTTAACACACAGAGTGCTGGGCCCCGCCCCAAGCTTGATTCAGTAGGAACAGGCTGATGACTTCACACTTCCGACTAGTTTCTGGGTCGAACTGCTGCTGCTGGTGGGGACCACACTTTGAGTGGCATGGGTATAAGTTAAGGTGCTTTGTAATTTGTAAAGTATACGTCTTAATTAATTTAAATTAATTCATCCATTCTGTGTTAAAATAATGATGTGTTCATGGGATAAGGTTTATCTCTTACCACTTCTGTGCTTTTGGGAGGAAATGCTTTTGTTTCTATGCAAGAAGACTGATTCCCATGGTAGAAGTTTCAGGAAAGCACCTGGGGACCTGACAGCCTCTGTGACACAGCATGGACAGGCATCAGCTCCGGCTACGTATATCAGTCCCCCAGACATTCCCTTGAGAGGGCAGAGGTCATCTGTCATCTCCAGAGAACAGATGCTGACTGACACATACCCTCGGTGTCTGTATTCTGTGGAACTCTTGTCCCTCAAGATGGCCTGTGGAAAAACTTTTCTGTGATTGTATTCCTCCTTGTTGGTCATAATACTCATTAATGCATAAAGGCTCTGAGAAGTCCCGCAGAAAAGTAACCTATTCAACTTTCATAAGGTGGTGTAGTGGTTAGGAGCACAAAGTCTAGACCTGTATAGTCCAATACAGTTACTACTAACCCCATAGTGGTATTTAAATTTAAATAATTAAATTTACATAAAATTAAAAATTCAGTTTCACAGTCCCCCTAGTCATATTCCAAATACTCAATGGCCATATGCCAGGGTCTGCCATTTGGACAGTAGAGATACAGTGTATTTCCTGCATCACAGGAAGTTCTGTTGGACCCAGATGCAGGGCTTCAAAACCCAGCTCTGTCACTTAGCAGCTCTGTAAACTGACACAAGTTCTGTAAACTCTTAGTGCCTTAGTTTCCTCATCTAAAAAACCGACTTAATAAATGGTTCATATGTCACAAGGTTGTTGTGAGAATGAAACAAGTTAATATATGTGAAGCACCTCGAACAGTGTCTGGCACATAGCAAGTGCTCAGTAAGTGGTGCTCATTACTGTAACTTGCTGAACTTGTTGTTCTTAAAACTGATTTTTACTTGGAACCCTTTATGTGTATAATACTATTCACTTTATGGAACCGGGCTCCTCTTAGCTTATCTCCTGTGCTGCGTTAGGCTAAACGAGTCTGTCCTTTCTTAGTCTTTACTTGAATGACTGCCCTCCCTTCTCCTAAACGAGCTGTGAGGAGGCGTGCCAGAAGAGGTGGTGAAGAAAACAGGGTGTCCTGCCGCCTCTCCTGCCCCTTAGCCCGTGGGAAGCCGGGTTATTGGAAGAGTTCCCTGCGGCCAGAGCAGGAGGGGCAGAGGGCAAAGGGAAGGGGTGAGCTTGGGGGAGGCGGAGGGGGGATCACCAAGGATCTCCCAAACCATGCTAGGAACGTAGCCTCGTCCTGAGGAGATGGGTGTCACCGGAGGCTATCAGCTGCATAAGGTGTGATTAGAGCTGTATTTGAGAAGGAACACTCTCGGGCTATGCTGTGGAGAATAGATTCAGAGGTGCAGGGAAATCTGCAAAATAGGGACTCAGAAGACCCATCAGGAGGCTGGGTGAGAAACAGTGGAGGGTGGCAGTGGAATCAGCGGGAAAGTGACATTTAAGAACTACAAAAGAGATAAAACAGATAGGGCTTGGGGTTGATTGGTTGTTGATGGCAAAGAAATGAAAGAATAAATTTGACTTGGATATCCGTCTTGGGCAACTGGTAGACGGTGGTGACATTTACAGAGGCTGGGAATACAGAAGGGTGAGCGTGTGAGCCAGGGGAGGGTGGTGAGCTCAGGTTTAGGGCTGAGAGTCAGTCAGACATTCAAATGCACGTGTCCAGGAGGCAACAGTGTACATGAAGCTTAATGTCCCAAAGGACTGGCGTCTCCACTCTGTCATGGAGGGTTGGGGAAATCAGGAGGGTTACAGTCATTCCAACACAGGGAGACGTCGTCCCCTCCATGGGACATGACAATGTCTGGAGACATTTCTGTTGAGAGTGGGGTTCAGTGGCTCCAGTGAGTGGAGGCCAAGGATGCTACTAAATACCCTACAATGTACGGGACAGTTCTCCATGGTAAAGAATCATCTGGCCCAAAGTGTCGGTGGTGCTGAGCTCAAGAACCCTGGACTAGGAGGAGCTGGAGCACCAAAAGGCAGCCGTGTTTGAGGCAGTTTAGTTGTTGCCAAGAGCGTGAGCTAGAGTCTGAGTTAAGGTTTCAACCCCAGCGATACTACCCACCAGCCACATAACCATGGGAGTGTTACTTTAATTCCCGGACCCTCAGTTTCCTCATCTGTAAAATGGGGCTGGTAATATCTCAGAGGTATATCAGCACAATGCTGGCTCACAGTGAGCACTTCATTCCGAGTAACTCTACTGCCTGGGGCCTGGGGCCAGGGCCAGAACCCACTTACTCAATAAGAATTGTTGAGTGCCTGCTATGTGCTGGACATTGTGCCGAGCCAGGATACAATGGCAGACAAAGTCCAGTCCTTGCCTTCAGGGTTCCCATGCCAAGTCCCCCCCACAACAGGCTCACATACACACCATCCCAATATCTATTAGAAGCAACAGTAGGTCCTCGCAGGTCTTTCTCATGGATCTGGTTGGCAAACAGAATTGTCCAAGAGAAGGTCCTCACCTCTCCCCACCAGCGGAGTGCTTTCCTTCAGGAAAGAGAGGACAATACTGGTATTTTGGCCACAGACTTAGCCAAGAAAAGGAAGGAAGACTTTCTTTTCTATGCTCTCACCTCAGTTCTATCTTCAGAGTTCCCATGAACGTGACAAATCAACACCCATCTTCTCTCCTGCAGCCTCCGCTGGTTTGGGAGAGTTGCTCAATTTCGAGCCTTCATTTGTGGGAACTGGAGAGGAGGGGATGGAAACTAACACTCATTGAGCACCTTACAAGCCGGGTGACACTGAGAAAGTTAGTTAACCCATTGGACCCTTTGTGGTCTTATCTAAAAAAATGGTAATACCTGGCTTACAGGGCTGTTCTAAGATTAAGTGACATAATGCACAGTGTCTGGAATGTAGTATGTGCTCATTTATTACTTCAACAAGTATTTATTGAGCTTCTTCTCTGTATCTGGCTCTGTTCTAGGCAACGGGGAACAACAGTGAACAAAACAGACTAAAATTTCTCCCTTCATGGAGTTAATTTTTATTAGGTTAATTTTTATCGCCTAAGAATTGTGGCTGTTTAATATTATTTGATAGGCACAATACACACTTTATCAGCTATCTATCTATACACACACATGTGTGTATACATGGATATACTTATATTTCTATCCAGTTAATTATTATTCCCTTTTATTTAGGTAAAGAATTTGAGATTTAAAGGAATGAAGTAAATGGTTCAAGTTCAAGAATCAGAAAGTAAGGGAGCTAGAAATGAAATCCAGGTCCGTCTGCCTCTGAAAATCTTGCTCTGTCAACTATGTGAAAGCAAGACATACAATCAGACCCACCTGCGCCTCTGCAAGTGGCGGCAGTGATTCAGAGACCGCGGGTCACTTTTGCTTTTTGTTTCCGCAGCTCTTGTAAAAGGAGTAACAGAGACACCGACTCCAAGTGCGGCCACGAGCGCTGCCGAACCTACCGTGTGAGCCATAATTAATGGAGATGCCAGCTGCCAACTAACCAGAAAAACTCCAGCGTCGTAAATCTGTCCCCCGGCTTCTCACGAGAGCTGATGGATGAGGAATTCCGCTGAAATATTTAACAATCAATAATTCAAATACCTACCCAACCATTTGCACGTTGGCATGTTTATCAATATAAGGGCTACACTTGCGTTTTATGTGCAACTTCTTTAGAGTTGAACGGAGGGGGTAGAAACACCCCACATTTTATCGGAAACAATCTGGCAGAGGAGATGGAAATATCCTCCCAGTCTTGGCTTAACTTGAATCTATGAAACTTCCAGCGACGATCACGGCCCCTTGTTCACGCCCTCACGTTGCTGGTGAGCAAATCAAGCGCAGATCGCATGCTGGACGCCCGGCTGTGCAGCTGGGTAAGATGCCCCAGCCTGATCTCCTCCCCCCCTCGGCTGCAGACACGAAACAGCAGACAGGACAATGAATTATTCATTGGAGCTCCCACGATCCCTCTGTCACCGGAACGGGTCATCTCTCAGGCTGTAATTCAACCTCCTTCCCCCTTCCCCACTTCCTAACAGACAGCTAGGAACAGGGCTCGATTCTGGGAAGACATTCAGGCCCGGTGGCCAGGGCTGTGAGCTGTGTGTGTCTGGCTGCTGGACGGGAGTATTGCTGCCTGAATTTAACTGCTTTGAATAAATAGTCTAAGGCAGCATTGACAGCAATGATTTATCTGCACTTCACAATGATTGAATTTAGATGCTCCATGCACTTGCTGATTTATTAAAGCTCTTTCCCCTCGGAGGGAGAATCCAAGCACCTCCCTTGGCCCTAATGGATAGACGGTTGGAGGCATTTGGGGAAGCCATTGTTGATAAGACTTACTACCTAAAAGAGAACTCTGTCTCCTATTGTCTCTGCACTGAAACAACCTCCTTCATTTGTGTTTCCTTCACATCAATAAATCACCTTTTCCAGAGAAGGGTGGGGCTCTTGACAAACACCTCTGATGCTGTAGGGGCTGAAGTGTCAGCCTGAGCAGTGAGCCGCCTGCCACTTTGCTTCCCTTTGCCCGCACCTCCCAGCTGCACAGCCCGAGGCCCCCCAGGGGGAAGAGAGACCCTCAGCTCTGGCCACGAGTTCCCTACACTGCCTGTTCACAGGTTCTGCCTCCTCTTGGCTGTCCCTAGAAACAGTCCCAGCCTGGACCTTGACCACTATCCCCTTCTCAAAACAGTGCAGATTCTGAAACCCACCAGTGGGGGTGGAGAAGAGAGAGGGGCCATGGCAGGGATCCAGGCTTGAATGCCCACCACCCTCGTGGCTGGGGAGGGCTGGGGCGTTCCACACCTGTGACCGATGTTTCCAAAAGGCAGGTGGCCTGTTAATAAAAAGAATCCCAGGCAGTGGCACATCTGGGGTAGAATTTAGGCTCTCCTCTTGGAAAACAAAACTAGCTGGTATAGAAAAAAAAGGACAGGACAATGAAAGGCAAGGTCTCCATTCAGAGGCAGCAACTACAGGTCTGTCTTAGATTTAGTTTCAAGGACTATAGAGACACAGATGAGGTTTGAAAGAAGACAAAGGGAAAAACAAAGCTGCTCTAAGCCCATGATTAATGATTATCAGGCGGTGTGATATGCAGAATGTCTGGAAACTTGTATAAAAGACACAATCATAGTAACTAACGTGTGAACAGTTTGTGATAATAATTTCAAAGCATAGTCACAATCATTTTCATTGGGCGGGGACAGTGCTAATCGGAAGAGGAATCTGGAGAAGGGTTCTGTTAGGGGAGGAGAGAAAAACATACAATTTTGTTGTTAGAAACAAAGTAAGTTATTAATAGGTTTAGGAGAAAGTGGACTAGTCAGCAAGACCTTATGGAGAACATCTGGGGTACCGCGGACCTGTGACTTCTCTCACTGCAGGAAGAAGTCAGTACGGATCATAAATCTCAGGCTGCACATCTGAGCTCGGGGTCTGTTTTTTACCCATTGGTGCTGCTGCCTAGAAGGAGCCTCGGGCAGAAATTCCTCTCACCTCTCTGCCTTGGCTTGGGCTTCGAGCAGTTGTAATGACTGCCCTCATTCTGGCTCAGGAAAGTCGGGCTTGTTTGGAACAGAATGACTGAAGTAAAACAAGGAGCCAAACTTTTCATTCGAGGCTCATAATCATTCCAGGAAGTAAATATTATTGGTTCCATCTTTTTTTTTTAAAATAGTTTATTTTTTTTTATTGATTTTTCTCTATCTGGTGACACAGTGTTCTCATGTTTTCCTTTAATTCTTTTTTTTTTACTTTTTAAATTTATCTTTATTGTTGAGAGTATTACAGGTATCCCATTTTTCCCCCCAATTGATCCCCTCCACTTTCCTCCCACCCCCTTCCCAGGCCTTCACCCCGTTATTAACTGTGTCCATGGGTTATGCATATAACTTCTTTGGTTAATCTCTTCCCACCCTCCACCCCCCTTCCCTCGTTCCTCTGAAATATGACCATCTGTTGCATGCGTCAGTGTCTCTGGATCTATTTAGTTCATCAGATTCTTTTGTTCATTATCTTCTTCTTAAAGAAGACCCTTCAACATTTCCTGTAGTGCTGGTCTGGTGGTGATGAACTCCTTTAGCTTTTCCTTGTCTGAGAAGCTCTTTATCTGACCTTCAATTCTAAATGACAGCTTTGCTGGGTAGAGCAATCTTGGTTGTAGTTCCCTGTTTTTCATCACTTTGAATATTTCTTGCCACTCCCTTCTGGCCTGCAAAGTTTCTGTTGAGAAATCAGCTGACAGTCGTATGGGTGCTCCCTTGTGGGTAACTAATTGCTTTTCTCTTGCTGCTTTTAAGATTCTCTCTTTGTCTTTAACCTTTGGCATTTTAATTATGATGTGTCTTGCTGTGGGCCTCTTTGGGTTCCTCTTGTTTGGGACCCTCTGTGCTTCCTGGACTTGTAAGTCAATTTCTTTCCCCAGGTAGGGGAAGTTTTCTGTCATTATTTTTTCAAATAGGTTTTTAATTCCTTGGCCTCTTTCTTCCCCTTCTGGTACCCCAATAATACAAATGTTGGGCTTCTTGAAGTTGTCCCAGAGGCTCCTTATACTATTTTCATATTTCTGGGCTCTTTTTTCTTTTTGCTCTTCTGGTTGGGTGTTTTTTGTTTCCTCATGTTCCAAATTGCTGATTTGATTCTCAGCGTCCTCTATTCTACTGTTGATTCCCTGTAAATTATTCTTCATTTCAGTTCCTGTAGCCTTCATTTCAAATTGGTACTTTATTATGTTATCAGTTTTCTCAGTTATTTCCCTAACAGCCTGCTTAAACATTCTTATAACCATTATTCCGAACTCTCTGTCTTTTAGCTTGCTTGGATCTATTTCATTTAGTTCCTCTTCTAGAGATTTCTTCTGTTTTTTCCTTTGTGGCATGTTTCTTTGCCTCCACATTTTGGCTGCTTCCAGGTGTTTGTTTCTATGTATTAGGCAGAGCTGCTATGTCTCCTGGAATTTGTAGAGTGGTTTTGTGTAGAAGGTGTCCTGTAGGGTCCAGTGGCTCAGCCTCCCCAGTCACCTGAGCTGGGCCTGCTAGGTGTTCCCCTGTGTGGGCTGTGTGCACTGTCCTGTTGTAGTTGCGCCTTGGTTGCTGTTGGCATCACTGGGAGGAATTGACCCCCCTGCCAACTGGCTGTGAGGACCAGCTGCAACTACAGCCAAAGAGCTCCTGTGCTGGAGACACCCCTAGGGAGCAGGATTTACTTCAGTGGAGCTTTGGTGTTCACCAAGTGCGCCCCTTGAGTGTCACTTGTGGATGTGGTAGGGTTGTAATCCAGTGTGGCTGAGTCTGAGCACCATGTGCACTGTCTCTGGGGCCTCCTGGGAGGTACAAAGTCAGCCTGTGCCAGTGCCTTGCCCAGGGCCACCCAGCATGAGCTACACAGCAAACCGTAGTTGGCTGCTCCTTGTGCTGGGCTTGGAGGTGTCCAGGAGAGGCCAAGCTATGAGCCAGTGCAGGCTGCTGCTAGTGTCAGGCCTGGGGCCGCTTATCAAGCTATATGGGGTCCGCTGCTGCTTGTTTGAGAGATTTTAGGAAAGTCCTAAGCATGAGGCTAGAGAGGCCACTTGCAGAGAAAAGCCCCTGGAAATGGCCCGGATGAGCCTGCAGGTGGGGAGGGCGGGGCCTCCGGGAATCACGGGGCGGGGCCAAAGGTGAGAGTCAGGTGCTGGCGATTCAAACATGGCGCCTGCCTGCCGGCTGTGTGCGGGGAGGACTCGCCACAGGAGCCATGGCCTCTGCCAGCCCTTCTGCCTGGGAGGAAGCCGCCCTCCGCCTCTCGCCCGGATCTCAGGCAGGTTAGTTCCTCCCCGAGTGTCCCGGGTCCTTTCAGGCTGCTGCCCGGCGCTGGGCTCAGAGGGAGCGTCCGAGTGAGTCCGTGCCGGGCCCTTTGAGAGGAGCTGCTGGGGCTCCCGCAGCCTCCGCGACCCTCAGGGGACAGTCCCCGCGGGTTTCACAGCCTGAAGCTGTGGGGGCGTCTCTTCTTGGCCCTGGAGCCCTGGGCTGGGGCCTGCCGTGGGGCTGGGACCCCTCACCCCTCCGGGAAACCTACGCTGCCGAGATTCCCTCCCGGGTTTCAACCGCCGCACCGGGTGTGGGCCTGGGGCCGCGTCTCCGCAGTTCAGCCGCGATTCAGCCTCAGTCCACCCGCGTCTGCGCCCCTCCTACCGCTCTCGGTGCTTCTTCAGCTCCCTGGTTGTGGGGCTTCTGTGCAGCCAGATCTCAGGAGGCTCTGAGTGATGGTGGTTCTGTATTTTATTTGTAATTTTGATGTGGTTGCGGGAGGCGGCGGGTGCAGCTGTTACCTACGCCGCCATCTTTTTTCTCCTGGTTCCATCTTTAAAACAGGCAAATAGAGGCAAAGAGGAGCCTTCTCAACATCACACATTCGTACTGTTTCTTGCAAAGCAGAGGTTTTAGTCCGTGTGTTTCAATCCCCTCGCCCACGTCTTTCCCCGAGTTCTACAGAGTGAAGCAAAAGTGGGGGGAAGAGAAGGCCCATAGGCGGGACCTGGGGCCCCTGCTTCTAAATTAACCAGGACATTCTCGTCTCTATCACACATGATGGTTCCAAGCACAATCCTAGAGGAAAGACCTAGTGCTACTAAAAGACATTTGAAGACCACTATAATAGACAAGAGAAGCTAATTTTCCTTTCATTGATGACTGGATATGAAGATGAAATGAAAAATCAGAATATTATCTGAAGAGCTGGTTCTTATATATTAGCCATTTTTTTTCACATAAATAATGCCTTTCACTAACCCAATACTAACATAAACTAGAACATCAGGCTCAAACTGACTGCTGAATCTTGTACATGGTAAGCTTTGAGAAATATTGATTACATTTAACTGGAAGTCTCAAATACATTGGTAAAAATAATTCATGGGTGAAGCAGACTCAGGTGCAGAGAACAGACTGACGGTTGCCAGAAGGGAGGGGGCCTGGGGTGAAAAGGTGAAAGATTGAGAAGTAGAAATTGGTATTACAGAATAGTTGCGGCTACAGAGTACAGCACAGGGAATATAGTCAATAATATTCTAATAGCTACCTATGTGCCAGGTGGGTACTGGAAATAACGGGGAAACACTTTATAAAGTATATGATTGTCTAACCGCTTTGCTATAACCTGAAAGTAATACAAAATAATATTGAATGTTATACATATATGTGTGTGTGTGTGTGTGTATGTATGTATACTTTTGATTAAGTGGAAAAATAAAGAAGTCTCAAATACATTGGCAACTGAAGTTGACAGGTGAAGCCTATGCTGGCCTCTCTTGGGGTCAGAAAGGCCAGACGCTTACCTGGAATGCAGTATGAGGTTATAAGAAGCCAGAGTTAGATTGTTACTTCTTGAAGGACAGAAACCTTTCAGCATTTTGGCCATTATTATTGAGAAACCACTCATGGGGAAGGTAGTTTTAAATACAATTAAGATCCTATTTTAAGGAGAAACCAGAAACTGCCCATTTAACGCTAATGTTTGATCTACTGTGAAACAGAGAAGGGAGAAACTATTACAAATTTGCTAATACCATCAAAACTTATAAAGTGATAAAATGAGGCTACATGAAGAAAAGGCAGTCATCCCAAGCATGAGGCATGCTAATAGCTGTGAATATATATGAGAACAGGGAATTATTCTGAAAGTTGGTGAAATAGACCTGGCTGTTTTTTGGACACTCTGCATGGTGACCCGAGGACTCTCCTGGTCCTTGACCAATTGGAGTAATCTCCAAAGCAAGACACACTCCAGGGAACTAGCATAATGATGAGAACTTCTATTTGTATTTATTTTTACTTTATCTACTAAAAATGACCATTTTTGTGTGATTTTATAATGCCCATAATATATCAGTACAGAAATACACAAATGAAATTTTAAATAAATACATAGCTATCTTTTTTGTTGTTGTTAATCTTCACCCGAGGATATTTTTTTCATTGCTTTTAGAGAGAGTAGAAGGGAGGGAGGGGGGAGAGAGACACATTGATTGGTTGCCTACTGCACATGCCCAGACCAGGGCTGGGGATCAAACCTGCAACCCAAGTACATGCCCTTGACCTAGAATTAAACCTGAGACCCTTCGGTGCACAGTCCGGGGTAACATAGCTATCTTTACTACCCAAACTCTTGAACACAAGAGCTGAATCAATTCAGATTAATTTTAGGATGAATTTTTTGCTGTCCAAACCCTGAGCACTTGCTATGGGAAACTGGAGGACTAGGTAGATTTGGATAGCCTGCTATTGCTCACTGTTCAAACATATTGCTCCAAAGTCAAGAGCTGACATATTTGGATAGTGAAGGATAGTTGTGTGCAGTTGTGGAGGTGCCAGGGTATTTTTAATTTTTAACTGAGATGCATTGTGGAAAGAATTCAGGAGTCCCCTGTTGCAGGTAACCACATTGATAGGTCTGACTCTGAGGTACAGGCTGACAGAACTTGCAAAACCTCAAGACCATCTCTAACAGCCCTGGACAAGCAAAATGCTCATCTGTGTTCCCCTGTAGAGTGAAGTCGTGTCTGTCTTGAGAATTAGGTTCTGATATCAGTGGGTAAGTTGAAAATTTCATATAGTCAAAATTTCCCTTGGAAATCCCTTAGGAAAATCCTATTTTGGAGATTGAGGTACCATCTCTTGGTAAGTCCAATGTGGTCAGTTTTATCTTCAGTTTGGAGGGAAAAATCATTATTTCTTAATTGAACCATAATGAAGATATTGGGTTGTACTTTGAGGCCATGCGATACCAAAAATGTCTGTTGTTAAATGTTAGGAACTCACTCAGGGCAGTGACATACTTTATGAGAGGCCACGGAGAAGAGAGATCCCTTGGGAAAGAGCCAATTCCAGTCTCCCCTTCCAAGCTCCCCTGGGCTAGACGTGTTGGGTGGAATGAGAGTGGAATCCTCCCTACCACTGGCATGGGAGTCAGTTGAATGTGGTGATTGTTGCCTCCCTCTATGAATCTACTAAAGCCATTGAATTGCATGCTTTAACTGGCTGAGTTGCATGGTATATCAGTTATCTCTCAAAGAAGCTGTTATTTAAATTTTTAAAAAGCATACACACTCATTTCTAAACGGTGAATTTCCAAGAGAGGAAATCAGTACAACTCTTAGACGCAGGCAACTCTCCTGGACCCCACACTCTAGAGGTCCCTTTTCTTGACCCCCCTACAGTTATACCCTCCCCACATGCTGAATGTCCATGGGGCTAAGGGGTCATGCCCACTATGATCCCTCACTGCATTTTAGAGGTCATGCTATTGGTCCTAGGCACCCTAGAACATTCTGCCCAAATGTCCCAAATCTGTTTTCATGCTTTGGAGAGTCTCTTCACCTGTCTATTTCCCAATAGCAATGACAGACTTCGTCATGGTGTTTATACTAATTTGGGAGGCTATACTACGAGATACTCTTTGCATTTGGTTGGGAGTTCAGATGGAGCTTGGACATTCAGTTTGGGATGTGCAGGCATGTGCACAGACTCCTCACTTTACAGAACTGAGTTAGGGGTAGTCAAAGAGGGTTAGCTTGGTGCTAGGGGCCCCAAACTGTACTCTTGTTCTAGGACCCCCACATGAACATACATGCTATGATGGAATGAGATTTAAAATCAGACTAAATATCAATCTATTCTGGTACTCTTCCAATATTTTCCTCAGAAATCCAAAACAGTGATGACTAGCATGTATTAAATCTGTTAGGTTCTCTCTTATGCATTTAACATAATGCATATCATTTACTTCTCACAATGAGGTGGGCTCTTTTTTCACCTCAACTTCCCTAATGAGATCACTAAAGGTTGCAGAGGTTAAGCAAGTAGTTGAGTCAGAATTTGGTAAGGGTACAATCTGACAAAATCCCTTCAAGCCATACTGCCTCCCTAGGAATGCCTGGCTCATAGATAAGATTCTTAGCAAGAAACCAGCCTCTCTTAAGCTTCAAACAATTATGAGAGTGATACCAAAAAAAAAAGGAAAGAAAGTATGTCTTCCAACTGAATAGTTGACTAAGTTCCTTTCATTTGAACAAGACTGGATTGCACAGAACATGCATCAGTATTGTGAGACGAATCCCATCTGGACAGGACATTTTCATTTTCTCTGTAGCCCGAAGCAAGGCGTTGTCAGTTATTCTTTCAAAGATGAATCTCTGCATCAGAGAGATGGAGATTAAGGGTTGCGGGCGCGATGACTTATGCGCACACGAATATGATTTTCTATATGTTACGAAAAATTTGGTTCACAAAGCATTCCTTTCCTCTGAAATTTCAGGGCCATTATTACGAAACTTATTGATGTGCCTGGGGGTGGTTTTCTCAAGGTTGCAAACAAGGCCTCCAGATTTACTAGCCCGGACTAGTTTTGTAACAGCTGACTCAGTTTTAGCATGGATTCAATTAAGCACAATTTATTACGAATGAATATTGGTGAGCATGTCCCATTATTAGGTGGCTCCCCGTTCTACAGACAGGGAATCCAAGTCTCACAGATGCTGTTTAATTTGTCCAAAGCAGTTGGTAGGACCAGAAATCAGAAGTCTGCTGATGCCTCTTTGCTTGTTGGAGTCTGGCATTTTTAGAGATATATGGCACTGTCAGTTTCACACTCCCATGTGATTTTTATATTAATCTAGACAGTTGGATAGGAGTAGGGGCCATTTGGTGGGTGCCTCCCCTCCCTCCATTTCTCCACCTCCTTCTCCCAGGAAGAGCACCCGGATCGTTGTTTGGAGGGAGTTCCTTCCTGGACTTAACTTCCCTCTCTGGAGGGTATGGCAGCCAACTTAATCCAGAGGAGACTCTGGTTGGCTTAAATTGTTCAGCTTGGCCCACTCTGGGCCATGGGAATTTGTCAGGACAAGCATGTCACCCAGTTTGGCTGCTGACATGTGAGGAGACAGCTGCTGGGACTTCCAGGAAAGAAGTTTCCTCTTCCATCCATAGGAGCTGCTGGAAGAGACCAGTCTTCTTCTTTTAAAGCATGTGGTACGTGGAGGAGACGCCTGAGAACACTGATGTCATTTCTGTTACCACAGGGGAGAGAGAGGGGCAAGGGGAGCTGACCCACAGAGGAAGGCAGAGGGGAGAGAATGGCTAAGAAATGGAGATGGGGCCATGGCATGTGACCTCTAGATCATTTCACACCTGAAAGGGCAATTTTTGCTTAATTTAGATTGAGCTGATACAGCAGAGACTCTCGCTTCACTTTGTATGTGAGAAACTGAGGCTCGGAGAGGCTGAATAGCTCTGCGCTTTCCATGGCTAGAGAGCCATGTCTAGGACTGCGACGCGTGCTCCTTCTCTTCAGGTCTAGGGCTTCTTGAGTGTTTTAAAAGATGCTTTCTCCAAACTTGGGTCAGAGCAATAAGGTTTCCTCTTTACCCAGGAAAAATAAGCAAACACCCGGTCCAGAGAAGATTTATGGGGAAACGGCCAGAAGACACTGAAGAGAACAACAAAGCCATTATAACGGAAAGAGTTATACCAAATCCCGTAGAGCCAACAGGGTTGGGAATAGCCGATCTTGGGCATTCAGAACAAGTTCTATTAAAAATATTGACTGATTTATTAGAAACCAGGGAGGCCATTTAAAATTTTTAAAATTAGTAGGGACCTCAAAATAGTCCCATTAAAATGCCAAAACCTGTGCAGCAAATAAAAGATGTAATAAAAAATTAAAACATAAAATATTGACTTTAGAATAGACCTTAGCCATCCTCCCATCCTCCCTCCCTCTAATGGAGAAGATCCTGTTACTACATTTCTAACAGATGGTCATCCTGCCTCTGTTCAAATACCTCCATTGATGGAGACCTCACTATCTCATAGGGCAACCTTTTTAAAAATAATTCATAAATTGTATTATTGTAAATTTTAAAATGTTTAAAATTATAGTTGACATACAATATTATATTAGTTTCAGGTATGCAACATAGTGATTTGACATTTATATACTGTACAACATGGTTACCCAGAAGTTTTTTTTAAATTTAATCCTAGAATACTTTTCCCATTGCTTTGAGAGAGAGAGTGGAAGGGAGAGCCAGAAACATTGATGTGAGCAGGACACATCGCTTGGTTGCCTCCTACACGTGCCCTGACCAGGGCCAGGGCTCGAGCCTGCAACCGAGGTACATGCCCTTGGCCAGAATCCAACCTGGGACCCTTCAGTCCACAGTCTGATGCTCACCACTGAGCCAAGCCGGCCAGGGCTAGAAGTTTACTTTTGAGTGAGTGAAGCAAAGACAGAGGGGTGATGAGACCAGTCTGGTATTTGTGGTGATAGCTCTGTTTTTTTCAGGTTGTATCTACATCCTGGCCATTTTCCTGCTATCTAGCCTTGCTTGGTTTCTGACAATTATCCATACCTATGAAGGTCAATCAGAATCTGTTTCTGTTCCTTGCAGTTTTCCAATTTAGAAATTTATACCAGGGAGTTTGTATGCCGTAGGCGCTTCAAATCAGAGGGGTGTTAGGGTAGAAGTCTTGGATTGACCGCATTGTCTCAGTGGGGAGTTGATGACAGTGATCATCATTTCAGGATTCAGAGACAGGAACCTGGAAGCCCATTGTTCACAGCAGCAAAACACCTAATGATCGCCTGTGGTTATTTGTATGAAGTGCTCATGAAAAACAAGGTTTCAAGGTCCAGTAACCACTGTCCTGGGACAGTATAAAAGGCAGGAGGAGTTCAACTGTAGCATAGAGGGGCTACTTCTACCTGCCCTGGTTAGCTTATAGCAAAGAACAACAAATTTAAACACACAAATTCTCAATTTAAGGCATATGTTAGCACCCAGGAACTTACTATGGCAGTGCTAAATGAATTTCTAACCTCTAAGAGCCACACAGCTGAGGGAATGGAAAACAAATTCAAAGTTGGACTCTGAGATTTGTACAATTACATCAGTTGGGTTCTCAGCCTTGTCATGACTCTTAGGAGAAAGTTAAGACACTGCTAGGATAAGACTTGGAATGGGAGCATATAGGACGACTCAGAGACTCACTGTCCTTCTCGTGCCAGCCATAGCAGCCCTCCTTCTTTGACTGTTGACTCTCTTTGTCTTTTTGCTCAAAGACACTATAACTCCCTCAACCCAAAGAGCTACATGGAAAGAAGGAGTCTATTTTTATGATCTGCATTGCAGCAAGCCTCTCTTGTCTGCAGGATCTGACCTAGCATATCCACAGGGAAGGTGGGTAGTAAGAAGTCAAACCTGGGAACAGAAGGCATACATAACAAGTAATTTGCAAAACTTTTGCTAATTAGCACCTTCAAAGATCTGGGGAATATGTGTGGGAATGAATTCTGTAGGCTGTTGCCTCAGGACAGAAGAACATAATTTTAGACCAAGTTGAAGTCATTGATATGGATGCAGTTAGCAGACACTCCAGATTCTGTTGCAAGTTGGAGCAGCTGGGAGTAGACTCAGTTGTTTGTTCAGTTGGTTGACAGAAATCTGGACTCAATGGTGGCCAACACTAAACAGAGTTGAGATGTCATAAATTCCTTGATATCAAGTAAAGGAAAGAATCCACAGACTCTGGGAGATAGGAATGCTGGAGTGAATTTATCATGTGTAGCTTACCCTCTCACTCCCTAACTATGTTTCCCAGGAGACCATGGAGCACATATTTCTTGCCAAAGTCTTGAGAAATACCTTGATTTGAGGAACACCAGTGGCTTCACCAGAGCCACTGAGATCTGGAGGCTGCAGACACTGATGGGAGCTGCAATTGACATGGGGTCCCTGGATTCAGGGGGTGGGAGGGTGGGAGGAGCCTAGGGCAGCAGGGGTCACACAGTAGTTTTTCAATGGCAGAGGTGGGAGCTGAAGGGGGAATCCTCTAAGTCCCCTCTCTGGGGACATGTGGCTTTAATTCAGCCAATGAGATTTTCCCACCCAGACCTCTGAATCTTTTATTAGATCTTTCTTTGGCAAATATTTTCTCCCAGTATGTGGCTTGCCTTCTCATTCTCTTGACATTGTTTTTTCAGAGCAGAAGTTTTTAATTTTAATGAAGTTCAGCTTATCAATTTTTTTTTTTCATGGATCATGCCTTTGGTGTTGTATCTAAAAAGTCATTACCAATGCCAAGGTCATCTAGGTTTTTCTCTTACGTTATCTTTGAGGAGTCTTATAGTTTTGCATTTTACATTTAGGTTTATGATTCACTTTGAGGTAATTTTCGTGAAGCTTCAAGGTCTGTGTAGACATTCATTTTTTTTTAGCATGTGGTTGGCCAGTTGTTTCAACACCATGTGTTGAAAAGATTATCTTTGCTCCATTGTATTGCCTTTGCTCCTTTCTCAAAGGTCAGTTGACTCTACTTATATGAGTCTATTTATGGGCTCTCTATTCTGTTCCATTGATGTCTTTGTCTAGTCTTTTGCCAATACCACACTGTTGGAATTACTGTAGCTTTACAGCAACTCTTGAAGTCAGGTAGTATCAGTTCTCCAACTTTTTTCTTCTCTTTCAATACAGAATCATGAGCAAGAAAAATAAAAATGACAGATGGTGACACTGTGTTAGGATACAGGTCCAAATACTCCACCTTACTTAATATGATTTTTGATATTTTGCAAAGCTCACTAGGATCAAACCATTACGTTTCCCTCTAATTTTATTTTGCCTTGCCCTCCCACTCATTCACTAGGCTCTAGCGCACTGACTTTGTTCAAGGTCCTTAAACTTGTGCAGATTTCTCCCTCCTCAAAGCTCTCGCACACACTGCTTCCAGCTCTGGCCTGGCTTTAGGTTTATGATCAGATCTTTTTCTTATACTCTCCTGTTTATTTTCTTGTATGGCTCTTATGAGAATGTTAATTCCATTTTAATTTGCATATATTTTTTGTAATGTCCGTTTGTTCACGATCCTCTAGGTTTTATGAGGAAAAGGGTCATTTTTGTTTTCTTCCTTGCTGTGTCTGCTGCTACTGACTTCTAACAGTGGGCCTGAGAGATGGTGCTCAGAAATTACTTGCTAAATGGATTCTGTTTATATGTTGCTTCCATTGTCTTTTCTTCCTTGTATAATGGCAACATCTTTTCACATCAATAAATACAAATCTATAAAGTCATTTTTAATGGCACCATAGTATTCTACAATAGGGATGCTTATGATAATAATAATAATAGCTATCTTTATTTGAGTATTACTATCTGCCAGGCCCTGTTGTAAGGGCTGCTCATTTAATCTCCCCAAAGACCTATGGGGTATACATTTCTATTATGCCTGTTTTACAAATGGGGAAGCTGAGGCATAGAAAAGTTAAGTAATTTTTCTCAGCATCTCACAGCCAGTATCCTGTGCAACCAGGATTTGAACCTAGGCATTTTGACTCCAGGTCTTGTGCCCTTAATCTCAATGTTACATTGCACAGAAAATTCTATCTCATTTTACTAATGCCCTATTGATGTGCTTTTCACTTATTTTTCACTTTGGGCCATTGCAAATACTGGAATTAATTCCTATTATCTTTGTACAATTATATTTGAAAATATTTGGCCAAAGTCCCCACCAGATTGAACATTTTCCCACAAAAAGCTTGAGGATGCACCTTTTCTGCATTTTAGAAATTTAGGAGAAATAAAAAAATATTTTTATTTGACTTAGCAAACAAAAATACAGGATGCCCTGTTAAATTTGGATTTTATTTGAAACTGGTGTTGATGCCCTAGTTCTGCTGTCATGCTGGGAGCCCTCAGTTACCTCTGGAGCCTGAAAGTGAACTTCCTTCCCTAGATCCTTGGCATGGGCCCTCACCAGGCTTCCTGCCGCAGGATGACTTCTGCTCTAAAAAATGTCCAGTGAGTATGACTGCTGTTAATGACTTCCTGCAGCAGAGTCTTGGGCAGCAGACAGTGTCCTGTTGCTCACCCCAAAGAAACTCTACTTGGGGTGTCCCAGGGCCACCAGCATGGACTCTGTTATCCCCTTGGTCTCTTTTCAGGGGCTACTCCTCTCTCAGACCATGGTTTTGAATGTACAGGTTAGACCTTTGAATTCGCTTAGATTTAAGTTGGGGCTGCTACTGTATATAGTTTAACTCTTGGG
Organism: Miniopterus natalensis; assembly: GCF_054644295.1. Lineage (NCBI taxonomy): Eukaryota > Metazoa > Chordata > Mammalia > Chiroptera > Miniopteridae > Miniopterus > Miniopterus natalensis. The sequence continues at coordinate 37,236,974 of NC_142089.1, read as the reverse complement.
GCCACTCTTACTTGCCTTGTTCTCATTTTCTTGGGGGGGGGGGGTGCTTTCCTATCATTCTCATATGGCAGGCATATACAGGATGAGGCAAAAGATTTATAGTGGTTCGTATGGAAAATAAGACAATGATAATAATACAAGAATAAACTCTGTATTTCGCATACTCACAACTGTAAACCTACTTTTGCCCCACCCTGTATTAATCTATATGCTTGGCTGCTGACCTTGCTGTGACTTGCATAGACAGGGCTGCTCTGGCTTCGTTCTTCTACAGATCCGAGCCCCATATCGCTCCTGTGTGGGCCCCACTCTCTGTTCCCTGCTGGCCTCCTCTGTAGCTCTAGATTTGGCCTCTGTGTCTCTCCAGTGTCATGAGTTTCTATGGTTTTAGTTACAAGACTTTGGAGTCTAAAAAACCTGGGGTAGGGGGAGGTAGAAGAGGGTATAGGGGGGATAAATGGCTATGGAAGGAGACTTGACTTGGGGTACTGAACACACAGTGCAATATACAGATGATGTACTGTAGAATTGTACACCTGAAACCTATATAACTTTATTAACCAATGTCACCCCAATAAATTCAATAAAAAAATAATAAAATAAAAATTAAAAACCTGCCTTGGAATCCCAGTCCAGTTGGCTTTCATTATATGATTTAATTTAACCTGCCCAAGAATCCTATGGCTATCTTATCATTTTTTGTTGACATACAAAAAAACCTTCTGAGCATAGAAAGGTTAAATAATTTTCTCAAAATTACTCAACTAGTGAGTGGAGTACCTGGGATTCCCACTCTGGCTTCTGGGATTGCAAACCCCCCATCCTCCCTGTCCCACGGTCTCCACGCAAGCGCACCACGTGGGCAGGGCAAGCTGCTTCAGTTTGATGAGCTTCAGCTTCCTCCTCTCCAAAAGCAGAGTTAATAAGAGTTACCTCTCAAGATTGTTGGAGAGATTAAATAGAATTATGTAAATTAGGCACCTAGCCCAGAGCCTGACAACAACTGTGCCAAGAAATGTTTCCTTCCCTCCTTGCTGTGTCCATCTGGGTAGACTTTTCCATTGTTCTTAGCAAGGGGTCAGCTCGGAGGAAATATTAGTTGTGTCCATTGAGCTGGCCTGGGAGGATCGCAGGTGAATGAGGACTCTTGTCCCCAGACGTCAGGCTGAAATGGCCATGGCCCTCACAGGCACCCTGCTTCTCGCAGGTCAGGAAGCATTTTCCAACAGGATGGCCTGGGGCCTCCCTGGGGCCTGGTGGCCAGATCCACACCAACCTGTGGCATCCCAGGAAAAGGCGACTGCTAATGGGCTCCACAACAGTTTGGGAGAAATTTTCTTTTGGATAAAGCTACTTTTTCGGTATTCCTTATCTCCCCACCCCATTTGAGCATGCCCACTGTCCCGCTCTGAGTTACGAGGACATAAATCTCCATCACAAATTTATTGCCATCATTTATCAGCTCCTGTTGCTCAATGGCCAAGCAGTTAATTTTAAAATGAAGTGGGACCATTTTCATTAATACCCTGGTGCTAACTACCTATCAAAACACTCAGAGACAATTAATACCATGTTGCTGAAGTACTGAACCAATAAATATCTCCAGTCTTGGCTTGTCTCTGGCAGATAAAAGACATTAGACTCATCCCCCGTTTTAATAATCTTTGCCTCTCTCTTCCTCTGCATAGCATCAGAAACATTTACATTTAAGAATGAGATGAAATAGCCAGCCCACCCCATAATGTGAATTTAAAAGGCTATTGTTTCAGGACATGCAGGTAATTCCTTCGGGACATGGTGGTAATGACAATATGCCTGAAAAGAAGAGGGAGCAGTGCTGAGGATGATAGTCATCAATGCCAAAGCCTTCTGGCCTTCAAGGCCCCCTGGGAAGCACATGTCTCGCCTCTGTGGGGGCTGGAGTCCAGGTCCACCAGTCACGCGAGCAGTGGGTGGGAGTTGGAGTCCACATATTCACAGGCTCAAACCTTTATAGGAAGAACATTCTACACTTTCACAGCTCTAGAACCACATTGGGGACTCATGGCATGTGGTCATTTGTTATTTTAGTAAAGTGTGACTTTGCAACTCGCATGGAGGTTCCCGTGGGAGTGATTTTCTCACTTTGGGGGAAGCCTGGTAACCTTCTCTGCCCCCAATACCTCATCTAACCATCTTTTTCCTCAACTGTGTATTTGTGGGCCTACTGTGTGCTAAATGCTGTACTAGGCTCCGGGGAGGTAGCATGGCATGTCAGTCTTCAGGGAGCATGTTTCTGCCTCCTGTATTATCTGCCAGCATCACTTACACAACAACTCTTCAGAAGGAATGAAAAATTTGCTTGCTTTGTGGAAAACAGCCCTGAAAAGAAATCCAGGTGGTGCATTAAAATTTTTTTAACAGCTTTTTTTCTGTCTTGCTTAAATAATATGTTCACTGTGGCAAAAATTGGAAACTAGAGGTGAGCAAAAAGAAAATAATTAGCCTCCTAAATCCCACCACCCAGCGATCACCACAGTTAACTTTTGCCTCCCCACCCAACATGGGCTCCCTTCCTCTTTTGTATACAGCCACCGCCTTTTTAAAAGCATGATTTTTCTTTGTATAATCATCTGGCCCTTCTCAAATAAGGCTAGACTGTCCCATCATTCCATCTTAATAAGCACACTTCCGTAACCGATGGCTGCAGACACTCTCAGGGTTCTTCTAATACGTATGTTACATTTTAAAAACACACCCGGGTTTGTTTAGCCCTCCATGTTTGGATATTGAGGTTGTTTCTGCCGTTTTCCAAAATTATGAACAACACTGTAGTTCTGCTTTTCTAGTCATTCTTATGAGTAGATCCTGGGGCACACTCCCAAGGATTTCCTCGGGATAAGTTTCCTTAGAATACATTTATTGGGATACATTTCCTTGGGATACATTTATTGAAGTGGAATTTTTAGGTCAATTCACATGCACAATTTAAAAGTTTTTGGCACATGTGGCCAAATTGCCCTCAGAATGGCTCCAGTTTACGCTCCCAGACACTCTTCCTTGGTCATGGGAAACTCACCAGCATCTCACAATCAATTACAGAGAAACAGATGGCACCTGCACTGCCTGTCCCCTCCCTCCATTCACCTGGCAGAGGCTTCCTTCCTCCTGCCCAGGGCTCCCTTTCCCTGGGCCCTACAGCCAACTCCTCCCCTGGCCTCAGGGCTTATCAATTGTCCTTTCTTTCTCTGTGAGCTTTTTTTGACATTTAAAAATGCTGTTTCTTGCATATTAAACTAAAAATATTTCCCCAACCTCTGTTATGGGCTGAATGGTGCCCCGCCCCTACAATCCACATGTTGAAGCCCTAACCCCAGTACTTCAGAGTGAGTGTGTGTGGAAATAGGGTCTTCGAAGATGTGTTTAGTCGCCCTGGCTGGGTTGCTCAGTTGGCTGGAGCATCATCCTCTACAGCAACGGGTTTGATTCCCAGTCAAGGCACATACCTAGGTTGCGGGTTTGATTCCTGGAAAGGAGCCTGTAGCTTACTGATTTTCCTGACTTTCCTTTCTGTTTGTAAAAGAGACAGGCAAGAAGCATCCCTGGTTCTGTGATCCTGGTGCACCCCCCCTCCTCCATCCCCGCCCCCACCCCAGATGTCCAGGTGCATGACTGAGCCTCTTCAGGAGTCAGCAATGATGCCAAAAGCTGTTCAGAAAGAAGGGTGAGTCAGGCAAGCACTCTTGTAGCACGCACCTGGCACGGGCAAGGCACTGGGTGCGGAGATGTTTCTTTCATCAGCTGGGTAGTTGTTTTCCTCGGGGAAGGAGGGACTCCAGCAATCTTTCACCAACCCAGACATGGGTGGCTCAAGGCATCTGAAAGCAGATTTATGGACTCAAGGCACAGAGACTCCCTGACTGGCTCCAGCAGAGCAGATGCAGCTCTGATGACAAAAGAGGTGGGAATTTGGATCCCACTTTAGGGCGTGGGTTGCTCCTCTCATATCCCCATGGGCCACAGGGCCAGAGTGCAGGAGGGCAGGATGATAGGAGGTGGAGGGACTCTCCTAACCTGTCCATCCACCAAACCGTGTCTGAGAATTACTCTGGAGGAAGAGGGTGGCCTTGGACCCAGGCGACACCAACTTCTTCTCTGATGGCCCCTCTATGTTTCCAACATCACTCCTTCCTCTGAGGCTTCCCCAGTGACCCTTGGAGGCCCATCTCTCCCTTTCCCAACACATCCTGCCCACTTTCCTAGGCTCACCTGTGTTTCATTGTGTCTGTGGCCTGACCAACTTTCTCCCTTGGCTTGCTGATGTTTGACACAATCCTCAACAATTTAATCAACGTATTTGTAGAGTATCTTTTCTGTACCCAACACTGAGGATATAGACACATTTCCTGCCCTGAGTCTAGGGAAAGGCAGATGCTAAAGTGAAAAATGCCAGTGTTAATGGGGAGAGTGTTACAGCAGAGGGAGGAACAGAGTGCTACGGGGATCAAGCTCCTGAAGATGCTCCCTAAATCCAACCAAAATGCCAGATTCCCAAGTTTTAATCTCTAGCTTACCTTTTCCCCCCTGCACTTCAGACATCCAACAACCTGCTGTCTTCTTGACTTCAATGTCTCACATGCATCTGTGGCTTAAAATGTCTGAAACTGAGCTCGTCATCTCCTGCACACCCTACACTCGCATGGGCAATAATGCCCAAGGCCCAGGCACCTGCATCGGCACTGAGGCCCCAGATGCATGAGGTGCTGCCACGGGGCTCTCAGTTTCTGCTATTCTTCTAGAACCTGAGGACTTCTCTTTCTTCCTCGCAAGCTCAGCCATACAGTTAACCTTTCAAAATAGCATATTGTCTAGTATCTCTCTAGTTGTAAAAGATCTGTGAATTTCAAGGTAGCCTCATCTGCCTTAGTGCCTTTATTATACTATTCTTTAAAGTTCTGAACTAGAACACAGATCCAGGTAAGTGCACAAAATAAAAATCAGTGATTTATCGCAAGCACACTTCTCCATTACTCTGTTGATGTGGTGAATTACTTTGCGTTTTGAATGCTAAGCTAACCTTGCAGTGCTGGGCTAGAACAAACCAGTTTGCCGCCTGTCCTTTTACTATAAAGCTGGGTTCAGTGTTCACATTGTTTAGGTTTTCTGCATCTACGTTCCTCGATGAGATTGGTCTGTGATTTTTTTTTTTTTTTTTTTTTAAGTATATCTTTGTTGATTTCAGAGAGAGGAAAGGAGAGGGAGAGAGAAACATCAATGATGAGAGAGTCATTGATCAGCTGCAGCCTGCAACCCGGGCATGTGCCCTGACCGGGAATCGAACCCGGATCGCCTGGATCCTAGGTCGACGTTCAACCGCTGAGCCACGCCCAGCCGGGCTGGTCTGTGATTTTTCTTTCCCATGATATCTTTGTCAAGTTTTGCTGTTAAGGTGAAACAGAAGGGCCCCTCTTTTTCTATTCTCTGCAAGAGTTATGACCTATTAACATAATTTCTTCCTTAAGTATTTGGTAGAAGTCACTGTTGGGAATATTAGAACCTGAAGTTTTCTTCATAGGAAGGTTTTTCATTTCTTTCATTTTGATAGGACAGTTCAGATTTTCCATTTTGTCTAATGTCAGGATGTTTAAGGAATTTGTCCAGTATCCATTTGGCCAATATTTTCTAGTTAGTTGGGATAAAATCATTTATAAACTTCTCATATTATGTTATTTTAATGACTAGCTTATTTATAGTTATGCCTCTGTCTTCAGTCCCGACGTTGCTTATCTGTGCATTTAAGCTTTTCGTTCTCTATGGAGTATTCCATTTTATTGCTTGTTTCCAAGTACCAACTTATGGCTTTGTTGACATCTATTGTGTGTTTGCTTTGTCTTTTATTATTGTTTTTTTTTTTTTTTCTGTTTATCTTTGCCCTCTTTCTACTTTCTTTGGGCATAATTTAGTGTTTTTGAAAAAATTCTTGAGTTGGATCTTTAGTACATCAATTCCATCCATTTTTATTTGCTAACATAGGCATTTAAAGTTATAAAATGTTATGTATTACTTAGCTAAATCCCTTAAGTTTTAAAAAATTTGTTTTAAATTTAAATACAGTAAAATTTACCATTCTTGACTGGTGAAGAACCTTTTCAAATCTTTTGCCAGTTTTTAATTGGTTTGTTTTGTTATCGTTGATTTTTGAGAGTTCTTTATACATTCTAGAAAAAAGTTCCTTGCCACATATATGCTTTGAGATTACTTTTCCCGGAGTGTGGCTTTTCTTTCCCTTCTTTTGACAATGTTTTTGGACAAGCAAAATATTTTAATTCTAATAAAGAACAATATATCTAAAAATGGACCATGCTTTTGCTGCTGCATTTGCAAAATTCAAGGTCACAAAGATTTTCTAGTACATTTTATTCTAGAAGTTTTATTAATTGAGGTTGTACATTTAGTTCTGTGTTTTGAGTTAAATTTTTTACAAAGTGTGAAGTATACATCAAAGTGTCCTCCTCCTCTTCCTCCCCCTTCTTTTTTTGGATGTGATATCCAGTTTTCCAGCATCATACACTGAAAAGACTTTACATTCACCATTGAGTTGCCTTTGCACCTTTGCCAAAAACCAGTTCACTGCATTTGTCAGAACCTATTTCTGGACTCTGTTCTGTCTCATTGGTCTATGTATCCATTCTCTTGCCATTACTGCACTGCATTGATTACTATAGTTTTATAGTAAGTCTTGAAAATCAGATAGTGTAAAAACCCCCTTTTCAATTCTCTATTTCAAACTTGTTTTGCCTATTTTAGCCACTTTGCCTTTCCCTTAAAACTTTGAAACCAGGTGGTCAAGATTTACAAAAAATTATGCTGGCATTTTATTGAGATTGCATCGACAGTGCAGATCAATTTTGCGAGAATTGACATGAAATGGCAATATTGACATGCTGAGCCATACTGGAGCCCAAAACAAAAGAAAAAGTAAAATCAGTAATAATGAACCTCTGTTTATTTAAAATTTTGATACTTTGCTCATCATAAATATTTTTGCATTAGTTTTTATTAAAAGATATTTGTAGTAAAATATTATTTATCCTGGATATAAATACTCCATAGTGTTAGCTGCTAGCACTTCTCTTTGTCTAAATAGAGTTCACCCAGCTTTCGGGGTGCAGAGGTGAACCCTTGTGGTTCACACCAGCTGGATAATTTTCATTTTTCTGTGTCTTAAAGTTTCTTCACTTATTAAATGGGACTAAGAGCATCTACTTTGCTGGGCCGCTGGGAGGATTGTGACCAAGTGGGTGACCCCTGCTCCGCGCTGGCTCTGGTTTCTGGTCTGCGCATGCCATTGAGGCAGGAACAAGTAGGGGGGGACACACCTTCGCAGGCATGAGGCCAAGGCCCTGTGTGAACACGTCTGCCAAGTCAGGCACGAGAACAGTGCATCAGGTTAGGGAACACCTTAGAAAGCTAGGAAAATGCTTTAAAATATAAAATCAGGATTTTTTTTTTTTTTTTTTGCACCTGGGGTTGGGGGAAACTTTTGAAATTCAGTATAACTTATTTTACAGCAATGGCCCGCGGGCCTGGCGGTTTATCAGGTCCCAGGGTACTGCCTTCCCGGCTCCCGGCTGGCTCAGCTCAGGCCCGGAGGAGGCCCGGCGGGGTGGAGGCTGACCAGGGAGGTGCAGAGGCCGCAGGCGGAGCTGGGGGCTTTCCTTTCGGAGGGGCCCTGCCGTCAGGGCAGGACCTGCCGGCTCGCCAGCACCCCCAGAATGCAGGGGCGGGACAGCCAGCAGCCAAGTAGCTTGGAGAACTCCCACCACCCCTGCCCACGGCCGCTGCCAGTTTCTCGGCAGGGGTGCGGCTCCGCCCCCTCCCGCAGGCCCCGCCCCTCCCGCAGGCCCCGCCCCGCAGGCCCTGGGCTCCTCTGTGCGAGCCCCTCGTGGCGCCAGCTCTCCGAGCGCGGGCAGGTCCCTGCTGTCGCCAAGCCGCTCTGCAGAGCTAGAGAAGGTAGAGACGACTTAAGGCCTAATTCCAAAGAATGAAGGGCCGTCCGTTCACCTCGTGCCAGGTAGCAAAGGAGGCGGGCCTCCCGGGTTCCAGGAGGGTGTGAGCGAGACGGGGCGGGTTAGAGCAGGAGCATGAAGGCGCTGGACTGGGCTCTGGCGTCTCCCTACCTGGAAGCTTCGCAGACAGATAGACTTTCCTCCGACAGCAGCAGGCGGGGTGGGTGGCTGGGGTTCCTGGCCGGGGCAGGGAAGTGGACCTCCGACCTCTGAGGGTTGAGTCCAGCCTTCGGAGTCTAAGATAAACTAAGACGGAGAGACTTATGGTTTGACATCCGCTGTGGGCATAAGCCGGAGCCTGCGCCGGAGCCTGCGGAGGAAGGCTCTGGAAGCTGGAGCCTGCGCCGGAGCCTGCGCTGGAAGGTTCCGGAAGCCGGAGCCTGCGCCGGAGCCTGAGGAGGAAGGCCCCGGAAGCCGGAGCCTGCGCCGGAGCCTGCGCCGGAAGGTTCCGGAAGCCGGAGCCTGCGCCGGAGCCTGCGGAGGAAGGCTCTGGAAGCTGGAGCCTGCGCCGGAGCCTGCGCCGGAGCCTGCGCCGGAGCCTGAGGAGGAAGGGTCCGGAAGCCGGAGCCTGGGCTGGAGCCTGCGCCGGAGCCTGTGCTGGAAGGTTCCGGAAGCCGGAGCCTGCGCTGGAGCCTGCGCCGGAGCCTGCGGAGGAAGGGTCCAGAAGCCGGAGCCTGCGCCGGAGCCTGCGGAGGAAGGGTCCAGAAGCCGGAGCCTGCGCCGGAGCCTGCGGAGGAAGGCTCTGGAAGCCCCTGCTGGCTGGACCGCTGCATCCATCAGGATGCCAGCAGGGAACAGGTGGCGCATTCAACTCAAGATCACTTGAGACAAGTCTAATAAAGAGCTCCTTACAAAGGTGCAGGCCAGATGGAGAGAAATGACAAAGGACAAAGAAGCACTCCCCAAATTTTACCACCCCATGCCTAAAGCAGTGGGGGGAGGAAGCAATGATCAGAAACTGGAAGGAGAAATTAGGGCATAGAGAGCCACCGTGAGAGGAGCTATGACCCTCTGTGGAGGAATGCCACCAGCCAGAGGGGATGTGGCCAGAGGGCCAGGGGAAAAAATACCCTGGTATCCTGGCCTTCCTCCCACCAGTGTACCAGTCCCGACTGGAAGCTGGAGGCCAAGGAAGCCCGCTGATGTCGTCCACACAGTCAGCCTCCTGAGCAAGAGCAGCTCGGAGAAGGGCAGTGAATAGACCCAGAGGGCAAATAAAAGCTGCCCGACACAACTCGGCCCCTCAGAGTAGGAAGCGCCTTTTAGGTGCTGAGCACTCTTCTAGGCACCGGAAAGAGAGCAGTGAACCGGGCTGATGTTTGGACTAATTGTGATTTAGGAATGTCCTCCACCTCTTAAGCCCCTGAATGTTTGCACTTTAAGGTCTCACACAGGTGGTAATACAAGTATTGAAAGTCTCTGTGCCTCAGTAACCTCATCTGTAAAATGGGAACAGCAATTCTATTTCCTTCATGGGATTGGATTACATGTATGAGTGCAGGTAAAGTCCCCAGAACCATGTGTGGTGTGAAGGGCTCACTCAGTACCTGTTAGCTGGTAAAACTGTTATCACCATTGATACTAGTGTCTTTTTTTTTTTTTATGTTAGTTTCTTCTAGCTGGTCTCTGGCACTCTACCCCCTCCTTTCAAGACCTACATTGTGCATCTCCCCCCTGGGTCTCCCTCTCCCTTGGGCATAGCTGGGCCCCAGGTTACCTGGTATAGGATGCCTTCCTGGCTCTTACAGGAGCGCAGTGCGTGTATTTGGTTTGCTTGTGTTTCCTCTGGAGACTACGCTTCTGGGATGATCTCAGATTCATCTCCTTCTCCAGCCCCAAGTTTTAGCACAGGGAAGCCACTCAACAATGTTGGTCAGATTTTGAATGACTTGACATAATGAGCTTTTGTAGGTCATGGAAAAGAGCGTGGCCCAGACTGGAGTTCAGGATTCCTGATAGGGGAAGTGGAAGTAGCCGGTGAGCAAGACGAAGTGGCCCTGTGGCCTCAGGATCCAGCCCCTGTCCCTGGAGCCTGGTCAGAGACAGGCTCCTCCTCCCTTCCTGGGACTGGCTCCTGCCCCCAGCGCACAGAGTCCCAGGGGAAGAGGGTCCCTACTGCACAGGAGGCGAGAACACACTTGCTCTTATTCGAGTTTCAACCAGATTTATTCATCTTGCTCTCTTTTAAGGTGGAAGCTAGATTTATTTAAGAATTTTTTTTTTGGTCAGCAGTAGGTGGCAAAGGAGGGCAGAGTGTTTTTGTTATTCAGGTAGATGCTTCCTTGCGTCCATTCTTCCTAGGGATGAAGCTGGTGGAAAACCGCCCCTGCAGCACCTTTCACTTTCGCCGTTCTTTTGCCCACAGTGTCCAGAGCCTGTCTGTCAGAGCCCAAGCACAAGGTGAGATCCTAGGTTCATCCTGTGCCAATGTGTGAAGTGAGGCAGCCTTGGGAGTGTGTCCATGGGGTCAGCTTCCAAGGTCAGGAACAAACTTCCAACGTAATGGTAGAGCATATTTCACTGGGTCACAAGGATGCAATCCTTGAGACTGTGAAAAAACTTCGGGGGCAAATGATCAGTTTCTTCAGCCAGTAATAGCAAGGAAAATAAAAGAGGAGGGGACCCTGTAGACATAAAGATTTAAGATACATGCCAAACACTATTAAAAAAATCATAAGACAGTAGAGAGTATTTGAATACTGATTGGTTATCTGATGATATTAAGGAGTTATTGTTAATATTTTGGGGTGTGAAATGGTATTTTGAATATCTTTTCTCTTAGAAATGTATTCTGAAATATTTATGGATTAAATATGAGATACCTGGGATTTGCTTCAAAATAATGTGTATGTGGTTCAGAAATGGGGGATAGGGGAAAGGAGCTAATGGTAACTGATACATAATCAGTTCTTTCTATATTGTACATGTATATACATGGTATTTTTCCATAATAAAAAAATTTAAATTTTTTATTAAATGTGATAGCAGAAATCCATGTTTTTTGTTTTACCCTGGCTCACACTAATGAACTTGAAGTCCAAACTGAATGTGCCAGGTGGAAAGTGAATGTCGAATGGGTGTGTTTCAGAGGTGAATAGAAGCTAGTTCATTTCTCAGAGGTCAAGGGAAGCCTTGTTTCTCCCTAAAGACTGGTAAGACCTCTACAACTTAGCAGTGCCTTTTACCTAAGAGCCAGAACTTGAAGGGTTAAAGCGATGACTAGTACCACTTCTCTTGGCCTACTCTCCCTGCCTAATGAGAATGGATTTCCCTGGTTGTTAACACTGTTGAGGGAAATAGGAACCACAGCCTCTAGCTGGGTTCTATTCAATCTAGTTTAGTGCCTGGTGCTTGGAATTGTGCTTCCAGCACATTCTCATTTGTGTTCATTGAGCCGTTTAGGTCTCTCTCAACTGAGACTCAGAGAGGTGTAATACATGTGGCCAATAACTGGTGGAAGTGGGACTCACACGCAGGTCCTCTGGTTTCAAGACCTGGCTTCTTTCCACTAAACAGTACTGCCCTCTGGGTGTCAGAGTTCCTCTCCTTAGACATACACTAAATGCATCAGTCCAGGGTTACAAATAACGGTATTGTTATGTGGTTGATATTGTGCTCAGTGTTCTACATGCATTAATTTATTTAACCCCCTTAATGATCTCATAAGGTACATCCTACCTTTATTCCCATTTTATAGACAGGAAATGAGACACTGAGATTTAAACCCAAGTGTGTCTTTCCCGAACCTCCAACTATATGTCTGCTACTTCTCTCTAGTTAGTTGATGCAGGTGTTGGATGAAAGTTTTTCCAGAATTCACACCCAAATAGAAGCCTAGAAATGACAAGTAAGAAGGCTTACGCCATCAGTGCCCTAAAAGAAGGCCTTCACCCTACAGTTTGGAACCACTTGTTTTTTTAGTTACCTCATTGACACAGCATTTAAGATGAGCCAGGTGGTTGCTAACCACTTTGCAAATGCTAATTCATGAATGTTCGCCAGAGCGAGGTACTTAGGTGCTGTCATTATTATTCCCATCATACCAATGGGGAAACTGAGGCACTTGCTAACACCACAGAGCTCATAAAATAAAGCCAAGTTTCAACCCAGGCAGCCTTGCTCCCGAGTCTGTGCTTTTGATGATATTGCCTTCACGCCAGGCCCTGTGCCTACACATGACCTGTTCTAGAATATGCCAGTGAAGGTGTGGTCTTGCCTGTCATCCCAGTTTCTTAACTCCAAATAGTACTATTGGCCAGAGTAGTAACAGAAAGGTACCAACAGATTCTAACTTAAATTCTGAAGCATGGTTGTGTGAAATTGCTCTGTTCACTTAGGTCAGAAATGGGTTTTGAGGACTGACTAGCTTCTTGAGAGCTGTACTAATGAGAGAACATATTATGTTTAATGGCATAAATCACCTATAGCACTTGGCACATGAAAGAGCTCAATATACAGTAGCTATTAATACCCTAATTAATCTTTCTGATCTGCCAGCTCTCTCACCCCATCATGGCCCGCGGCCCAGGCGCACGTCCTCTGCTGCAGGAGCATTCTCACTGGCCTTCCACATCAGCCCATCCCTGCACTGCACACCCTTGCCTCCTTTCCTCAGGCGAATCTGTAATGATGTTCTCGAGCCTTCCCCCAGGGAGGATTATCCTTCCTGGTCCCATTGAATCAAGGCATGGACATGGGGTGTGCTCTGAGCAGAAAGGGGGGGGGTCCATCCCAGAAGGAACTGTTAAATACCAGTGCCTGTTTTGCCATGTTCGTTTCCCATCCAGCAATGGTCCAGTGGTAGCTGCTTTTCACCCTGGGTCCTAGAATAAGGAGATTCTGTATAGAGGCCCCAGCCATGCAAAATAACATGTAAACCTTTATTATTGTGAGCTGCGAAGATTTTAGGCTTGTGTCACAGCATAGGTCTAGCCTAATCTGACTGATACATGTTTCCTGATGCTCTCAGGGGTAGGAAAAAAGTCCCTAATATGCTGCAAGGCCCTGCAGTACCTCGACCTAAATGTCAAGCTTCACCTTGAATCATATTTCCTCCCTTTTCCTCTTCATTCAAACAGGCCTTCTCACCCCGCACAGGTGGCCAGCTCCGTGCTGCTACAGGCTCTGTACAGGCTGTTCCCTCTGCCCAGGGCATTCTCCTCCCCCCACCACACCGCTCCCCACCCTGCCCATTTGCCTGGTTAACTTCTACCTGTCCTCCTGGTCTCACCAGGCTTTCAAGGCAATGTGGATCCTTTATAGCCCGCATCACAACTCCATGCGTATCTTCCCTGCCGTTTATTTGAATAATACTGCTTTGCCCACTAGGCTGTATACTTTACAAGAACAGTTTCCCAGTCATTATTTATCTACTATCCTTAGCCCTTGGGATAGTTTTGGGCACATAATAGGTACTCAAAAATATTTATTGAATAAATAATTGAGTCAATATATTGTAGTGATTATTGGATGGAATTTAGAGCCAGACTCCTTAGATTAGAAGCCCACCTGTCATTTATTCATTGTATGACCTTGGATAAATTATTTAATCTCTCTCTGCCTTAGTTTCCTCACCTGTAAAATGGGAATGAAAATAGTATCCATCTCATAGGGTGGTTGTGAAGAGTAAACGGGTTAAGATATACGTTCCGTTTACTTATTGTCTCTGGTTTCCAAGCCCATCCTTCTATATACCCTGTTCTGTGGGGCTAGTAGTTTTCTCACTACATTTTCCAGACTTCCTTGCCAGGTGGCTGAAGTTAGATCTGGCCAGGAAGAGACACTGCCAGGAGCCTGGGTAGGAGGGGAGGGAGAAAAGGGACTTCTTTCTGGTTTCAGTTCCTGTCTGCAATGTGCCAGCAGCAGAGGAGGGAGGCAACAGCCTCCAGCTTCTTCCAACCATCCCAGCACCCACCACACCTCTCTCCTCAGGGCTAATCCTGGCAGCTTTGTCCCACTCCCTGGTCCTATACCAGCTGCCCCACAACCTCTCAGGGTCTGAGTACCAACCGGGTGGTGCCCCCACCCCCATGGTGACCCCTCTTAGTAAAGATCCAGGTATCAGCTATATGGGGTCCCTCCTTGGAGTCCCTAGGTTCTGGTAACCCAACCTTTCCCTTTTGTTCCTTCAGCTCCAGGAGTGGTGGTTGTATCTCATATCTGGGCTACATCAGAGCCCCCTGCTGGAAAACCTACTGGATCCATTCCTGATTCCTGATTGGGCCCACCTGACGGTATCTAAAGCACTTAGAACAAAATATCAGGCACATACTAAACAGTGGTGAGTGTAAAGTCTCATATTCATCTAACTAGGTGAAAAAAACCAACAGCACTGCCCATCAGAACTCTGTGCAGGGTGAGATGTATCTGATGATGCGGACTCCATGTTGCAGAAAGATCTCCAATCCATGCCCATCTCAAACTCCACCACCCAGGCATGATTTAAAGAAAATGATGACACAGCTTCCATAGCATTAGCAATTTTTTATTTTTCCTTTTTTGTTGCATAGGAAATGCAGTACTTGCTTCCAGTAATTGTATTGTAATGTGAGAAGGTGGTAGCACTAATGGTTGAATACAAGAGTTAAACTAATCCACACCAGCTCAAAAACCTGTGGAGATTTAGTTGAATAAGAATGGACGCCCACAGTGATTCTCAACCAATTACAAATTTTCACAGAACACAGTAAAACTAAAAGGCTAACCATGAGAGTCAATACAAGTCATCTAGAGGCACAGGGGGCCCGGCTCATAGAAACAAATGTTAAACCGAGTTATTAACACGGGAGTGTTCAGTTTCGCAACCCAGCTCTTATGGGAAGTGCTCAATCCCTTCCCCCCAAATTTGAAATGTGAAATCGAGATATCTTGAATGGACAGACTTCCAAGGGTGGTGGGAAATGTCCCCAGTAAACTTTGCTCTGGGTAAGAGGTCAGGGCTGTAGGGGAGTAGGAGTGGCACTTGCCTTTGACAGTCTTCCTTAAGGACCTCCTAGAACCTGATAAAGCTCTGGCTCTAGGTCTAGTTCACATCTCAGTGGGGACACGACCAAATGCCTCCACCGGACCAAATGCCTCCACACTGTGCAGAAGAAGAGTGGAGCAGGCAGCTCTCAAATCTCCATCCCTAAGGAGCCAGTGGCCTTGTGACCGTGGGTTGAGATATTAAAAAAAAGTGCTAATTTATGGACTACTACTAAAATAGTAATAAAAAAAAAAAATAGAATCAAAGGGGGGAAAAATACACTTTTGTCATTTTGAGAAGCTGAGCATTGAAACAGCAGGATAAACAGCCCAATTTGATGGACATCATTTGTTGTTAGAACCACTAGAGATACAAAAAAAGGTCACACACTATGGCCCGGGGACCATTTTCCACCATGGAGGGGCTCTGGTTGAATTAGAGGTGGCACTCCCACCATATACTCTTGTGGTCCAGACACATTTTGGAAATTAGGTTTTTTTAATTTAACAGTGTGAGGGGTCCACATGTGAAACTCATGATGCCTGGTACACAGCAGGCCCAGCCTCCCACGCTGCTGCCTCCGGTGCTCATGTTCAACTGCAGGTGCTCACCCTTATCTTTCTGAGCATTTCTGGTTTCTATTTCCCATTTCCCTGTCCCCTTATGTAACCCTTTGGGGCATAACACACAGATGGGTGCTCATTTAGGGAAAAAAATGAGGTGAAATTTAGAAATTTATTCAATTTGGAGAGTAGTTTCAAATTGAGACCAAAAAAGTATATTTAAAAAATCCCGTGTTAATAGCAAATTTCTTTTTCTTATGAATCGGGCCCAAAGTTTGTACAGTTTTGTTTTTGAAGAAAATATTGCAACTGTGCATGAAACTAAATAGCCACGTGATTTCTTAAAGATTTTTTTTTTGTTTTTTTCTTTTCACATGAGGAAGTCTGGTGTGAAGACAGATCAAGCATGGGTACCTGGCTGAACACTGTCCATTAAGAAAACGCTCGGGATCAGCAGAGCTTCGGTCGAGGGTCAAGGAAAACGTCCCTCTCTTGGAAATGTTCTGAGTGTCTTTGTAGCAGAGTTCTTGAAATTCAAATGTTCGTTTTTAGACAAAAGCCTCGCCAGGGACTGATTTCTGAAATCAAGCACCCATGCTTGTCCCCCTAGGAAAGGAAAAGGAAACAAAAGAACGAAAACAAAAACAAAAACACAAGTAATACTGAATTTAAGTAAATGTTTACCTCCAAAATACTGAAAACAGTCGAAATCAAGAAAAGACAGAATTTGCGTTCTCAGTGAAATACCTTTAAACCTAGCTGACAAGAACCGAGTCGGAAAAAAAGACTAACATAACTCTGAGTAATATTCATACAGTTCACTAAGCATTATGGAATAGCATGCATTAATATTGTACGGTTATTTTACATCACCTATACCAGAAGGTCCTGACTGACAGACAGCGAAGGCTACCGGTGTAGAAAAATCTTACTTCAGAAGAGCAATATAATACAGATTTCACAGGCACTACATTTTAATATATCAGGTATTATGCTGGTTTTCTTATAATTCTTTCTGTCCTAAAGCTGGCATTATAACAATGACCAAAAAGGCAAGGATTGAAGTAAACGGAAAGTAGATACCAAAGTTGATATAGTTTTTTTTCTTCAGATAGATTAGTGCATAGTTGTCATGCAGATAAACACTGCTATGCATTTACACTGTTGGAAAGCAGAGTGAATTGAGCCCGAGTTGTCACATTGGTGTAAATCATGTTGTCAGCCTGTAATAGCACCATGTAATGGATTTGCATGAAACATTAAATTGATTTCAGAACTGGTGACGCAGAATTCACTACAGTTAAGTGCTATGGAATAGCGTCAATGTTACCTGCTATATATCAAAGCAATTTTCATCCCACTGCTTTTTTGTTTTTAATTGGGAAAAATGAAAGGAAAACATACACGACACTAATTAGACGAATGCACAGCCTTGGACGTGGAGAAGGCAGAGCGGGTTGACTGTCAAACAGTAAATACATGCATTGACTTCAGGACGAAATTGGCCTTGGGAGCCGGTTTGAACGAAAGCTCTGCCGGTGGGCAGCGTGGCTTTCTGAGACCGTCCAAGGACAGGTCTTGGAGGGTAGGAGGTGAGGTGCCACTGAAGCTCTCCTTACATGACCATGCCAGTGTGTTTTAAATTTGTTCTGTGGAGGCCTGCTACCAGGAAACAAAGAAAAAATGAAGGAAAGAAAGAGATAGAAAACGAGAGAGAGAGAAAGAAAGAGAGAAAGAGAGAGATGACAGAGAGAGAGAAACCACCACTACCACCACCGACAAAAAGAGATTTCCAGAGACATGATGCAAAGTACATTAAATGACATTCTTAGAACCCCCCTCCCAAAAAAATACAAGGAAGAAATGTTTTCCTTAATCCAAATCTCTTCAGTACTTCATGACAGTTACTACAGAATGCAAAGCATCTGGGAATAAGGGGTTGGAAGGGGAAAGAGCAGCTCTTGACCGGGGATTTGCATGCTCCTGCGGCTGCCTGTCGCCATGACTCTGGAAAGCTTGGAGTCCTTTACCCCTGAACTGTGAGAGAGTGAGGAACACAGGTGTCAGGGAGTGTCCCTGCCAGCTTGCCCGTGGCCCACACCTGACTGAGGGGGGTGGGGAGGAGCTGGCACTACACAGCTGTTGTGCCGGGGTGTGAAGAAACAGAAGAGTTCAAACCTCATAGGAAAGAAAAAGCCTCTGGGATGGACAGAGTGGCATCAGGGAGAGGCCTCTGCCCACGAGTGATCTGAAAAGGAGCATTTTAGTGGCAGGGAGATGGATGGGCTACAAAAAAAAAAACAAAAAAAAAACCACAGAAAAATGATTAAGATTTAGTGTTTGTGCCTCTGACTTCAGTTCCCAAAGAAAAAACATGGAGAGTGACTTGAGGAACTTATCTTTGCCAATATTTTTAATGCCATTTGACGGAAGAGAAAAAATTCAATGTGTCTCAGAATCGAGGGCAGGGCCTCCCAATGCTGAGAGCCCTCAGTCTGTCAGTCTACACCCGGTCCCAGCTCTTCCTCAGATTTCGCTTGGCTTCTAATCTAAGAAGGTAAACACGTGGACTGTTGGTGTTTCTTTTTTCCTGCTTGATCACCACTGAACTACAGTTTCCTGCTGCTTTCTGGACAATGAAACATGAACAAAAATGTAACTTAGTGTATTTAATACTTAACCCCTGTTCATTTCCACCCTAGACTGCCTCCCTAATGTTTTAAAGCCTTTAAAACATTTTTTTCCTGCAAATCTGTTCAGAGTTCCCTAATTTTAGCTTCATCAAACTTAATACAACAAAATACCTTCAAAAATACAGCATACCTGTAACGTCCATTTACAATGGTTTTTCAGTAGACCTACACTTCTCAAGCATAGGAATATGCTATACCATTGACAGAAAAAAATAACTGTATTTAAATACTTACAAAAAAAAAAAAAGGAAACAGGAAAGTTTTAAACTTAAATCCAGTTCCCAAAGGGGGGCGGGCGGGAAAGAAAGAAAAGCAATTCTATGAACGCTGCCTTTATAATGAACAATTGGAAGTTTCACTAGGCTAATTTGACAGAAATTTTTCCTCATTTAAACAACATTACAAAAGTCCTGCATTATAAAATAGGGTAGAATAAATCAGTGTAATCAATAAAACTATACAACAATACAAATTACATATCTTCTGAGTGGGCAGTTTATTCTCTCTCTTTGCAGTCATGACTACAACATGCTCACTAAAAACAACTAAAACTGCCCAAACTATTGCTTAGTTTGTTTTGTTTTTAAAAAAAGGGTGCAATTTTATTGTATATACAACCAATTTACTGGTAATACCTTGGCTTATCGCAAGGTTCTGACAAAATGTTTGTCTAGGCTTTTTCCCTTCACTGTGAAGCACTGAAAGCTGCTATTTTTTTCTTTTTTTTTTCCTTTTTTCTTTTTTTTAGTGCACATATGTCATAATAAAGTAATGCCCAGCTAAGTGCTCTAGGGGAAGGCAAAGTATGCTGGCTGGCTAGAGGAAGTGACACCATATACTGACAACCACACCGGACAACAGCGCCAAACGACTATTCAACCACTTATCAGACACATATGAAAATCCAAAATGTTTTATTTTATTTTTTTTTCCTTAAATAGAGATAACCAGTAAACAATTTTCAGAACTTGGAAGTTTAAAAACGTGCATATAAAAATGGGCATTATATACTTTTTATTGAATGTGGATTGACTGCAGTCTGCTAAGAAAAATGGGGTGTGGGAGCTGAAGAAAAAGGAAGTTGTCTTTTTTTTTTTTAAGGCTTGCTTGTGAAAGGAACAGTTGTAAAAACAAAATTGCTTGAAGCAGGGTCAGCTTAGTGCTTCACAGTTTGACTGCTTCTCTAAGAGGAGCCCTTCCTGCGCACGTGCATTCAAAAATCACAACAAAAGTACAAAGACAAACACCTAAAACACACTGCGTCAAGTGCAGCACCGACTTTGGTCAAATAAAAAAAATAAAAGAAAAATTAATCATCGCTAAGCTTTTCTACACGATATAAGCAGGTATTGCATATTTTCATATATCTGGGGGGGGGGATAAAGGAAGACTCCAAATAAATTGTAAAATGCAGCAACATCCAAAATACTGATATTCTAAGCATCTACAGATCTCAGAATAGCACTGCCACTGACCACAGAGGACAATAAAGACTACTCCTATCTGCGGAACAACTAACTTTCTACTTAGTTCTAGATGTTGAAACTGACAATGGCTGACATAAAAGTCACATTTACAAAAAGTGTCTCCAAATGCTTGACTAGGGAAAAACCCCTTTCAAATAGAGGAGCATGTGCAACAATTCCACAAATAATCGCTATCCAGGGCAAGGCACATTGATATGGAATTTTTGTTTTCGTGCAAATTAAGGAAAAAAAACAAAACAAAACAACATTGTTTTGGGGGGGAAAGATGAGGAGCAAAGTGTCTTCCCAAGAATTTCAGTTACTTGATTGTATAGGACAGTAGTAGAGCCCTTCTGAAGGGCTGGAAAACATAGTTTAAAGGCAAGTGCCTAGAGTAGGGATTACAATATTGTGTCTTAATGCACTCTACTTTATCCTACATTAACTATATAAAAATTAGTTACTAACACTAGAACATGCAGAGACTTTCTCTGATCAGCAGGGCTTGCCAACCAGAACGTATATATATGTATAGTATAGGAAATCTTCTTGAAGTTGCATGGGAAGCAAAGGGGTGCTTCACTGTCTGGTAGAAAAATCACTTGCACTTTTTTTTGTTATTTTTTTTGTTGGTTTTTTTAAATGTTTTTTTTACATAAGATACAGGACATTTGGGGGTGCAAACTTTTTGTTTCCCTAACAAGTACCCTTGATCTGAATGGGCACCAGCATTTGTGTCAGTATTGGTTTCATTATTATTATTATTATTTTCCCCATAGCCCAGTTCAGGGGCGCAAAGGTCTTTAAATTTCTGGACAATCTCTGGTACAATGAAGTGTCTGATAACTGATAAATCCTATGTTGCCGGATACATGTAAAAATTTTCAGAATTGGCATAATCCATTATAAGTGACTTCTAGCTTATGAAATTAACAGATACCATGATTTCATTTTAGTTATGTGCTTTGATAACAGAAAATAATTAGCATTTAATGTAGTTAACATATTGTGGTAAAAGCACCATTAGATTTGTTTTTTTGTTTTTTTTTTTAAATTTTCCGTCAGTTTTTAAAGGGATACAAGTTTAACAATAAAAAACATAAAAAGCAAAAATAGCTCCCCTTTTTCTTGCAAGGCTGTTTTTTACCCCGATAATTTAGAGTCCTGGGGTGGAAGGACTTGAAAAACAAAAATAGAATTTTCAACAATCTCTATCTTACAAAGATATTTAGCTATCCAATGAAATTGCACTTTCTCAATTCAAAATTCGATTGTTTTGATTGATTCCTGTCAGTTTCTGTCAAAACAGACCATCTTCCCCATTTCCATGTGAATTTGTGTGTCATTGTTGAAATTGTTGAAAAAAATGCTTTTTTTTTCTTTTTAATGTAAGTGCAGCATTTCAAAACTTTTAAAAAACTGAATAGTAGTAGTAGTTTGCCATTTTCGGAATTGTTCTGCAACGTGAGTGGGTTCACTGTCCTTGAGGGCCATGTTATAGATTGAACTGCTGACTGCCGAACCAAACCAAGCTCAAAGAAAAAAGAACAAAGGAACATAACTGCATTCTCTTTTTCCAATATGTTACAGAAAAACATTGCCCTTTGACTGTCCCGTCAGTTATATTTTGCAGATCTCAGCTACTACAAAAGACTTAGTTCTCCATGTGCCTCCTGATCGCTCAGGGAGGCTCACGCCCATGTGGGTAAATTCATGAAATACTGCGAAACAGCCAGGCTCCGTAAGGAAAGTGCGCCACAGCAGGAGTCAGAGCAAGGGCAGACCTCCAGCCACACCACCTCATGCTCACGCTACCACGAACACACTTCAAATGTTACAAAGCCCAGCCATTTCCAGCACCATATGAGAAAATTACAACAGTCCCTAAAGTAGTTAAAAAAAAAAATCCCAAAAGGTTATGGCCTTTGCTGTTTGACCATAGTGCTCGCTGTTTCCATGTACAAGTTGATTTGAGTCTCCCCTTCCACTGACAGTGAAGTTGTAACCGCGCTGGGTTGAGGATGCGTCCATGTTACAGAGTTGAGAAGGGGTCAGGTGGTCTGTCTGGTGGATGGTGGGACACTTCAACTTTTATCCCAGGTACCAGGACTGGAAGAGAAAAGGGAAAGTACAGTTAGAGGTATAATCTAGAAAATAATGTATTTAGAAGTTTTCCTTCCAACTGTGAAATCAGGATCTACATTAGGGATAAAGGGGGATTCCCCAAGAAAAGTAAAGGAATGGCAAACAGTAGTAAATCTTGTGACACTGAAACTGATCTTATGCCTCTAAAATTGAAATTCAGTGTCACTGGGGTTTGCTAATGTTCTGAGTGTGTCTTACAAAATACAGTATTTATGTCCACTTGAAATACATATACAGGTCTTGTAGTCTGGTGGGGACAGCTATAGGAGAGCAGGAAACTGGATCATCTTGTTTTTCATGGAATCCTCAGTGCCTAGTACAGTGCCTGCAATAGAAGGTTCCCAACAAAGAAGAGTTGATGGAATGAAGAATGGGTAAGGGGAGAGGTTTCATGTGGTGAGAATATCTACTCTGATGATTTCTACAACATCTATTAATGAGATGCAGGCACTGAAGATGTTACTGGTGCATTCTCTTAAGAGGCACAGATGATCACCAGTGATATAAGAATAATGAATTCCTTTATGCACC
This sequence comes from Miniopterus natalensis, assembly GCF_054644295.1. Lineage (NCBI taxonomy): Eukaryota > Metazoa > Chordata > Mammalia > Chiroptera > Miniopteridae > Miniopterus > Miniopterus natalensis. Next base: position 37,214,564 of record NC_142089.1, on the reverse strand, counting down.
CCTATGTTCTTTGCAGCACTATCTCCAACAGCCAAGATATGGAAGCAATCCCAGTGCCCATCAACAGACGAGTGGATAAAAAGCTGTGTTCCATATATTCAATGGAATACTACTCAGCCATAAAAAAGAATGAGATCTTACCACTTGTGACAGCATGGACGCACCTAGAGGGTATTATGCTCAATGAAATAAGTTAGTCACAGAAAGACAAATACCATATGATTTCACTTATATGTACATTCTAAGGAACAAGATAAATGAAAAAACAAAATTGAAACAGACTCATAGACATAGAGAGCAGGCTGGGGGTTGCCAGCGGGGAGGGGGCTTGGGGGACTGGGTGAAAAAGGTGAAGGGGTTAAGAAATACAAATTGGCAGTTATAAAGCAGTCACAGGGATGTAAAGTACAGCACAGGGAATATAGTCAATAATATTGTGATAACTATGTATGGTGCCAGGTGGGTACTGGAAGTATCGATGGGAACACTTTGTAAGTATATGATTGCCTAACCACTATGCTATATACCTGAAGCCAATACAAAATAATATTGAAAGTAAACTGTAATCGAAAACACTGTGATATAAGAATAAGAAGGCAAAGTGGGAAAAGTGCTGTACTGAGTCCTAGGTGGTACAAGTCACAGCAGCTCTCTTATACTGTTTCCTTATATGTGCATAAGGTAGATTTAATGATGTGAAATACTCCTTCCAGCTCAACATGTCTAAAATAGTGTTTTCAAAAATGACATATAATAATCAAGTGGTATCAAGATTTCACCCTATTAGCTACCATGATGCACCAAGGGGGAAAAAAATGAGACCACTGCATAACCCTCATTCATGTTTTTGTTCATTCAACATTTATTTAGAGCCTTCTCTATGCCTGCTGGGCCCAGTTACCATTTCCTTTCATAAATCTTAGGTGGTTAGTTTGGGGCAATAGTTTGGTTATACCTCAATTTATATACTGGCATATCTTTTTCTGTTAGCTAAACAAAGTGACCAATTACGGTTTAATACCTGAGTCAGTGTCTCAAGTGAAATAAAAAAGTACATGGCTTTGGCCAACTTTTCTCTAGAGATACCCTGTCAAATTCACTACATTTATCATTATTCACAGAAACATCATCAACTTCTAGTGAAAGCAGATGCTTCTAAAATCTCTTGAATTGACAGGATCAAGAAAGGGTTACACTGGGGTTGATCTGGTCAGATGGAGGCTCATTCATATCCAAGAGATTCAATTAGGTAAAGTAAGGACTCATTTGATCCCCAGGATAAATGGCAAAATGATAGCTATGTGGAGGTTGGTATAAAATTTCCTGGTCACACAAGCCACCTTTGATTTCCAGAGGACTTGAAAAAAACCTAACCCTAAACCGAAAAACCACTCATCCTGTATACTTTGAGATGTACTTCTCTGACCACATGCTTTGAGGAAGACAATGAAGCCTCTTGTGTCCTGAAAGGAAATCATCCTGGCAAATGCACACGGCCTAAATCTAGCTGGACAAAAGGAAGGAGAGGGAGCGAGAAAGCAGAAGGGAGGCAAACTCCAAACTGTCTTTTCGTAGGCTCTCCTAAGAGCTGACTGCTAGCCACCTGAGAGCCGAGAACTCTCTTTAACAAAACAGTCTCAAACTTTGGGTACTGCGAGTAATGCTTACAATTTCTGTTCGCACACTTTCTAATCAGTTGTGAAATTCCGGACTTAACTCTGATACTGCATTAGTAGTTCTTAAGGCCAACGCCTGGGACCCAGTGAGTCAGCAGGGGGAGCAGTTTTCCACACCACAGTTTCTGGGCGCAACCTCGGCGCACTACAAAAATCTGCAGTGCCTCTGCACTTCTCTTAAAAAGCAAAGCGGAAAAAAAAGTTTCTTCACACATCTTACTATTCAGTGTGCCTTGCCGACAAGGTTACCCCAGAGCAGCTCTGTAATCCTTCACTGAAATAGGCTTTATTGATTGCTCTGGTCTATTGTTCTCTTTTCAAGTCCCCCAAGTTCAAGTTCATCCTGGTGTTACATCATGTCTGGTTGCTAAGAGCAACCAGACAGACCCAGACGTGACTATCATTAGCAAGAAACCCTCTGCTCTCCTCCCACCAACCTTCCAGTGGCTCTGACGTAGCAGGCCCACTGCAAACACATTGAAGTATTTATTCTGCCTAATTTATGACCTACACAGCAAGCAAGACCCCCACTCCAAAAACCAACACTGTTGTATATTTAATTAATCTGTCTTTCTCTGGCACTTGGGAAAGTTAGACAAAGGACTAATTATTGTGTTTCACTCTCCACACTTTTCCTTTGGGGGGTGAATATTTGCATGGGAAAGAAAACTACAAGGCCCAGCATTGCCCCCCGCCCCCTTTTCTTTTTGCCCTATTGACATTTCATGAAATACTTTAGCTGCTTAAGGGAATTAGAAAAAAAAAGCGATGTGAATGTTACTCCTTTGGAGTTGGTATTCAGTAACACAAATCAACTCATGGCATGTTTAAATTTAAATGCTAACCACACACTCTCAGAGTTACTTTAAAGGTTAGTTTTTAATCAATAGAAGTTGCTGACTCTGGGTTTTTGAGCTGCGCACTGCAGCTCTTGGGCTTTTGTCTAACGTTAAAGCTTTCAAACTTTTTTTTTTCCTTGAGATGATTTTAGCAATGATTTGCAGACACAGAAGGCTATTGTGCTCAGACCAGCAACATGTCAATAGAGGAGCGAGCTGCCCTGTGGTGGGGTGTCAATATGACTCCTGAAGGCTTGGGTTGGGGGTCTTTAATAACCCGTGAAAAAAACTTAATTAACCCTTTCAGGCCCAAACCAAAACCTATTCTTAAACTTGTTCACTCCTGTAATTTGACCATTAGTACTTATTTCAACAGCACACTAATCTTCACGACAATTAACCCAGCTACTTGACCAAGGCTTTCCAGAATAGGAAGCCAGTTGGTTAAGGGAGCCACATGGAGAATTTTTTTTTTTTAAATGAAGTCCCTGATTAAATCATTAATTTGCAGAGATGGCAGATAAACAGTTATAATAATAATAATAACAAATATTCACCCACATCACAGACTTTTCTCATGATCAGTTTGTAGCTGAAGACAGTCCTGATTCTATTATAATGAGTGTGATAGTTGCACATTTATATAAGCCACTCAATTTCTATAAACTTCCATGATTGGAAAAAACCATTTATCTCGTGATATTTTCTTATAAAATTCATTATGCAAGCAGTGCAAGTTTCCAAACATTCCTTGAAGACCCATTCTGAGCACTTTCCTCTTGGGTCATACAAGAAAAATATGAAAGAAATCTGAGATTGTTAAATTTTGGGGGCTGAGTAGCAAATCACTAGGAAAATGTTGCCACATTAAACAGAATTCATTTACGGAGAGTCAAAAAATTGTCTTCAGCCGTTTACTGACATAAGCTTAGATTTCATATGGTTTCTGCCTTCATACTTTATAGCCCCTTCACCTAACCTGCTGTATCCAGATGGACTACAAAGGAATCTCTGTCCCTTATCTGCAGTGAGTCCCAATATTACAATACAATATAGGATGATGTTATCTCAATACATTTACATTAAGGAAGTAAACACAGGGCTTTGATCTATTTTTTCCTTGGGAACAGGCAGCTACAGTTGTTTTGGAGGTCCATAAATCCATACTCCCACAAAGACTCCAGTTAAGCAAAATTACTCTGTTACACTCACAATTTCTATAGTTTGGGATGTGCTGGCTGGGAGGGAAGGGGTAATTGTCCTCTCTCGGTGTTCAAGGTGAAACATCAAAAGAAATCTGCAGTCCAGGACCAGAGCTCAGCTTTCCTTTTCTCCAGTCAAATGAAGAAGTAATCTCATCAGGTTGGAAAGTGCTGACTAAGGATTTAATAAAGTGCCTGCAGATGTGGCGTCTCTAAGGTATTCAACTCATGTAATGCAAAACAGCTCCACACTGAACATGCTTATAAAATTTCATTTAACCATTGCAGCGCGACTTTTTTTTTCGTTCTCTGAGGAGTTTTGTCACACTTTCCGCCCCTTAATTTACAGCTCCATGAAAGTTCGAATCCCATTCTGCCAGGATTCTGGAATATCCACAGTAGTCAGGTTTTATGAACCATAAACAAATTCTATCTGGCTGCATCCGAAACAGGAAGCCTGAAACGGCAGTAGGTGCCTTTGACAGTGGCGGTCACTTTCCTTTCTTATGCACATGGAGAGCAATTAGGAAACTGAGGCTATTTTCCACCTTTTGGTCATGAGGTTGCTGAGGAAGACTCAGCTCCTTAGTAACAACAAACATTCGAATAACAACTTTTTAAAAGGCCTGTTGTAAACCCTTTCACTCAGAGGGCCGGATGTATATTTTAGCAACAAAAGGAAATACAAGTCTGTTTGAGATAGCTATATTTTACTTTGACCAAAAAAAAGGACAGGGTGCTGGGGGGGGGGCGGGGGGGAACGACGACGACGGGACAGACTGTGACCCAGCAGAATCTGTTTTTCAAATTAAAAAGTTAAACAAAAGACCTCAAGGGCAAAGTTGAACACTGCGGAAGGAGGTTGTTAATGTGGAATCCAGAACTGGGTGTGACACTTTGCTTTCTTCTCCAGGCAAGGTGGGTTATTTAAGGACATTCACACCCGGAGGCCTCGGCCCCTGCTCCCCAGCAGGCCTGACTCTCCGTCAGCCACTGAACAGTGTGCTGCTGACCAGTGCTGCGCGCCTGGCGGTCACCATTTTGACTTCTCTCTTGAGGAGATTCAATCTCTGCTGGATCACACGAATCCAGTTAGTCATTTTTGGCTTCCTGCTCTTGTTTGGATGAGCTAAAGTCCACCGTTCAGTCCAAATGAGTTGTCCTTGGCAAATCAGCCTAAAGCCTGGTAGCCTCCTGGCCCCCTTCCAATACAATGGAAATGTTCAGGGCCTCCAGTGCACTTCCGGTTTCTCACATTAGCATACACCAGTTTGGAGCATTTATTTCTGCTCATTCAACAAATTTTAGGAGCCTTCTGTATGCTCGGCGCTCTATATGTGATAAAGTCTGGGGATATGATGAGTACAATAGGGTACCTGCTCTTAAGGAGTTGTTTGGAAAGAGGGTGCTGGATTTTAGACTTCTAGACTTCAAGGTTCCAGGCACCCTGCTTTTCTCACAGTGGGGTCTTTATAAACTCATGCTGACCGATGAGGTTGAGCATCCAATGTCTGAGGGACCCAGGACTGAGTCCCACTTTTTCCATGGACTAGTTGTGTGACTGTACTAGCTGTGTGTCCTTGGGCCCAAAGGATATCTGTGAGGACCATTCTGCATTACAGGAGAGGAAAGAGGTTTTTTTTATACTGGTTTCTTCTTAAAAAGGTGACATGCTGTACACAGGTGTCAGTTATTGGTATTGCCAGCCACAGGCTTTGATCTCTGCAGTCATTTTTCTTGTCTGATTTTGTTAATTAAAGAAAGCCCGTTTTCAATAACGCTAAACCAAGACTTGTTTATTGTACAGGAAACTATTAAAACGTTAATGGGCTGTGATTGGCCAGGCTTACCTTTGTGGCCTTATCTTTTCACCGCTTGTACTCAACACTTGCACTGTTTTAAACTTCTTCCAGATCCCCCGAAGCCAAATGCCTTCTCCCTGCTGGGCCTTGGCATGGCTGTGCCCCTCTCCTTGGCTTTGTTAACACTTGCTAGTCCTGGCCTTCTCAGATGTGCAGTCCCTTCTTCCAAGGGGGCCTTTCTCTAGGCCTTTAGTCCTAAGGTTTACCTCTGTCACAGTCACTGAACTGTAATTACCTGTTTTTCTACTCAAGAAAACTATCTTCTTGCATGTGGCATCCCCAGTGTCTTGCCCAGTGGCCAGCATACAGTAGGCACTTAATAAATACTGTTGAATAAAAAAAGGGAGGAAGAAACACACTGTCTCCAGGACTCCTGAGCCTGGTGCAGTTACCCCACAAGGCCTTCAGATGGCTGATTTCAGGCACTACTGTGCCACATCCATGCTCATGCGACATGTCCATGTCTCCCTGAACAAAACACAGGTTTCCACGAGGCACCCCAGGCAGCTCTGACTGAAGAACTGTTGCAACAGGGCCAACTGCGGCCAACTGCGTCAGTAGCATGTGCGATAGTTTTGTAACATGGCCTGCTGCCTACTTTCTACAAGCACAGAGGAGTTGTCCAAACCACCGCTCCCTGGAGAGTGACCGTGCTGCTCCCGGCCAAGACCTCCGTTTGGTTCAAACCTCAAGATGGGAAAACACTAATATTTTTACCCAATAAGCCATCCAGCACCTCCAAACCTTGAGAGCACATACACAATCCAATTACTCTGACTTGTTTCAAAGTCTGACTCTTTCATTGTATTCCAACTTACCCTAGTGTAGGCCTCACCATCCATCAAGCACATTTTTTTGGGTCTCCCTTTATATATTCATCTAATGTAAACTGAAGACTTCTGAATTAAAAATTGCTCACTGGCTCATTCACCCTTGCTCTGCAGACCTGCTGGAGGGCTGTATGCATAGTGGTAAAAGCTAGGGCTCTGGAGTTCCAGTTAACAGAATTCCATCATTTAACTAGTACACTGTTGTGTACTAGTTCCTAAGTGATCCCAGGCAAGTTAGTTAGCACGTCTGTGTCTCAGTTTTAGACTCAGTGAAATGGAGGTAACAACTTTATCAGGTTTTATGGGGATTCAGTGAGCTAATGCCTAGATAGAGGTAAGTAGCGAAAACCACAGAGCCAGGGTGGATGGATTTTCCTACTATCAAATGTGCACAGGGCCGATGGTCCACATGAGATCCAAGGACGGCCAGTTCCTTTGGAAAGTAATTGCTCGACAAGGTGGCTTTCTCTTACTTAATGATATAATTTCTTAGTTAAAAGTAGCAGCTGCGTCAGTTCCATTTCCCCAGTGGCAAGAGAAAGTTCTTGAGAAAATAAAAATCTGTCTTTAATTGCGGTATTAAAATCAGAGCGGCGAAACCAACCACACAAAAGGAATTGGCTCGAGTTTATGAAAGGCATTTGGGCCCTTGCCTTGCAAGGCTAAACTGCACGCCTTGGGAATGGGGGGGGCGGGGGAGGGAGAGGGGAGTAGTCAGGCAACCAAGTGGGACAGAAACAATCCTATTTTGGTTTTTGTTAGTGAATGGCATACTACATAGATCAGAGACTTCTTATAAAATACAAACCCCCACTGTACACAAAGCACAGGAAAATGTGAGGAGAAAAAGGGAAAAACTAAAAGCAGCTTAGGGTGTGTTAACGCTGCTATTCTGTCAGCTTAAAGAGTATTTTATGCTTGATCAACAGCTCTTTTTTATTGTGCTTTTCTTTCATTCATTCAAGACATCAAAGCGGGCACCACCAGTGTACCTGCCTTCTGGAGCCGCTGGTGAGGGGTTCTAATGAAGCAGGGCTCTGGGAGCCGGAGACCCCCGTGGACACGGCAGTTCAAAGGGAGTATTTCAACAATGATTACATTTTGTAAATCTTTTTATGAAAGAGACAGCTTATTTCCTGCTTTTTCATGAAAAAATAGATTCTATCCATTAAAGTGAGCCCGCGCCACGGAAGCTGCTTGAGATCTGAGGTGCAGCATGGAGATTAAGGGGACAGGGACCGATGAAATCGTCTACAGTCCTATCTGCTTGGCCACGATGGCACTGCCGGATTCCCCAGGTGCAGCCCAGACCGTGCACTGTGGCTCTGCTGTGGAAACACTGTGACCAGGGGTTTTCAAGGTTTGTTTTCCAGCTAGGGCCTTGTGTTTATTATTTGTTCTTTTTCTAGTTTTTGATTCCACAAAGTCCAACCAAATATCAGAAGGTATCAGGTAACCTCTTTTATTGCACAAAAGGTAAGATGAAAGATTTTAGTTACAGATTCATTAAGTGCTGTATTTTAATGCCCTGAAATGGGACAACCCTTTTCCATATGGGAAATTAGCCATAAAAAAGCTGGCTCTGGTCTGAAGATATAATACAGGCTTTATTATTGGCCAATGTCTGCCCCAAAGGCAAAAATAAAGAAGGCAGCCTAGCCCCTTGTAAGTTTTGATTTTCAACATTAAAATAATCTTTCTCCTAGTCTTCCTTCCTCCTTCCTTCCTTCCTCCTTCCCTCCCTCCCTCCCTCCCTCCCTCCCTCCCTCCCTCCCTCCCTCCCTCCCTCCCTCCCTCCCTCCTCCTTCCTTCCTTCCTTCCTTCCTTCCTTCCTTCCTTCCTTCCTTCCTTCCTTCCTTCCTTCCTTCCTTCCTTCCTTCCTTCCTTCCTTCCTTCCTTCCTTCCTTCCTTCTCTCTTCTTTCTCTTTCTTTTCTTTTTTGGCAGCCGGGAGAGTTGAGGGGAGTAGGGGAGGAAAAGAGTATGATTTCCTGGGGAGCTATGAAATGGAAAAAAAAAAAAGTATACTTTCTACACATCAGATTCCAATTTTAATTAAAAGCCTGTTGTCGAACAAGTACAAACAGTCACACTTGGGGCTGGCCCAACGGTGGCCCAGGGAGGTAACCTTTCTTGTCTAAAAAGAGAGGCGTGGGAGTGGAGGCTGAAGCTCAGCAAAGCGTGGCCACAGTATAATAATCATTCCACCGACGGCTTCCCTACTCCTGCTCTTCCCCCAGTGCTGCAAAGCTCTTTCCAAACATGACTCGGGTTCACAGCAAATCTATCATGCAGATTTAATGTTCAGATTGTACAGGTAGATGAAGTCAAGTAAGGGGAAAGATAATATTGAAGTGAAAAGCCCAGTTCTTTCAAAAATTCTCTCAGAGACATCCTGGAATAAAATGATAGATCTGGAACTTTGCCAGAAACGAATCCCCAAACTAACCTTTTCAGCCAAGGAGCCCTTTAGGTACTGGATGGCATCTGGCACCTTTGGACATCTCTGCCCCAGCTGGTGCCTCCTTGCAGGGCCCTGAACACAGGTCTTTGCCTTTTACCCTTTAACCCTCCTCTGTTCGCTGTCCCAGGTCCTTCCTCCCGCCCTTTCCAGTCCCAGTTCCTGCCTTCTCCCACCCCTCAAGCCAGTCTCCCTCTCCACCTGTGTCTGAGCCCCCCACCCCCACAGAAATTAGGACAGACTCCTGCTCTCTCAAAGGCCACACAAACCAATAGTCCTTCCTCCTCCATTCACCGGATTAAGAAAGGAGGGGAAGAAGCACGCACTCAACTGCAACCATGATGAGCAGCTTAGCAGCTGGACTCGAAGGTGCCTGTCCGGAGCCAAAGAAACGACGCCTGGAGGCAAAATGTGGAGGAAGCTGTAGTATCTTACTTTTCAGATTCATGCAAGAAGAGAGAGTATACAGTTGGACTAGACTCTCAACTCAGTCCTGGGCTGTGAGTCGGTGTGCCCTGGTTCAAGTGCCGGCTTGGTCACTGGCAGGCTGGGGGACTTAGTTAGGCACCCCACAAGGCTGCTCTGATATGTGGCACAAAGGCCCCATTTCTGTGCTTTCACTACCTGTCTGGCAGATGTGACATTGGCAGGGGTAAAACCGTTCACATCCCTCACTGAGGTTACAGTGAGCTTGACCGTGGAACAAGTCAGAGGCCTCGATTCCAGCCTGTATCACTTCAGGAGTCCAACTGAACTTATCTTCAAAACAGGCCTCAGTATATCGGTTATTACAGCATTTGGGGGAGGAAATAAATATCAAAAGACAAAACTTTGAAATATTGGTGTAAAGCAGGGCAGCACTGATGTGATCTGGATATCATGGGACGGGGTTAGGGTCTGAACCCACTACCCTGGCTAAAAATGGAATGATTTCCCTGAGCCCTGTCAAAACTCTATGCGACATCCCCAAAGTACAAACCAGGGACCAGTGAACAATGCCCTCCTCCTTCTGAAAATGTGGCAGGATTTAGGGTTTTACGGCAATAAAACTCATCGTTGTTAAGACGTGACTTGCAAAACAAACCCACATGGGGGAGTTGGCAGTTTCAAATGACAGTGCTTTTTTTTTAATGCTGAAACAGCCAAAGCTTTTTATGTTTGGATTTATTTCCTTCTAAATTTGTAGATTAAATTTAAAACTAAGCAATACTCATTACTACAAACAATTAGATTCTTCCTGAGTATTTCCCAGGGAGGTAAGTGGGAAGCTGCCTGGTAGGGCCGGGTGGGGAGTTGTACCAAGGTGAAGACCCCATAGCATGAATAGACAATGAGAAGGGTCTGACCAATGATTCGGACATGTTCATAACATACGTGATCCGCAGAGCTACTTGGTTTCCCTGTCAGGAATCTACGCTTCTTGGACAGAGGTAATAGCAGCCCTAGCCAATGGGGCTCAGTTGGTTGGAGTGTCATTCCCACACACAGAAAGGCTGTGGGTTTGATTCCTGGTCAGAGCACATACCCAGGTTTCCGGTTTGATCCCCAGTCAAGGTATGTACAGAAGGCAACCAATCGATGTTCTCTCTCCTTGATGTTTCTCTGTCTCTCTCTCTTCCCTTCTCTCTAAAATCAATAAGCATATCCTCTGGTGAGGATTTTAAAAAGATGATGAAGAAGAATGTGTTTTATAAAATCAAGCATGCAAACAAAATCAGTTACTTATTTTCAGATAAATCCCACTTGGTAGTGCTCTCCCAGTAACTGAGACTTAGGAACAAACTCTAAACTCACACAGATCTAATTTGGAAGTTACACACCTCTCTCGTATGTTTTAATGAAACCAATTACAGACTGGATGACTGTTATCCGTTCATTGGCTCTTTAAATATCCCTTTCTCTTGTTAAGTCACCCTATGGATAGGAGATCCTGGTGTAAGATCAAATGAAATACATCAACTTTCATTCTGGTTCTGCAATCACAAGAATCTTGCAGATTGTCACCTTGTGCTATCCTAAAGGCGCTTCAGTTAAACACATACTTATTTAAAGGTTTTTCTCCCTTTTAAAGAAGTGAATTATCTGAGCTAAAATATGCCTTCCTGTTCTACCGCATCAGTCTTCCTGTGTTGTTCTCCAGGAACACGTTTACAAGTTCAAGTTGAGGTTTAAACTAAATAAAACACTCCTTAGGAGTTTATGACTGAGTCTCATTTACATGTGCTCCTTCTGAACTCTGCCGGCCTCAGTGTGCTAGTTTCCAAGGCTTGGTGAAGGAATGTTTTACAGTTGGAATCCGTGCTGCTTTCTCAGGCATTTCAGACTCAAAGGCTGGGCAGCACCAAGCTTTAGTTAGTATTAAACGTTTCCTCAGATATAAAGTCAAAGAAAGAGAGAAAGAAAGACAAAGCAGGGGCCAAGAGAACTGTATCTTCTTAATTTTCCCTATAAGGTTTGAAAGTCAACATTCCAGTTAAAAAGAGAGCAACAGATTCTAGATGTCTGTTCTAGAATCCCACAGCCGTGACTTCAAATTTCTTTGCAGTCGTTTTCAGCTCTTTGTGCAAATAGTCACTGCATATTAATTCTTTTCAAATATAAAAACTAGAGTTTGCTTACACTGTTTTTCTGCCTTGAAAATTCAGTTAAAAAGTGCTATGAGCTTGGCTGGCATAGCTCAGCAGTTGAGCATCGACCTAGGATCCAGGAGATCGAGGTTCAATTCCCTGTCAGGGCACATGCCCGGGCTGTGAGCTTGATCCCCAGTTGGGGGCGTCCAGGAGGCAGCTGATCAATGACTCTCTCATCACTGATGTTTCAACTCTCTCTCCCTCTCCCTTCCTCTCTCTGAAATCAATATATATACATTTTTTAAAAAGTGCTATGAAGATAAACTTTTCCAACTCAAAAGGGATCTCATATTTTGTTTATGAAAAAAACTTACAGGATTTTTGAGGTCAGAAAGATCTCAGGGATTTCCCAGCCACTAAAGGTACACTACAGAGGAAGAAATGGATATTTTGGGTTTAAGACCAGAAAGAACTGAAGTAGGGAACCAGTCTGGAGAGAGCTGATTTCCTGGTTAAGACTCAATCCCCTTGTTAAGCAAGGGTCCAGGAGTTGGGAGAAAGCAGCAATGGTCTTTGTGGACAGAGATGGAAAGAAATCTGGAGTAACAGTGCCATGGACTCTGCCACTCAGCTTCTCTGAGATTATCAAGCAAGAAAGTGGGCACAGCAGTGATAAACCGATGGTCCAACACTGAAGGGGTACTTTATAGCATCTCTACACTGGAGCACTTTCCTGGCCAATGAGCAACCTGGCCAAACTGCAGGTGTGCCGTCCCAGCACCCCAGCTGGAGCTGCTGCATCCCTGAGAAGCAGGTGTGGTGCGTCAGATCAACAATTCAAGAGTAAGGCCTGCTGTGGGGTCCAGAAAAGAAACTACCCGCCTCCGGGTGGACGGACAGAGTCCATGTGAATTGTGCCTCTGACAGGACAGGATTGAGACCACCTTCCCAGCAGGGTTGTTTTGAGGATGAAATGAAATAATATATGCAAGTGTTTTATCTCATTACTAGACAGTACTGATGCTTTTAAGACTTTCATTTATTATTTTTAATTCTCACCTGAGAATATGTTTTTATAGATTTTTAGAGAGCGAGGAGAGAGAGAGAGAGAGAGAGAGAGAAACATGGATGTGAGAGAGAAACTTTGATCAGTTGCCTCCTGTACCCATCCTGACTGAGGATGAAACCCACAACCTAGGTGTGTGCCCTGACTGGGAATCGAACCTGTAACCTTTTGGTGTATGGGACGACCCTCCAACTAACTGAGCCACCAGCCAGGGCCTGTGCTTTTTTAAAAAAAGTTTTTTTCTGACATGGGGAAGACAAAAACTTCATCTTGCCCACTATGGTCCCTTCTTGGCTTAGTGCAATAATGGGCAGTCATTTTTCTCGGATAAGTACAATCATGGCATGAGTATGCTGGCTATATACTCTTTTCTTTGAAGCCCTTGAACTTAGCCTAGCTCAAATGCTGAACACCACTCAGGTTTTTCTAAAACCAAATTAAATGTGCATATGCTTTCGAATAAAACCCTTGGCTATGAAAACAGGAAGCTGCTTCTACCGGATAGAAACATGAATAAAAGTGGAATTCATTCAGATGATATTCTGTAGAAATGGATGGTAAAATTAGTTTCTTTTTAGGCAGCGGTTTACTTATGGTGATTGAGTGGAATCAGGGCTCACAAGTCTAAGAGTTTCTCGGCTTTTGGGGCAGGAATGATTGGCCAATTTACAGAAAGATGATAATTTGCATGTGAGATAGTCTCTGTGATACCATAGGTCACTCAGCCCTCAATTACTGAGAATCATGTGTGTTTTCTTTTGTCTAGTTTTTATTTCTCTTCCTTCTTTTTCATAAATATCTGTTTCATTTTGATTGATTCCCCACTGTCTTCTGGACCTCTGCTGTTAAGGATTGCTAGAGGAAACAAACACAACAACCAATGTTACTTTGTTGTTTTTAAAGCAACTCTGGCAAAATGGTGGATGGGAGAAATCTGAAACTCAAATGGTTTGCAAATTTTCTCAAGGGCTTAATTTATCCTTGTGGATCTTAATTGTTTTAAAGAATGAAAAACTTGATAGTTGACTTGATAGTTGACTTTATGTTCACGCTGGCTGGCAGCTCAGTGGTTAGAGCATAGGCCTGTAGACTAAGGGGTCATGGGTTCGATTCTGGTCAAAGGCACGTACCTGGGTTGCAGGTTCAGTCTCCACCCTGGTTGGGTGTGTGCAGGAGGCAACCAATCGATGTGTCTCTCTCACATTGATGTTCCCCCCCTTTCTATTCTCTCTAAAAAAAAAAAAAAAAAAATCAATGGAAAAAATATCCTTAGGATTAAAAAAAAAGTTTTATATTCATTCATGTGTGGGCAGGTAAATGCAGATCTAATGTTATTTAATTTATGCTGAATCTCATGGTAAAACAGTAGCCTCATCCTTCTACAATTTTCTTTAAGAAACAGAGGGTACCAAATATGGAAACATGCTCTCTGGATGGAACTACACGGAAGGCACAGGATGAAGAAGGCGAGCTATTTCCTGGAAGCAAATCAGGCACTTGGAGGGGCTGCCTTCTCTCTCCCGCTCTGTTAGAGTTAGTTACTCAGTGCTTGCAGTCCCTCATTTTACTAAGAGCTCAATTCTGTATCTGGTTCTTATTCAAAGCAAGCATCCAGTAAAGGGTGCAAGGGAAAAGTCCAGACTTGACAGCTGACCTCGAGGCTGAGGAGCATTAGTGAATCCCATAAGGAGTGTCATTCAGCAGTTCTTGGTTCACAAAGGTCGTTGTGATGCAAGGCCCAGGGGAAGAACCAAGCAAATACTCTTCCTGGAAGATGGGGGGGGGCGGGGAGAAAAGGGAAGGGTGATGTTATTAGGAGGGTGGGGTGAAGGGAATCTGGTACATCTTTAGACTTTGACAAGAAAACATATTTGGGGAGAGGCCAACGGAGAGATACAGCATGGCCCTAGCTGAATGATAATGATGTGACAAATAGCACCATTCAGAGCTATCCAGATACCAGAGAGAACCACTGGCAGAGAGTAAAATCATTATAAGATGTGAAATTATACCTCTCACGGCTTCATTATCACTATATTTCATAATATTTGTCTAGAAAGGCACACAAAGCCTATCAGGTTAAATTAATCTTAATGATCAATTTTAGTTTTATTCTAATTAAACAATTTCAATTTAATTAATGCAAGCACAGAAATTAGTCAAAATTACAAATGTAAATGTTGAACTTTAAATCAAAGATCCTCCCTACTCCCTGACTCCTCTAGAAGTACTTTAAAGTGTTTGCCTGGCAACGTAGATGGGAAGTGTAACCTCTGTCTGTGCGGTGGGGGAGAGAAGTGAGAAGAACTCGCAACCTAAAGCTACCTCGCAGCACACACAGAAGCCCAGGTTTAACAGGCCCCCCCTCCCCCCAGCACGGCAGGCTGTGAAGATAAAATTTGCAAGGTGAACTTTTGAATGGCATGCTTTTGTTCCTCAGGATTCCAATGCACTTGGGTCAGCCTAACGGATATTAGGCTTTTACAAAACACCTTTGTAAAACAGGAACCACGCGCCCCTTTCCTAAGCCACATGTCACACTTTCAGCCCCTTCCCTCCCTGGTGTCGTATCCCCGGCATCTCACTCCCCTTGCCTCTCAGGAGCTGTGCGGCCTCCAAGGTTGTTTCACCTACCTGGGCTTTGGCCCTTTTATTTGGAGGTGCTGCTTCATAAAAATGATACACATTTTATCTCAAAATGTTCTTAAATTCCCATCTGAAAAATGATGGGGTCTGAAGTGGACAATCTTTAAAGAAATGAACAGCTTGAGTATTTGGTATTTTTATAACTCTGAAAAATACTGCCATCTTAAAATAGATTTGAAAATGGTATGGGGTATATATGTCTGAGTCACCCTATAAAGAGACATTTAAATAACTGCCTTTTCTCTTAATAAAAATCCATAGTAGATGGAATCCAGAGTTCCAAAAACGGTGAGGAAGAAAAGGACCTGGCAAACGGAGTTTTCCCCCTAAAAATATAAAAGTGTGTGTGTGTCAATGAAATGAAAAACAAAAGTAAAACTATAATAATGCATGTTTATTTTTTTTTATTTAAAAACTTATATTGGTGAATGATACTTAATAACAGGTCTGCAGTGTCACAGATTCTTAGGAGAATATTATATGCAGTGTAAGCTTCTATATTATCACTCTTATCCATAAAACAGCCACAAATTCTTTTCCCACAAGAAGCCTTCATCCATGACTCTCCATCTTGACTTGTTCCCAATTGTATATGAGAATTATTTTATAGTAATCAATCCACTATCGCTGTTTGGGGACATTATAGGAGAACAACAGAGTAATTTAACAATATGGTTGATTAGTATAATAATCATCATTAAATTTAGTAATGATAGTGAGATTCCCCTTACCTTGGCTAATGACCATGGATGAACCATTTCTTAACTGCCAGTGGTAGAAATGGCTTTTGAAATATTAACTTCTGCCCCATGGGAATGACACTTAGCCCATCACATTTAATTTCTGACCTTCACTGAACAGCATGATCCTAATCCCTTGATTTTATAATCTTAACTAGGAAACATTAAAATATGGATTGACTCCAGTTGGCAGAAATCTTTATGTTCTTTTCACTAAAAAAGCTATAAATCCAATGGTTGACCTTTTATTTCCAGGTCACAAGTGACACCCACTCACTTTTGTCCATTCACACAGGATTTATGTTAGGGTCTACAGGTATAAGCCATGAAAGTTGAACTTTAATGAAATGTCTTTCAAAGATGAGCACTTAACCAAAAATTTCCCACAAAAAAACTAGTGGATGGCCTTTTAAAAACAGCTGTAATATCTGTAGGTTCATTGCTAGCCTCAACTAAACCTCTCTCTCATTTGTAGTAAGTTTCTTCTAATAGTATTATTTTTCCAAGTCTACAAATTAGGCTTGTTGGGAATGATACTAGTACCTTAGTTCCCAATCTAGATTTCTCAATGGGAGGATTTCTGAAATGTTCTCTTTGCCATCACTACAATTTATCTATCTCCAGCTAAAAAATGTTGTGCCCTTTTTCACAGAATCAATTGTATTGATGGGGGGCGTCCTGTGTTGTCAATCAGGGAAATGCGATTTGATGGGACCCCAAAGCGGTGAGATGAGGGACAGAATATCAAACCCGCTCAGGCGCACACCATCTGAGTGAGATCAATGTTTCCCATAATACGCTTCCTGCCGTGCGGCACCCTAACTGTCACAATTAATAATGTAGAAGGAGCTGATTAACTTAAGTAAAGTGCTCTCTGCTGTGTAAACACATAAAGATCTATGAGGCTGAAAAGGGGGGCAGGAAAGAACAAAACGTCATTTTTATTTTTCATGTGGACACCTTCTCACTTTCCATTCTTCTCTTGTAACAATTACTGTACCAGCCACTCTGACAGAGTCAATAAATCGATCTGGGTCTTGGTGCAGCAGCAGACTGATCTGATACACCATTATCTGCTGTGGAGAGTGGGGGTGGGGGTGCACTCGGGGGGCAGAGGGCAAAGGGGAGAAGTCAGCAAAGGCAAGCCAGTGTTGCTCTAGACAGGTCATTCACTTTTTGCCTGGAGCTCCTCTAATAGAAGAGCGTAAGTGGCACGTATATGTGTGTGTGCACAAATGTGCGGCGTGGGCATGGGCGTGGGTGTGCTGGGAAGAGAGAGAACAAGAAGGCTTCAACTTGGCTAAAGGATGCAGCCTAAGTAATACCGTATGCACCACTTATTTTAAGTCCCTGTGGTATTTCAGTCACTCACACCAATCTGCAATTCAATGAGGATCACCACCCCATTAGAACTAATCATGTCAGCTGCGTATCTGACAAAACAAACATTCAGAAACTATGCTCCTAGGTTCCCAACTTGTTTTTGCACTGGGATTTTTTCTTCTCTCCCTCTTCCAGCATAGAGTTTTTAATATATTTTTTTAATATAAAATTATAACATACATAGAAACTCTCTGCATGCATTCCTCAGCATATTTTTCCTCATAACCAGAAACTGCAGCTGTTAGCTGAGCTTTAACTTGCTCCTTGGGAGTATGCTAAGTATGTTCTTAATAAATAAATATCATTCCACTAGCTAATGAGTGAATTAATGGCACAATTTATGGAAAATGGACGAGGGAGGATGTGGGGAGAGGAGATTCAGCTCAGGGGGAAAATTACCAGATCACCTCTGGGGTTCTTGCCATATAACATTTCTGTGTTTCTCCTGGCAATCACATGTTCACAGCCCTAAAGATGAATGAGATGCACCCTACCTTACCTCTGGTGCTTACAGAGTTCAGTTCTAAAGGTGAAAAGGAGCAGGACATGTCAGCTTTCCATAAGCCAGGGTAGGGTGTTGGGCTTTACATGCTAACCATGTTGAATTTTCATAAAACTCTAAGTGGAATGCAGAAATTAATTTATAATTTTATAACTGTGACATCTAAGGATCAGAAAGGCTAAAATTTTCCCCAAGGTCACTGTACTAGTCTGCTTGGGTTGTCAAAACAAATGCTATAAACTGGGTGGCTTAAACTACAAAAATTTATTTTCTCACAGTTCTGGAGGCCCAGGATCAAGGTTCCAGCTGATTTGGTACCTAAAGGTCCTCTTCCTAGCTTACAGAGGGCTGCTCTCTCCAAGTCCTCACAGGGCAGAGAGAGAGCGCAAGTTGTTTGGTGTCGCTGCTTATAAAGGCACCCATCCCATCCTGAGGGCCCACCCTCATCTAAACTGAATAACTTTCCAAAGGCCCCATCTCCAAATACCATCACATTGAGGCCTAGGGTTTCAACATATGGATTTGGCAGAGGTGATGGAAAGGACAGAATTCATCCCAGAGCAGTCATGAACTCAGATAAATCAAAATCAGGTCTGGCTGGCTCCAAGGCTTATGTTCTCTCTTCTGCATTATACCGCCCAGGAGAGGTAGATTTCTCACAACCATATATCTTAATGCTACTACTACCTGTGAACTCCTGTGCGTAATTATTAAACCAAGCTAGGTTACGGTTTCTTCACATACAGAGAGCCCGCTGTGCCTTCACCTGCTCCCCATTCCCACAGAATGAAGTCCAGTGCCATACACTGCATACAGTATATATCCATGATTAACATTACTCAGCATCCTCTGTCATTTACTTGTCCTAACAGACAAACCAAACAGAGCAGAGTTCTCCAAACACACCGCTATTCCTCTGCATGTTCTGTTCTCCTCCCCTGGAATGGAATGTTCTACCTACCCAGTATGTTTGTCACCTTCAACACCAGCTCAGTGTGTCATCTCCTCTAGAAGTCTTCCATGACTCTTGCTTCTCTCCAGGATTATTTGTCTGCTCTCTGTACTACTTGTAGATTATACATCAAATTTTTCACTTATCTTACCTTACTATAATTTGTGTACTTTTCTCCCTAGGTGTTTGTAAGCAATGTATGGCAGGGATTGGATCACAGATATTGATAATCCCTCTTCTAGCCTAGTGTGGTGCCTGGCATACAGTAGGTACTCAGTAAATTCTGGTTTCTCTCCCCTCCCTCAGGTCAATCACATAGCTGATGAGTCAGGAGGATGAGCCAGGAATCCGGGTATTTTGACTCATAGTCCAGTGCTCCTTTTCCTCTACCAAGATGCACAGGTCCCTACTATGGTCAATTCCCTTACTGGACTTTGTACTGTCCTCCCACCCCACCCCCAGTACTACTACTCCCCACCCCCCAAACATAAACGGCCTGGAATCCATGGAAGGAGGATTGCGCGTGAGAGGCAGAAGCTGTATGACATGAGGGCTGGCCTTAGATTTCCCTCATCTACTCAAGGCAGCACTGAAATGCAGCCCTGGGCACTTCCCACATGGTTAAGGCAGTGCTGTGGGGCCTGAGGGTACCCTATGCTGAGGACATTTGTGCCTGGGCTGTGGCTCCATTATCCCGACACATTCAGACTCTGGGGAGGTTGGGTGTGAGGGTGAGGAAAGCAGGGCCAGGACAGCCTGTCCTAACCCAGTGAACCCAGCGTCCCAGCTCTAACACAGGAATCTGGCTTATCACAAGCCCATGTGATTCATTAGTTAATGTGTAAAGCATTTGGAAAGTGAAAAGCCAATTAGAAGCGCTAAGTTATTTCATCTCTGTGGTAAAGGAAGCAATGTGAGGCCTGAGGAAAAATTCTCATGCAAATATTCTAGGGAGGCGTGTGTTGTGGAATGCAACTCAATGAATAGGCCTCATTGAAAGGCTATATCCCAAAAAGGAGGCCACTGATAAAAGAATGTGCCTTCATCCTTGATAAACAAATAGGAAGGTAAACAAGGGGGTGTGAGAAAAGTGGACAGGAAGAATCGTTGAGAACTCATGTGAGATCTTTGAAAATCTCACATTACACAATAGGCTCTGGCCTTGAAACTGTGTTCATGGAACCTTCAAGGTCTTAGACTCATTAGAAGGCCTGGGAAAGCTTGTGTCTGAAAGGGACCTCTCCTACCTAATGGGTCCTTGGTCAGAATGCAGGCATATCTGGGAAAGCAAATTCCTCAGGCATGGGATTTTCACAGGCAGGGGCTTTATGGAGAGTGGGAACACCACCTGGACGGCCTTTTCTCCTGGAGTTCACATAGCAGGGCCAATCAACTCATTTTCCTGTTCTCTGAACTCTGTTGACTCAAGCTCAGCAATACCAGGCTCTTTTCTTTTGCAAAGGAAGCATCTGGATCCAAGTCATAAAAGAGAAACCCAGAACCGATTGCTGACTGTTTGATAAGCACCTGGGAGGGCACCCGGAGGGCACCATTTCACAGGGCCCTCCGCAGTTACAGAGCAGCATGCCCTCCATGTCAGCCTTTTCAGGGGCCTAGTTTATCAGGAGAACCTTGACCCAGGCCCATGGGAGCAGGTCTGCACAGAAAACTCCAGTACTTCTGCCCAAAGCCTGAACTCAAACAGGGCTGAAATGAGATGATCACTACAACACTCATATACACACAGCATATATGTCTCCTAGACACACAGGGAGCGAGTGTGGAGGAAAGGTTCTATAAGAGGACAAGCAGCAAGAGATAAAAGGCATCAAGTATAACAACAGGAGTTGAAAACTGCATGGAACTGATTAGTGGATGGGAAAAAGGGAATATGGCAGATATGGTAAACAGCCTACCCACTATCTACCGCCCCTTCTTTCTTGGGGGCAGTTTTGTTTAGGAAGGACAATGTGAACAGTTTTAGGCAATGAGGCCTAAATAGAAATTTGCTAACGGGAAACAGGGAAGGAGCATGGCAGGGTCTTTGTTCTCTGATAGAAGAGGAATGATGGGGAATGATAATGGGTATGATGTCTGGAGCTGCAGCAGCCATCTGTCAATCAGAGGCACCAAGCATGTGGATGTTAAGGTTGGTAGAACAGAATGTTAGAAAGAGCATGGGCTCCTGCTGGCATTATGCAGCAGCTGAAATACTGCCAACAACTACTCACTGACAGATTTGTCATGTGAAAAAGTAACCCTGATTGGCTTAAGCCATACTTAATTGGGTTTTC
Source organism: Miniopterus natalensis (assembly GCF_054644295.1). Taxonomy (NCBI): domain Eukaryota; kingdom Metazoa; phylum Chordata; class Mammalia; order Chiroptera; family Miniopteridae; genus Miniopterus; species Miniopterus natalensis. The sequence goes on along the minus strand of NC_142089.1, from coordinate 37,193,543 downwards.
CTCTGAAGGTAGATACTATTATTGCCTTCATTTCATAGATGAGGAAACAGAATTTTAAAGGTACCATGTCCAAGATCACTCAGATAAATGGCACAGCCAGGTTGTGAAAACAGGTCTTTCTACTCTCTAACTCATGCACAACATTTTCCTTGTTCCTCCAAAGAAATCAGATCATAAATAATAAGTAGATTTCCCTTAGTACCCTGAAACTTCTACTGATCAGAAGCATTACTATCAAGACCCATCTAAGGACTGGACATTCTGAAGGCAATTCTGCAGTTAATACTGGTTTTCTGACTTCATTTCAAGGCTATCATCAAACTCCTAATTCTTTTTAGCTCTCTACACCTATTCACAGCTTCTTTTTCAACCTTTCCCCCAACTTCATTTTCTGCCACACTTTTCCCACAATCCCAAGGGTCAATTTAATGGATACAAGATTTTTAGTGTTTTCCCTTCTTCCCCTATGAAATCTAAAATTTCCTGTGAAATCTCCCTTTTATCTTCCCCTTCTGCATTGCCAATGATCTCATTTTAACACAGTCATGGACCTCTTAATGACAGAGAGAAATAAGAAATGCATCATTAGGGGAATGTGTCATTGTGTGAACATTATAAAGTCCACTTACATAGATCTAGATGGTATAGCTAGCCTACGACACACCTAGGCTATATGGTACACCACCATTGTATATGCTGTCCATTGTTGGCTGCAACATCATCATTCAGCGCATGACTGCACTGGAAAAGCCAGCAAGAAGGAACCAATATTTATCAAGTGCTTATTGTGTGCCAGATCCCTGGTAGGCAACTTAATTCTTTCAACAATCATCAATTTGCTTCAACTAAGAAGCTTCTCCAAATCTTTTTGAAGGCAAAAAACAAATAAAAAGGCTAAAACCCAACTAAAATGCGGTTAAAGATGACAGGGTTACCGAAGTATAAGAACTGAGAGACAAGAACTGGTGCTCTAACTTTGTCCAGAAGTTTGGGCTGAGGGTGTCTAAAACGTGCTGCCAAATTAAAACGCAAAAGACAAAGGTCTGTTTATTGAAAAATTTATTTTAAGAGTGTCTCATAGCCTGTCAATGAGTCAGTTGCCAAGTGTATGTGAAAAGAATGTGTTGAGAAATTATAGGTTGGTGTGGGAGCTGGGGAGCTGGGAGGACTCACTGCTGCCCACAGTAGTTCAGAGGGAGGGGAAGCAGATTGCGTGAGTAACTCATCTCAGCGAGGTGTTGCTTACTACTCAACACTGACAATTGGAGCTGAGAACACAAAGAAAAAATGACCAGGCCTTGCCTTTCCCTTCAGATTCTGGAGGATACATTCACTTGCTGCCAATCCTTACCACCCTCAGAGATATCGTTTCCCTTTGGGAAGTCTCTTCTTCCTTGGGGCACAGTTTAGCTGAAGGGGAGAAATGGTGTGTGGGGAAGAACAGACATGCCCAATTTAACCAGGTTTGTGGGGTACCTTCAGGGCAGACGCTCCATGGAGGAATCCATGAGGTTATGATCTTGCAGTGTGTAGGGGGACGGACCTAATTTGCTAGATGACTGCTGTAGGTCTAGCATTTGGCAGGCAGGCTCTGCCCATGTCCATACAGCAGCACACAGGACACGCTGAAAGGCTCACCCAGGTCCTTTCCTGACAGGGTACATGGAAGGTAGTGTGGGCTTTGGAAGCAGAAGCGTCTTTGTGTCCTGGCTCTACTGATCCCTGGCTATGTGGTTCTGGGGAAGTCACTTCCTTCTTTAAACCTCAGTGTTTTAATCTGCATAATGGGGAAAATAATAATAATGACTCTTCCTATTTGAAAGGGTTGTTCTTAAGGTGAAATGAGAAAATACTTTGTAATCCAGGAAAATACTATTTAAATTAGTTTAGTCATCAACCAAACAATAACTATTATTTAAGAAGTGTTTAACAGATGTCAATCATTTCCTTTCTTTATACTAACAAAGTTTAGGAACAAAACAACAATAGGAGATACATTATTTTTAATCACCACTTTATAGTTAATAAACCAGGCCATAGAAAAACTGAATTACCAAACACACATACACACACAAAACAAACAAACAAAAAGAAACATACTACTTCTATGTGCTAGAATAAAGCTCCAACCAAGATCTGAAAGAGAAAAAAAAGCCCACAATCTCAGCTGCTCTGCTATCTGGTCTCTGGGCAGAGACTAGCTGTTCTCACAGATGTAGACTAACATCATTAGTAAAGGTCTTTTTCCCAGGCAGGATGAGAGAATGAGCTCAGTCTTGATTTTACAGATGCATGAACTAATAGGAAACTGGGGCAGGTCTTCAGAAGAACCAAGGGCAGCATCAGTCCTATCCCACGGGACCCAATTTCTAGGCTTTGGATTCCTTGATGTAAAAGAATGAGTGAATCACAGACCATCTTAAAGAGAAAATGGTCAGTAACCTTTTACTATTAGCAATTAAGGATGCAGACAATATTTGAGAAAGAGAAGCTTCAGAGACAGACTGGTTCAAATCCCGGCTACCTCATTTACCTCGGGACAAGTGCACTCTTCTGAAACTTTATTCTCCTCATCTGTAAATTAGGGATACAAGCGCCAACCTGGAGGGCTCTGAGTCATAGAACCTGGTACCATGGGTGCTTAACACAGACTACTGAATTGACCAATTCACGTTTTTCAAAGTCAGGAGTAAGTGGAATTTTCTCTGCCATTCCTCTCCAGTCTTGGGAGTTTGCAGCTGTGCAGGCTTGGAACTAAAATACTCAAGCCTAGGTCTAACTAGAAGGGGGAGGATACTTTTTCTCCCCCTCTATGGAAATCTGAGTTTCTTGCCTTTGCAACCTTCCAGCTGCTCCTTGAACCTCTGTGTGGTACTGAACGTCCTACAGGCAGGCAGCTCAGGCCAGGGTGGGGAGGAGGCAGGGAATGGCTTCAGCTAACTCAAGTGCAATCTCAAGTGGGCTTATTCAGTGCCCTGGGTGAGGGTATCTCACAAGGAGGGAGTGTTTCTTGGAAATGAGCAGTGAGGGAGCTACTGGCTGATACACCAGCAGCAGGGAAGGGTTCTAATTTATCTGCTTCGTCCAGAGAAGACGGAACTCAACACGTCTCTCTTCTTAGGATGAGCTAAAGCCTTACTACCAGCTCATGGACAAATGGGGCAAAAGTGAAAAGTAGAGGGTGGGGGGAAGGTAAAATTTATAAGAACCAGGACCACATCATTAGACCAAAGTTAGACAGGGACAGAAAAACGATCTAGCCTTTTCTGCCCCCTCACTCTCTGCAAAGTTCTTCTACCCAACTCTCATCACTGTAACTGATATCACGCTCATTACTACTGTCATCCTCATTATTGTTGTTTCTCTGGATCTGTTTCCTCTACTAGACTTTGAATAACTGGAGGAGAACTATTCTTCCCTGCACTGGGTGGGTAATGGGAATACAGTGAAGAATGATGGGCGAGTGAAGAAAGGAACTCAGGAAGAGTTTTGTAGATTGCCTACGTCTTGGTCTCTCAGGCAGAGCTTCAGGAATACGACATACAGTATGGCAACACATCAAAACGTCTCCCTATGCGCCACCTTCCCGTGTTCCTTGTGCACTCCAACCAAAGGCAGAGAAGGGGTGCCACGCCCATTGTGAGCTATGCGGGGACCTCTCCGGGTCAGCTGGTTTGCTGCACAGTGAAGTGTGTGGCTTGTGCATACATTTGTAAATTTCACGAGGCAAAGGCAGTCACGCCGCCTGCAAGTCAGGCAGCTCAATGATTTATTAAGCAAAGGTTACAGCACCTGTGCCTTTTTGTCAACAAATCAGGCCCATGCCATGGCAAGCGATTCTTCTAATAACCCAAATGGTAATTTGGTTTTAAATAGCACTTCAGATACCACAATTCTGTTGATGCAGAACAGTGATAGATTTGGGTGGCAGGGAAGAAATGCCTGTTTTTAATATTGTTTGCACTCATTTTTCATTTTAAAGAATTAGTCCTCATTGAAGTTCTGCAGGTTAAGCATTTTATTTGAACATTCTGATTAAACTAGAACCTGAATCAAAATGAGTTCTTTGCTCAGTCCTTCTGTGTGGGAATTGGTATTTCTATTTATTACCTGATGATGAAATATTAACATTTTTTTCTCTAAATAAATGCTTCCTCTTAATGGCTCTTGTTTTCAGGGATCAGATTAAATTATGAGATGCAATTGAAATGGCCATTGGCTTTCTGCTGTCTGAGATGATGGCATGTTCTTTATGATATCCTTCAGTGGGCATGCAGGGAACGAGAATAGTGTCCAGAGTAAGGTAAATACTCTGTGCCCCAAAGACTTTCTATCTGTTATTACCAACTGTCATGGGACAATACTGAAAATTGAGATTTGGGGTGGGACGAGTGGTCATGGTCTCTCAGACTTGATGGATGTTCTCAAGGCTGTGGGGAGGTGGTCCCCCCATGTTAATGATGAGATTCCGAGTGGAGGAGGAGGGAAGTAAGAGACAAATAATGATAGCAGCCGAGGGAGCAGACGAGTGAGGCGGACTCACGGGGCAAATAACTTGGCAGGGATATTCGAACAGAGCCGAATGCTGCGGTGAGATACACTATGCAATTGGAAGGCATTTTGAAGGAAAACCACCTCAAGGCAAGGCTAGAGAGAAGGCAATTCTGTCTCCGTGAAGGGAGGAATTCTCTAGAGGAAAAAAATAGACTGGAAGGGAAGGAGGAGGAAAAATGGCTTTCAATTATCCATGTTATCTTTCCCTACCAATCATTACAGATGATGAATAGGTGCAATAAAAGCCAATATTCAATTCTTTCCAATTTACATGGAAAGAAGGCCATAATATATTGTTAAGGGGAAGAAACAGCAGGTTACCAAACAGTGTATATTATATGATCTCATTTTTGCAATATATTTGTATGCATAGAAACAGTCTGGATGAATTTATACAGAAATGTTAACAGTAGGACTACAAGTGATTTTTATTATTTTTCCCATCTGTATTTCCCCACAATTAACATGTATCATGACTGTAATAAGGAAAAGTCATTATTTTAAAACTTCCTTATGAATCATTTCAGATTCAGCCAATAAATGCTGACTACCCACTATGTGCCGGGCATGAGAATTAGTCCTCTCAGAGAGGTCAGCACACAATTACAGTGGATTCTGTTGATAAACAGTTCACTTTTCTAGGCTGTTTTACAGAACTTGAGACTCTTAAGTAGTGAAAGGGCTCTTGGAGTTTATTTAATGATTGTATTTTAAAATTTTACCATCTTAACCATTTTTAAGTGTACAGTTCTGTGGTATTCAGTACATTTGCAATGTCATGCAACCATCACCACCATCCATCTCTGGAATTCTTTCATCTTGCAAAACTGAAATTTTGTGCCATTAAACAATAATTCTCCATTTGGCCCTCCCCCTCGGCCCTGGCAACCACTATTTTACTTTCTGTCTCTATGAATTTGACTTTGGGTACCTCAAATAAATGGAATCATACAGTATTTGTCCTTTTGTGACTGGGTTTATGTCACTTAGCATAATGTCTTCAAGGCTCATCCATGTTGTAGCATACTGAAGAATTTCCTTCCTTTTATTTTATTTTTATTTTTTAAAAATATATCTTTATTGATTTCAGAGAGAGGAAAGGAGAGGGAGAGAGAGAGATAGAAACATCAATGATGAGAGAGTCATTGATCAGCTGCAGCCCGCCACCCAGGCATGTGCCCTGACCGGGAATCGAACCCTGATCGCCTGGATCCTAGGTTGACGCTTAACCGCTAAGCCACGCCCGGCCAGGCTCCTTCCTTTTAAAGGCTGAATAATATGCATTATACCATATTAAAATAATAGGTACACAATAAAATGTATATACCACACCTTATCCATTTATCTGTCAATGGACAGTTGGGTTGCTTCCACCTTTTGGCTGTTGTAAATAATGCTGCTAAGAACATGGTATACAAATATCTCTTTGAGATCTTACTTTCAATTATTTTGGGTATATATAGTAATGATTAGATTTTAATACAATCTCAGATTTAAAAGCAGGAAATATGCCAGAAGTATTCCTGAGAATTGAGCGTCAGTCTCTGAATATCTGCAGGGCAAAGTGCTCACCAGCTCTCAAGGCAGTCCAGTTCCAGTGGTTAGGGAGCATAGGCCCTGGAGTTAGACAGAACTGGGTACAAGTTCTTGCTCCACTCCTCACCACTGTATGACTTGGGAAAATCAACAATCTCTTTAGGACTCAGTGTCTACCTCTATAGAGTACAGACAATTATATCTATCCTTTTGGGTGGCTATAAAGGTTGGATAATTTACCTAACATACTTAGTACATAAAAATGAATAGAGGCTATATGTAATAAAATTTTTTTTTAAAGAAATGTCTCATAATAAACTGATAGCTGCCTAATTAAAATGTCTGCGTTAACTGAAGTTCTATCCACTAGAAAAAGCAGATACCAAATTTAATCTGCCTTCTGTAGGTGGATGCTTCAGAGTTTGGAAAGATCTTTGGGAACTGGTCTTTGGGAGGAAGGAAGGCCATTCTATTTTAATTTGTTTATGGATTTATGTGCAGGATATCTCTTCTGCATTTATAAAGCTTAAGTATCTGCTTAGGTGACTTCACTTTTTACTTCTTCAAAGAAAGAAAACAAAATTTTGTTTCCCCAGAAAACTTTTCCTGTAATTCAATTAATACAAATTTCATGCCTTATTAATAAAAGGGTCAACACAGAAAAAATATAAGGTTGCCTAGAAAATTACTAATCTGGAGGCCATGTTCAAATCATATCTTAAAAAATTCTTGTAAAAAATCCCTTTTCTGAAAGAATGTCTTCTCAAAAAGGAGCTTTTAAAAAAAGCATATCATTATTTTTATTATCTATACTATATGTGTCTAACACTTTAAATGGTTCCAGAACATAGTTCCTTTTTTTAAGAGTTAATACATACATCATAAAATTAAAATATTTAGAGTGCATAAATTTTTACCTTAGGATATATGTATCTAGATATGTTATATATTTCTATGTATCTATATATCTATATATATTTACCTATATATAAATATTTTTTGGAGGGGAAAATGACAACTTCATCGGCAATTTCTCATAAGACAATGGGGATGGCATTCTTCAAGCCAAACATGGCAGGTGTCACTATGATAAAAAACACTTAAGCTGCTGCCCCTATGATGCCAAATATTTAACAGAATCAAGAAATCCAGTTCCAGATGCCAATATTGGGTCTACATGACATCATTCACCCAGATGCGTGAAAAATCTGGATTCTTAAGCATTGAATTTTTGTGGTCAACACCATGAAGACCCGGTTTGTGGGTTAGATAAGGCATCTATGAAACAAAGCCATGTTGGAATATAACACATTTGGATGATAGACAAACACATTGAATAGAACACAGTACAATTTCAGTGCTGGGAATCACAGCTTACATTAAAACATACTATGTAGAATACAAACAGGACATTTCCAAACTGCATTTCTGAGGTTTTTGATGAAGTAACCTGAGCACACTGGGGGTTTGAGAAAGAAACCATCCATTGTTAGAGCCACTGTCCCCAGTTCTCCCCTCCCACTGAACTTGAAAATGTGTGCCCAAAGTACAAAATGAAACGTTCTTCTATTTTAATGTATTTGAGTTAATTATCCAAATTCCCCAGTTAAGTATTTGAAGGTATGGGAAAGTAAGCAATAAACTTGAACAGTTTTATGGGAGGGACTGAATAGGGGATGTTAATCCCAGATGCCATGTACCGGCCTGTTTCGGAAGAAACAGCAGAAGTGGGAAATTCAAGAGTTAACTTCCTCCCTCCCCTTCTCACTCCCCGTCTTCCCCCTCTCCTCCCAGCTGCCTCCTCTGAGGCTGTACTTTCTGTGACCCTGCTTCAGTGTAAGGAAGGTTTCAGATGCAATGCAGTTTAACCCATGCTGTCGACACAGCAATAAACTAAAACCCTTTATAGAGAGAGCACATGAACCCAGAAAGGCAAATCTAGCCCATTCACAAGCACCTGGTCATAGTCTTGCAAACAAAGATGAGCAGTTATAAATCTGGCATCTGGAGATTACACACCCAGACATATATATGCACAAAACAGATTGGAGACATTTTTTTCAACCACCATGCTGAGGACCTCACGGAGAAAATATTTTCTTTATGTCAATTACGATAATATATGGTCACATTCTAATTAGGAAATCCGAGAGGAGTTTCTTTCAAACCTTGAATCTAATTCTATTTCACAAATCTCTAAATATCTCTACATCCACTACCTTTGGACTATAAAAATCTTCAATTGTTTCTCAACTAGCAGCCATTTCAAAACTTTAAAAGATTTCTTCTCCTTGACCTATGTTAGCACAAAACACAACAATCTATGGAAAAACAAGCTCTAGATGTCCTGGCATACTCTTTTCTCAATCACCTACTTGAAAATACGACATTATACCCACCTCCATACCCTCCCACTGCACTGCACCTTGCTCCCCAGTACCAGTGTAGCCAGTAGCAAACATCTCTGGTTATTTCTGTACCCACATGAGTAACTTAATAGGGCTCACAACCTCTTTCTTTTAGAAAGTTTGCCAGGTTCCTGAGGACCTCATAATGAATATAGACGAGTGGCTGGTTCCCCCATTCCCAGCATGCTCTCTGATGTCACTGGCAGCCAGATTTGGTAGGGAACTACTGTCTCCTTGCATGTAGAGAGACCCAGAATCCTAGTAGAGGAGACACACTAGCTAGCACTGGGAAATCTTTCTTGCCATAGCAAAAGTGGTTCTGGCCTAGAAGCCCTCCTCTTCTGCCCCCTCAATATAAGAAGCAAAAATTGCAGGCAACGTTTTCCATGATTTCTGAGAACACATGGAAATGTGGCTGAAGGACCGGGACTGAGGAAGTTGGGAGGAAAGGGGACCGAACAGGGGCTGGGAAATGCAGCCTGTCATGCCAAAAGACAAGTTACAACGCACCTAATGAATAAAACAAGCTGCACCACATACAGAAAAGATGAGAGCGGCCCACCTGTGTCTGTTGAGGGATATTTACAAAGCTTGGATCCCGTGGTCCAACACTGACGAATCGGTTTGCGGGGGAGGTGCTGGGTGTCGAGTAGGCTGTGAAGGGAAGGGACACATGCGTTCAGGAAGCAGCACGAGATTGCACACACAAACAACACCAAAACACACAGTCTCCGAGCCTACGCAGCTGATTAACAAGGAAATGTGCAAACACTGTAGCTAGCAAAGGGATCTGGCTAGCAAGGGCATTTTAGACAGTCAAAAAGGGAAGGGGCGTTGGCTTCCAAAGACTGTTGGAATAAAACAATGTCAAACTGGTGCTCACATGAGCTCTTTTCTCCTTCCGTCATACAAATTAGAACATGCAGGACATTTGCAAAGTATACTTTCTGAGTTAAACATGAGCTCTGAGGTCAGAAAGAGATATCCAAGTTTGTAGAGCACAGGGAGAAGAAATTAGGTAGAAAGGGGAGGGGAGCAGTTCATTTTACAACCTTGCTTTTCACACTATTACATTCCAAAACAATCATGAAATGTTCCTGTGCCTCCATAGCTAAATACTGAAGAGGAGTCTTTACAGAAGGGATTAATGGGTTCTCTAGAAAGGAGGTGGGAAACCATTTAGAACAAGCTGTTTTATAAGCCCAGGACAGAGTCTAGAATCTTTATGCTGTATAAAATGTGTTAAAATATTAACATTTGTAGTCTTCCTATCCTAGAACCCTTCTGTTTTGGCATAGACTTTAAGATGTCACACTGGAACCTCAGATCCCACACTTCAGTTTACTATCATTTTCACAGTACCTGAAAATTTTGTTGTTGGTTTTTATATTTATATTTAAAAACTTCACTCTACTTTAGTGCGGAAGAAATTCAGTGGCTTTGGTGTTTCATTGGCTCATAAATCCAAGTGTACATTTATTTTCCAGTGTCCTACTATTTCCTTCTTTACCACAAACTCCAAGGGTTTATTCACACTCTTTTTTTGCACTAGAATTTTTACATAGACCATTGCTTAATTTCAAATTTCTTAACAATACTTGTAAAAGGCCTAAGTTTTTGGGACTAACTCTAGACACACATCATCTAAAACTTGAAAAGGATCTGCAATTTTAAAAACACACATTACTGAGGGACTAATACCAAACTCCTTTCCCGGACTTGTTTTTCCTTATTGATATCATCTGCTTCTCTTACTTTGATTTTCCGTTTTACTGAAAACTGTACAGGCTTCTCATTTCCCTTGTTAAACACATCTAGAGAAAACATTCCCACCAATCTGGCCCATGTCCTGTTGGTCACCTCTGGGAAGAGCTCAGTCGCCCACTCAGATCTGTGACGGTCATGTGATGTGGCTGTCAAACCAGCACTGAACAGAGGACGAACATGAGGGCCCTTCAACGTCTGTCAATCAGCAAATTTCTGTTTGTAGAGTGTGTGTTAGCAGGAGTTGTCCAGTATAGCTCTATATCAAATGACCTAAATGTATCATGTTCTGTACTGTCTAGTGACATGAATCTACTGGTTTCCTCCCTGGCTCATCCTATGTCAGACTGACTTGAACAGATTTAGGAAATACGTCTGCATTTTGCCCTTCTGTAAGCACCTCTCACTTAATGGTATGGGGAAAATTTAATTTTTTCAAAGCTCAGTAAAATACTCTTTATTAATTGCTTCATTTAGTCTATTGCTTTGATATGCTTGATACACGTTAATAAGTCTCAACTGAAAGTTTTATATTGAAAATGATGAACTACAGTTACCTGGTAGTGAGTTTACCTGCTCCTAGGGCACAAAGACAATGTGGGAGAGGTAAGGGTGAAGTCAGGAGATGAAAGAACCTGTTAAACGTGTGAGCAGTTGGGGAAATAAGTGTTCTTCCACATGAACACATATGTAGGTTGAGAAGGAACAAAAAGGTGTGAAGAGGTGCTAAGGCACGAATACTAGGTGGTTAATGACAGATGCTGAAACATGAGTGCTTGGTTTGATGTTCCTGGGAGAACAGTGTACACAGGCCTGTACTGGTCATTGCAGACAAGGAGCAGGATTTCCTTTGACCTTTTTACCATCCTGGTCACATCAGAAGCAAGCATGCTGAAAGATCCCAGGACACAGTGAGCTTTTCTTTTCTTCTTCTTCTTTTTTTTTTGGTGTAAAGATAGTTCTTCAATGAACATAGTGAGTTTACTAAATCTGGAAAGGTTTGTATTACAGCCCATTCTCTATTTTTGTCTGACCTAAATGTTGCCATTTGAAAGAAGGTTTAGCATACAAATAATTTAGCCACTCAGAATTACTATGAGACTGACAATTGTGTATTTCCATCCTTCAAACGAGTCAAACCTTGCAGTCCTCATTTCAAAACATCTCAGAAGGCCTTTAATGCTCTCATAGGTTACTAAAACTGCTCCAAAATTATTCTGGTTTTTAAAAAAGAGAGTAATGGTGAGAGAGGTGGTAGTGTGATTGCATTTTTTAAAAAAGGATATTACAACTACAAAAATCTGTGAATTGCCGAGTACCTAAGTTACTGGATGGGACAAATGGTGCCCAGGGAAATTTATCCTATAGAAAGCTACACTCTGGGAAAAATCAAGGACACAGGAAAAACAAGGGAAGGAAGAAAGAAATTCTGACTCATCTTCCATTATTATAGCTACAACAGACAGAGTGTTCACCTATAACAGGATGTAGTTCTAGAAATAAGTTGAATCTGAGCTTCCCAAAGAACAGTGGAATAAGGGAGTTATACTGTTAAACAAAAACCTTCACTGAACTTTTTATTAAAACATCCACTTATACCATCATGGGTCAATTATACATGCACAGCTAAGAGCTTTCAACATGAATATAAAATCAAGTAAAGGGGGCAGTGTGGTAATTAATTACATACAACTGTGTTTATGCCATTATATCACATTCATAGCCTTCTTGCCTTATTTACAACAATGATCAAATGCTGCAGGAAGACCTTCAGGAAATCAGGAAATCCAGAAAATTATTTTCTGGGAAGATTATTGTAGCCATTTTTTCAGGATTCTGGAGGAAAGATTCAGGGGCGTTTGATGATTTTTCTGAACAAATCAACAGGGAAATCAATTTGCCTATATAATCTCATTATAAAAGTCTTCATGGCAACATGACTATTAGAAATCAAGGTATGGCTTCTTTGGCTGCTTCTGAAACAAAATGTTTGCTTTTTTGTTTTTTGGGGTTTTTTTTTAGCAGCCGTTTTATCTACATGAGCAGTATACCATGGACCATTTTCTTAATGTATGGAAGAACATTCCTATAGGAAGCTTCCACCACGTTTTATTTGCACTAATCTGATAATATCTTTCCTCTCTCTAAGGTATTTCTTCACATTATCCAAGAGTCTTAGTTTGGCTGTAACCATAACGGTAAATATCAAAATCCCAAATCAGAATTTAATCCATAGGCAGAAAACCCCATTCTTCTGTGTTACCCACTTACATGCATTGTTAATTCTGTAATCCTTCACTTAGGCCAGCGGTTCTCAACCTGTGTGCTTGTGTGCTGCAAGAATTTTATCTGACTACTTAGTCGGGGCACTGATTTCTCTTCCCTTAGATTGCCAAATAAAAAAATGACAACAGCCAACACAACAACAGCTGTTCAGTGTGAATGAATCAAAATTATACCTATTTTTTTTGTCAGATCAGCAAAAAATATACTTTTTGGTGTGCGGCAGAATTTGGGTAATTAGTTTATGTGCCACGAGGTGGAAACGGTTGAGACTCGCTGGCGTAGGCAGTGCAAGACCTGGTTGGCATGATCAGCTGGGGGAATGGCTCAAGAACAGTTCCTTCTTTATAGGCAGTAGTTTCAAAGAGCCTCTGGGAGTGCTGGAAACTCTCTCTAGGGGAAGGTAGAGCGGGCAGGGAGAGCGGCAGAGAGCACCTATTAGCATCCCCCCACTCCCTTCTCTCTGTCAGTCTGTGCCAGGCCCTCTACTGAGCATTATGGCAGATACAAAGGTGAGCAAGACACACCAATTTCCTCAAAATGTTAGAGTCTAAGGGGGAGAGATAAGTACAGAAAATGAAAATAGGAGTGCCTCAAAGTAATATAAATAAAAATCTGTGGGGCATTAAAGGACAGAAAAGTGACACCTGGCGGGAGACCAGCAAAAGCTTTACAGAGAAGATGGAGATGGCTTCAGAGAGAGGCTGGAAAAGCTGTGTTGGCTGATAGGTTCAGATGGATTAGCGGTCACAGAGGAAGCAGCACAAGCAAAGGTATAGAGGTGGGAATTGGAGGCATCAATCGTGGAGCAAAAGGAAAAAAGATGAGATTTTGCAAATTACATTTTGCCATACAGTAAGGGTAAATAAAATTTTAAAGATCAGAGACCTGGCTGTTTGAACATGGAGGGTGGAAAAGTCTACTGAACTTATTTTTCTTTTAAGAGGAAGAAATAATTTCAAAAGTAACCAAAGACAACAAATTTTCGTTCTGGACATCCTTAAGACAACTGGACATCCTAACACTCTAAACCTTTTTCCTTTCTATCTCAGATATCAATATGCACTCACATGTCCCCTTGTTTTCAGTAATTCAGACATGTTCACATGTGGGGAATTTCCCTCTAAAAATAAGTAGTTGAAAATTCAGTTGCACTCCAATAAACTTAATGGGATTCCACTACGTGTCCAGGATTGTGCTAGTTATTGGAAAGAAGTAATCAGAACAAGTTTAGGAATGCAGACGTGGACAGATCCCTGTGTATCCAAATTGCAGTTTTAGTTAAGTGTTCACCAGGGACACCTGACAGTGCATGAGAAAGCATTCAGGTGCAAACTGAAACAGTGAGATGACTAAATACCTAATGAAAATAATTTCTAGAATCTTTTATTAATGGCAGTATCACGCAATTTTTTTTTAAGAAAAGCCCTGTGAGAAAAGATTATTTTCTTAAAAAAAAAAAAAAAAAGCAGAAACTATCAGGAAATGGATTGGCTAATTTCTAAATAAAACCCACTACAAAAGAACTCACTTAAGAACTTGAACAGCACTGTTTCTTGCAAGGTCATAAAAGAAACACTGGAGAATATCCGAGTGCTTTTCCTTCAGAGAAATCTATTGGTATCGACAAGTTTACGGGCCTGAGTTAGCATTATTAATATCACTACACAGTCAAGGAAGCACAGCCTGTGCTTACACATGATCCAGTACGCAGAGATTTAGAGATTCTCATGGGATTGAATAGATGAAGTTTATATCCAGATGTTTAAAACCTAGGAGATAACCACACTGAATTTCCATTATTTTGATCACATCTGTGCAGTCACAGTTACCTCATTCTATTATCTCTGCACATCTTTTGTCTCTACAAACAAGTTACCAACAACAACAAAAAAGGAAGCCCTCAGGGCATGAAATTAAAGCCTATTTATCGCTAGTAAATTATTACAGAACAACATACCCACAAGCTGTCTTCCTGAATTCTAACTTTACTGTATTAGCATTACTTAACATGTATGGTAACAATTTACATGACATGTCTAATGTGCCAATAGTTCACAAAAATCATGAAAAGAATCAATGTAGCCAGATGGCCTTGCTCTCTTGGAATTTCTGCTTATATTAAGGATCTTCCTAGGGAGGTAGGGGTTCATGATGTGCGGTAAAATACGCAGAAAGGAAGGCACAAGACAATTCATGTGTGCAGACAGAGAGAAAGGGATCAGAGCAACTTGTACACTGGTGGCCCTTTGACCTTACGTTGCCAAAATCTGTGTGATAAAGAGGCACTTTATAATGAGTGTTTCCTGTACACAGTCTATTTAAACTGCCTGTAACATGGTTTCTTTTCATAATATTTTTAAAGGGTTAGAATACAGCCTTGTTTCAGTTCATTTATATTTATTTCTGATGGCTAATCCAAATTCTATAACTGTCATTTATTTTTCTGTGTATGCTGTGTGTTGTTCAACTGATAGAACATATTTATTGATCAGAAGCAACAATGTATATGAGAAGGCACAGGTGAAAGTTATATTAAATAGCCACAGAAAAGAATCCCTGGATTCAGCTGGGGTTTACTAAAAAAAGAAACTTAGATCAATATATTGGATTGCTCCTTTTTGAAAGGCTCTCTAGCCTCTGGAAAGGCAGTATAACTCTGGAAACCTACTTCTGGGAATTTATCCTCAACAAATACTTAAAAGTACAGAGAAAATTTATGCTCCAGGATGTTCATTACAGCATTACTTATAAGAGCAACAAACTGGAATCAAGTTATAAGTTAATGCTTCATCCATATGTTGAAATATTTTGCAGCTATTAAAAATGTTTTAGAATAAAGATATCACTATGTTTATAAAATAAAATGAATAAAATCAGTTTATAAAACTATATATGTATATACATACACATATACATATATGGACATACACATACATCTATCATGATCAATTATGTTTAAAATATGCACAGAAAATGATTATCTCTGCAGAGTGATTTTATGGGTGATTTTTAAATACCTTCCAGTAGTTTTTAATCTTAAGAAAAATAAACACAAGTGGAGCCAGCAAACCCCAAATAATACTTCTATTTTTGCAGCAGTGCAATGTAGTCAGTAGAAAATAAATTTTAGAACCAGAAAATCCTGGACTGAATCCATTCAGTCTCTTATTAGAAATGTGATCTTTGCAACTGAGTCAACCTCTCTGAGCCTCTCTACACAAGGAGTACAGCACATGTTGGAATATATCCCATAGTTTGAGACAAAAGTTAATGTCCCACAGTAGGGGGATAAGGGAATTATTTGAAATCATATTTCCTAACTTTTTCATGAAATAAGAAAAGGTGTAAAATAGTAAATAAAAAAACAGCATACAGCCCGGCTGGTGTGGCACAGTGGTTGAGCATCAACCTATGAACTCCTAGGAGGTCACAGTTCGATTCCCAGTCAGGGCACATGTCCGGGGTTGAGGGCTCGATCCCCAGTAGGGGGCATGCAGGAGGCAGCCGATCAATGACTCTCTCACCATTGATGTTTCTATCTTTTTCTCCCTTATCCTTCCTCTCTCCGAAATCAATAAAAACATATTTTTTTTAAAAATTGCATACAAAATATTATATGCAGTAGGTCATCATCTTATATGTGTGTGTATATACATACACAAATACACACATAAACATGCACTAAAAAAACTGGGGGGAAACCAGACCAGAATGTTGTTAGTAGTTGATTATAGGAGAATATAATTTTCTTTTTCATACTTTTCTATATCTTTCAAGTTTCTAACACTGCCATAAAATACCTTTGTAAAGGAAATCTTAAAACTCACCTGTCATCTGAAAAAGTAAAATACTGAGACAAAAACAAGAGTTGAATGGGCTAAGACCTAATGGTTGTAATCCCCCATTGTTTTTTCTCTTTTCTGACTCCTTTACAATGTTTATCTCGTACTCTCTTTTTCCTGTTCTTGTTCCTCTGTTTTTCCATCCTATTCATGGTACCCAGGAGTTGTTATTCTTGGAATATATATAAAAGTTCTTTATGGAGTGTCTTAGGGTTTTCAGAGGAAAGGTGTACTATAGCATATCTTAGTATATATCCTGGTTGTGTAGAAACCACTGGGCTCTGGAGTTCAACAGACCTGGTTTAATTTCAGTTTCCTCTTTTTTAAAAGAGGGCTGACAATTCCAATTTTGCAGATTTAAAATAACAATCAAATGCAACTAAGGTAATGCATATGAAAATACCTATCAAAGTGCCTGATTTTCAATAATTATTTTTCTTTATCCTGTGCAAATTTAAACACTGAAAATTTGGATTGTACACAAGGTAGAAATACCCTGCAAAAAGTATTTATGAAAAATTGTGATTTAAGATGGTGTCTTTGTATTCACTGGTTTCCGAAAGCAGAACTTGTGACCAAATGATGGCTACTGAGAATGAAAACGCTAACTCTGTACTGAATTCTTCACTATTTGTGAGGGGAGAGACTGTTTATTATTCTTTACCAGAAAGAGCACACATTTTTGCTACCATACTCAAAGTTCAGATCGGTATCGCTAAAATCTACATGCATAAAAACTGCCAAGGATTTTATGGACTTTCCCACCCACTACCACTTGTGAGAGTTTTGGTCACTATAGTGATTATACAAATATTTTTAAAACCAAAGAAATCATTATATTTGATATTAAAAAATCAATAACATCTTCCATCCTCATTGAATAAGGTATCAATGAGCTATCCCTAACAAACCAGTTCCTGTCCTTCACCACACAATGAAGTGTGTATATGTACATAGCCCCCTTCTATGGCAGTATTCTACACACACTTCTTAGCACTCTTCTCTATTGACTTAATACAACTCAAAGATTATTCCATGAGTTCATACAGACCTCTCGCTTTATTTTTAAAAGGTTCCTTAATGTATATTATATTGGTGGATATTTAGGTATTACCAATCTTGTATTATAATCAGTGTTGCAATGAATACTTGAGGTATGTCTTTGCTTACATTTAAAATTTACATATGTGTTTTTTCATATATATATATATATATATATATATATATATATTTATGAAAAACTAAATTGTCCTCTGAAGAAGTTGAACCAACTTTCAGCCCAACAATCCAAGCTCTGGGGAGTCCTAGAGAATAAAGGAAATCGACCTTTATTAACATCTACTTTTCACCTCTTTGCTGTTAACATATGGAAGCTTTGGGCTAAAGCGAAGATACTCATAGGATGCTGTGACCAAGTGTATGAACTACAGGTTCAAGGTGGCTGGGTGTGAATCTTGATGATTTTATAACTGGCTGAGCAATCTTGAGAAAGTTACCTCTATCTGCCTTATCATTCTCAATTAGGGTATTTACTTTTTAAAGTATTTATTTCATAGGCTTACCATGAATATTCAAACAAGGTAATACATATGAAAATATTTTTAAAAGTGCTTGATATATTAGTAAGAGCTCAATACTTTCTGTTGTTATTAATTTCAGACATGAGCAGGTAGTCGTGGCTCCTAAGTATCCAGAAACCATGTCACATTGCTTTATAATTGGTTAACAGTATGAGGTAGCAGAAAGAGCATAGGAAGGCCTGTGTTTGAGTCCCTACCAAGCTACAAGGAAACACAATCTTGAGAAAGTAACCTCTACTTTCTAATCTCAGTTTCCTTGTCTATAAAATCCTGACCTCATGGGCATCTTAGGAAGTCAAAACAAGAGAAAGTATATTTGTAAGAGCTTTGCAACCAAAAAGCATTGAGCATATATTAATTATCATACTAGAAAATTTCCATTCCAGTCATAGATAATTGCTGTATTCTTGGTTAACAGGTTCATATTCAGTCATCAGAGGTATAAGCATAAATAAATAATATGGGAAATTTGTTACGTGCCTCTATTTTAATAAAATTCTATTTTAAAAAAAAAATCAAAAGTTCAAGGCTAAGAAGTCAAGGACAAAAATGTTTATGCATCTTTCATGCATTTTAAATTGTTTTTGTGTTCCTAATTAATTTTAAAAAGGAAAATATGCATTCTATATATTCCTTCATAATTAGAAAGTGTTTTTTCTTTCCATTGTAATTCTAGACTAGGATGCCAGCTTTCAATTTCTTTTCTGGAAAAGTCCATTTTTATAGTATGATGTTGGTATCAACCTATTAGATAAAAATTGGATCTTACAATACAATTAAGAAAAAGAACAGTGCATTTTGAATGATCATATCACAAATGGACCCAAACATAATGAGAGATTTCTCCTATTCTTGAGCTGTAGTGTCCTCAGCACTCCTAGGAGTATCCATTCATTGCATTATATGTTTGTAATGTTAATGAGATGATGTTAATGAGATGATGCACATGGAAAAACTCAGTAATCGGCAAAGAGCTGCAACAGGCAGGATGTTAATAAGTTTCACCAGTAAGATACCTAATAGGCATCTCAAACATGGTCAAACCAAATTTCGATCCCCACCCCTCACCCAGAACTGCTCTTCCTATCATTTGCCCATCTCAGTTCATGGTAGCTCAATCTTTCCAGTTGCTTAGGTAAAAAATCTAGGAGTCATTGCTGATTTCTCTAGTTTTTTCCCCCCACTCAACCTACATCTAATGTGCCAGTAAATTCTATTGGTTTCACCTTTCAAATATTTCTCGCCACCCCAACCACCCCTATGTTGGTGTAGGCCATTAGCAACTCTTGATTGGATTATTACAACAGTGTGTCACCTCCTCCCGTGTTCGTTTTCTCCATTGTACTTACTAGTTCCCAATTTACTCATTTACTTATAATTATTGGTTGCCCCTCCCTCAAGAATGTAAGCTCCACAAGGGAAGGGGACTGTCTGTTTGTTCTCTTTTGCATCCCTTGTGCCTAGAATAGTGGCAGGCATGTAGAAGACACTCATTATATTTACTGATGCAAAAAACAGCCTCTTAACTGGTCTCCCTGCTTTAATTCTTGCCCCCTGGAATCTATTTTCAACAAAGCCTTCAAAGTGTTTCTGTTAAAACCTAGGTGGTCTCACTCCGCTGCTCCCCATCTCACTCCCAGCAAACGCCAAAGTCCTTACAGAGGCCTGTGAGAACCTGCGTTATTTGTCCGAGCCCTGAAACTCACCCACTCGCGCTCTCTGACCTCTCCTCCTCCTCGCCGTTCTCATCCCTCCGGCCTCTGGCCTCTGGGCTGTCCCTCACATCTTCCAGGCTACACTGGCTGTTGCTTCTGCTTGGAAAGCTCTCCCACTACAGTCCCCCGGCTCACCCTCTCACTCCTGTGAGGTCCATTCCAATGTCACAGGCTTTCCTGAGCGCCCAGTTTACGTTGTGCCCCGCCCCCACTCCGCCTCCCCTTGGTTTCGTCTTCCTTGCAGCACTTCATATTACCACCTTACACCATTCCTGCCTATTTTACTCTCTATTCTGTTTTCTGTCCTCTCTCTAAAATAAAAAGCTCCACAGGATCGGGGATTTTTCTCTCCATTTCCTGCTGGATCATGGCACCCAGAACACTGCTTGGCATGTGGCTTATGGCCAGTAACTATTTACTGCATGGAAGAAGTGATATCCTCTCTCTGGGTACTGAAACCCACAAAGGTAGTCAGCCGGTGGGCACAGAGCACACCCACTGGGAATTACTCTTACAGGTCATCCCTTCTGTTTGTCATGGTATCCTAAAGAGATCAGGCATAGGGTATCAGTCTTTCTCCAAGCAAATCAACAACACAACAGCTTTCCTTGAGAGACAGCAGAACTGTTATCTTCACCCTCATTCCTCTGTTGTTGTTTTAGGGTATGGGTAAGAATATTTCCCCCCATTAAAATGTATTTATTTCATAGGCAATTTTCCCCCCCAAATCTGCCTTTCTGGCCATGGTTGCAAAGTTGAGTACTGGTGCCAGAGGCAGCTGATTAGTTTAAAAATACATACTCTGCTTTAGGCAGGCATCCATTTGTATTTCATTATAAGAAGATATTAAAATGATGCCTTGGACTTTTAACTGTCTACAGCACAGCATATCTGTCACCCCAGTTCGTTGTGACAATCAGCCCAGGAGAGTGTTATTCCCATTAACAGATAAGGGAGTCGAGGCCCAGGAAAGTTGGTAATATGGGAGACCCTGGGCATGAGTTCCTACATTTACCTTTCAAATCTTTTTATTTGAAAATCAATTTTGGACATACTGTTGGGATGTTGAACATCTGTACTTAATACTCTGTCATGATGTTTCCTCTTGCAAAAGCTGTGCTCTAATAAACTGATAAACAGGATCACATTATCCTGTGATTTTTATTTCTAAGAAAGCATATAATTTATGAAACTATATTTTTGCCCTGAATTTTTATCCAGTGGTAATCCAATTTTAGACACATTCCACAATCCGCAAGCTAGTTTCTGAAGAAAAGTTGTCTTCTCTCTCAGACTTAAAGCACAGAATATTATCCCTACTAAGTGGCTTAGTAGTCACCCCCTCCAGAAACAATCTTTACCTGAGGCCCTACACCTGGACCAAACTCCCCCCCAAGTCCTCCTGAAGCACCCATGGATGCCTTCATCTGTGTTGTCCATGAAAACCACCTATTTACCAGCTGTCTCTCTCCATAAATCCCACATTTCTTTAGAATAAGATTGTCTCTGTATCCCGGTTAATACAGTCCTTGGCATATGACAAGTGTTCACTATATGGAGGCTGAATACATGAATGAAGGCAAGTAGGCATCAACGAAGAGTGTTAAGGGAGGAGGCGGGGGCTACTTCACCCCTGCTGTTTGTTCCCTTCTATACACCCATAGTCCCTCTCCACTTCCTCACTGTAGAGATTGGAAGTAGAAACTGGACTCGTCCCACCCCCTTCCTTCCCCCTGTGCTGGCAGGATGCACACAGCCACCTGGACCTGGATGCCATCATCGCTACACAGAGGGCAGACCTGCATAGACAGGCCCCCGGTGGGCCAGCACTGCCAGTGTCTGGGCAGATTTGTCTATGAAATTTGGAAGCACATTTGCCCAGAGTTATAAACTAAATTCTCTAATAGGAGAGGTTACGGTCTGGTCTTCCATCTTGTTTTTTCTTGTATTTTATTTATTAGTTGGTTCAGAAGTCAGGGTGTGAAAGAGGATGTTTTGTGGGGGTCCTTAAATCTCTTCTCAATGTGGACCAGTGGGCTTGGATATTTTTATCTGGAGAGGCTTCTCCTATGCTATAAATGACAGGCATCCCAGACTATCACTGTCCTTTTGATAAAGGAGAAGACAGTAAGGAGATATGTTTCTGTGAATTCAGCCAACTCCAGGAAAGCCCAGAAATGGGGGGCTAAATTTATGATGATAAAAACCTTTCTATGCTGTCAGTAGAACATTTTGTTTTGTCTACATTTCTAGAATCTTATGATTCAAAAAGTGATTATCAAATGACCTATATAAAACATTGGGCCTCTCTCTATTCTCCTTTTCCCAACAACTTTTAAATACTGTTCCTATAAACATGTAAGTATATGAATTAGATATGCCAAAATCCCCTCCACACTTCTTCACATAATTTTAAGAGAACATGTGAGGCTGGGCACAAGAGGATGATAAGTATCTTCTTATACAAGGCATTTGATTCAATCCAAGGAGTGGAGTCCAGAACTATGGACCGAAAAGGCATAATCCTGATTTAGGTGTTGAGTAGCTTCTACATATTCTAAAGACATATGTCTTCATTACCCAAACCTGGAGCCTTCGACTAGGTAAAACTTTTGGCAGATAATAAAATGCTCCAATTTACTTGGAAGTGATGCTTATCATGGCTAATTTCACACAAGCCTGCCAGGTAGGTATTATTATCCACATTTTACAGATGAGAAAACTGTGACTCGAGGAGAAACTGATAATTTGAAAGGCGGAGATTCGAGCTCCTATCCTTTGGACTTCAAAAGCCACATATGGTATTTCCACTCTTCTGCAGGGACTCAGAAAAGCCCCATCCCCATTACTAGAAAACACACCATACATGAAACATTGACTTAGTAGCGGAAATAAGGATATGTTTCTGCTATCCTACCATAGAGCAGGTAGACTATTATTACAGGGTTTTAAAGGACTGCCACTGTCCTATACAGATAGGGAGAAGTAGAACAGAAAAGTGGGACACAGAGGCATGTATAGGGAACAGTAAGCATGTGGCTGCCAATCTGTAAGCCAATATCCCTGGTGACTAGATTTTAATAGAGTTTGGGGATGGTTATTTCTCTAATTTGCTTGAAAATGTTACATTAATACACAATAAGCAGGACCTATGAGCCTCTTCTTCTCAGAAGCTTCTTTTCTAATCTGAGTTTCCAGGATCTGTAGACCAAGCCTAGTTTGCTTCCTGGGTCACTGGATATTCAGGGTTTTCTTTTTGCTGAAAAGTGTTGAACTACCTCTTACCAAGAGAAGCAAGTGTTCCCCAAATGGTCCCTGGACCCTCAATGTTTTTGCTGTACAACCAGAATCCATGCACAATGTCATTCACTTCTGCATGTATTATCAAATTGAATAATACTAGATAACCCAGAGCTTACCCTCAGACACATGTCCATGGGGGACTCTAGACATTTTGGGTTCAGTGTCCCCAGAATTAAATCTAATGAACAGTGTCAACCAAGGCTCATTTTTCCACTTTGGTCTTTCCCACCTGCACCGAATAGCATTATGTCCTTAACACTGAAAGGTAAGGAAGCTGAGACGCCTAGAATTACCCTCTACTATATTTACCTATATGGTTGTCCACTCCCAAAGCTCATGTCTACAAAACATCCCCACTCGAGCTCCCTCCATTCAGCTTCTATAATTGCTACTCAAGTTCTTGATCTTAACACTTCTTTCCCAGTCTACTCTAATATTTTCCTCAGTAGATTACTTGTATCCGGTCTCTCCTTCTTTGAAGACCTCCTCTCCTTAGGGTCATTGTCAATTCCTATTCTTTCCTGCATTCTCTGATCCCTCTGTAAAGCTCTAGGGAAGGTGCTCATCACACCCTTTGTCAAGGTTAGGTAGTCCACCCATTACCTGGGAATTCTGCCTCCATTTTTGTCATTGTTCCAGGTGCTAATAAAAGCCAACTCTGTGTGTTCTATCCCCTTGTCATCTCTAAAATATCAGCAGAACTGTTCTCCCTCTAATTCATCGAATAATGATTCCTATCATCCAAAAAGGGCTTAAAATGTTATATTGTCTGATCACATATTCCCAGGCTATGCAGAGAAGAGCGAAGTGTTCTTTTCTCTTTCCATCCAATTCTACCTTTTATCTCCTCCCCCTGCCAAGCCTAGC
Source organism: Miniopterus natalensis (assembly GCF_054644295.1). Taxonomy (NCBI): domain Eukaryota; kingdom Metazoa; phylum Chordata; class Mammalia; order Chiroptera; family Miniopteridae; genus Miniopterus; species Miniopterus natalensis. Next base: position 37,169,688 of record NC_142089.1, on the reverse strand, counting down.
CAACCAACTGCTATGACTACTAGCTCATAAGATCTCTTCTGCCAGGCTCTTACTCTTGGTGAATGTTCAATGTACACATCTTTGCATTGCTACTTTAATCGAAACTTTTTTCTATTTGATGTATGAGGTGTATGACCTCCACCATGTCCATTACTCCTGGACTGTAAGTTACAGGAAGGCAGGGCTCTACAAAAGTATGAGGAACTTTTCTGCTAATAAAAACTCACACAAGTAGATTCTGTTTGGCGATCTTGAGGGCAGCATTCACAGCCACTCAAATAATATGCAAAACTTAATAGTTCATAACTTGATTTCAGTCCTGGGAATGTAGTTACACCATTTTATCCACCCAAACACCTAGTCATTTCTACATCTGGTGTAGTTGGTAGTACCCTAGAGTGGGGTCCACACTGATCTCATCTTGGCTTTGCAAATTCATGCTCCAACCACTGTTGGGGATCTGTGCCTATCCCTAGAGCCTATGCAGTGAGAGACTAAGTTTATGTGCAGATTCAAGTGCGCAGAGCTTCATCAGTGACCGGCGCCTTGTCTCAGCCATACTTACTTGGTGAGGTGGGGGAGGCTGCACCTCCTTCTGTTGATGTGGTCGGAGGCTTTGTGTCTGGCACCGGCAGAGGCACAGGCCTGGCCATCGGTGGTGGCGGTGGCGGTGGCAACATTGGGGTGGGAAGGAATGGGTTGTGCACTTTGCCTTGGCTACTCCCATTGGGCTGCAAGGGTGAGAACAAAACAACACACACACAAGAAAAAGAAGAAACGGACATGAACCATTAGCTGCTTCTCAAAACAAAAGATTTCTTAGGCACCTTTTATATAAATTACTAAGTATTCTAGCTACTTGAATTCTTCCATAAGAGTGTATGGATGAAGATTTGTTGGGCTGTTGTTCTTTTTTTTTTTTAAATATATCTTTATTGATTTCAGAGAGAGGAAAGGAGAGTGAGAGAGAGAGATAGAAACATCAATGATGAGAGAGTCATTGATCGAGCCCACAACCCGGGCATGTGCCCTGACCGGGAATCGAACCCTGATTGCCTGGATCCTAGGTCGACGCCAACCGCTGAGCCACGCCCGGCCGGGCTGTTGGGTTGTTCTTAAGGCATTCCACAAAAGTATAGTCTTAGGTACACATGCTCAATGCACCTAAACTTATCTTTTGAATTATGTTGACCTTCTTTGCATCTAGTTCTGTAAAATGACCTGCCAATTTTTGCTTGGAATGTTTCAGTTCTGTATGAACTGCTACCTTTGTCATCATTTTCATGATTATTAAATATTTATTTAATATATAAGTGCTTATAGATTGCAGAATTATTCCATCATGTCTATTTATATAGATATAGTAGAGTTTCCTAAATGTGCATTTGAGATAAAAAATATTTTATTTTCACTCCTCAAAGCTGATATTATATAACATTTAATAAATATGCTAACTGAACATAAAATATTTCTTACACATATTGTATGACATCAGACACAGAAACTTTAGAATTCAGCTGTCAAAATTCTGCTACGAAGAAAATATCACTTCTAATTTTGATTTAAAGGATAGAAGCATATGCCATGAAGTCATATTTATTTAGCTGCCTGATGTTAGAACAACTAAATAACAGCTCCTTAACAAAAGAAAGTTTCCCTCTGAAGAAAGCAATAAAATCCATTTTATTTTCAAGTTTTTCAAAATGGCCTCATGAAGAGACCTGCCTTTCACCCTATAAAATTTTGTTCAAAATGCAAAACTGGACATTTGACAGTTATATAGGATGATGTCAAGACTATTCTAAAGAGTTAGAAATGTAAAGGTCAGATGCTTGAGGCTGGCGACCACTCCAGCTTTTTCATGGTTCCCCAGGTGGCCCTTCTGACTCCAGACTTCAGTGATACTCTTCAACCAACACTAGCAGCTCATATGTAGGCTACAGTTCCGAATCAAAATTCAGTTGAAGGAGATGCTGTTTTCCCGGCTTTTAAGTTTAAGCTTAATGATTCTGCAGAGGCAGTCTCACTCCCTCATCGACATTCACTTAGATATTTAGCATCGCTCCTCAAAGGCTCTCTCGTCTGACAATCAGTATGCTATGGTTTCCTGCCAACAAACTTGCCTGCGTGTTACTTCTGAGAGGGCTGGAAGTCCATAAGCGAACTCTTTAGAATAAGCAGAGCAAATGAGTACACAAGCAAAAAGAAGAAAGGCACCACATTGATTTGTTGTCTAGACAGAAATGTATCTGCTAACACATCACCAGGCATTAGTCAGAGCTGCCTGGTCTGTCTCGGATATGCAGAATCAGGTGTTTCTGCAGGGGAGAGAATCAGTGGCAGGGCGGTGTGATATAGTATTTTAAATTAGGCAGTAACAATTATGGCTAATCTGCGGCTTCATGTGCAATTACCTGAGAAAAGGAAAATCACATTGGGCTTTATGCTGGTCATTATTTACTATTCATTATTATTATTATTATTGGCCTTGGGATATAGCTATCCATTGTAAACATTTAGTTCCATAGCTGAAATAAAATCTGTGATTTTAAAAAATTACTTTTACATTTGGAATATTATTTCAAACTGTGATTGTTTGGTTTGTTTGAGGAAAAAAATGAAAACATTCATTTGAAACTACTGAATCCTGTTTAGCTTTATACAAAGATAAGTGGGAAAGATAACTACTTGCAGAAATAACAAACCATAATAAACTGTACTTCTAGCATCTTGAGTTCAAGTACTGGTCAACTTGATCTAAAGTGTTAGAAGACTGTATTTTTAAAAAATATCAACTTAGTTGATCTGAAACATCTGTGCCTCCTCATTCCCCTACCTCTCCCTACCACCCCAAATCATTATTTAAAATTATTTGGTCTTTCTATTTTGTTAACTGTGTGAGCCCTAGCGTTAGCATGCATGAGGTGGAATTATCAGCCCACGGACCTTAGAAGGTTACAGAGTTCACCCTCAAGATGATTTATATCCATAAACTTGACAGTTGCAAACTTAACACAAACACTGTTTTTAAACCCTGGCCAATCACTCTTAGGGTAAGTTAACTTTCCCACAATCTAGAATAAATATGACATTTGCCTGCAGTCAGTCAGCACAACATTAGAGCACAATGTCACATGGTCATAAGGTCTCCCCTTGTTATTTTTACATTCAGTTAATATTTCTAAAGATATTGGAAAAAAAAGAGGTTTCCTTACATTGAGGAACCCCACCTGTCCAGCCTGCTGACCAGCATCAGGGCAGACAAGTTGGACAAACTCTTTCAGCGTCTCCTGAGGGTGGTAGCGGATGGCCGGATGTGAGAAGTAAGGCCCAGGCTGCTGGATAATGGGTGATGTCGGAAAATGAAGAGTCGATGGTGTTGCATGTGGACTTGCTGTAGGAAAAGAAAACGTCAGAGTTAGGATGAGTGAGACGTGCTTTGCCACAGCTTTTAAACCCGATTCAACTTCTTTTTTTTTTTTTAATTTCTTCTCCTGACCCAGTTCATAGTATTGCTCATGGGACTGAGCTTACCACTGGATAGGTCTGATAGATTTTCTTCCTTAAGGCTCTAAGACAAACATGGAGATTAGATTAGGGTAGAGTTTCAAGCTGTCTTTCTATTTTTGGTGGACATGAGTTATAAAGGCATTAATAATCCTTGGTGAAGCTGAAGATTATTCATTACCTTAAGAGCTCTTTTAATGAAGCAAGCAATAAAAAATGTATTTGGTAGATTAGACCTGATTTAACTGACATTACATATGACAAATTCCAGTTTGCACATATGGATCCCCTTACATGCTGAGCTATCCATAGACAATAATTCATTGTTAAAGCTCTTATACCCCTTTCAAGGATATTTCTAGGGACTCATTCAGGATGAAATTTTTTTGAAGTATGTAGTAAATGATCACTTAATGAACATGTGCAATTTGGGTGCCTCACTTTCCATGGAAGGTTTATGTCACTTTTTTTTTTTTTTCTCCATTTAAAGCCAAACTCAGAAATGTATAATGTTAGAGCAGTGGAACCCAAAGGCTGAGTAGTCAGTGACCCCTGCGAAAACTGCTGGCCCTCTGCTCATAAGAACTGATAAAAAACTCCCTTTTATTTGAACCCTGCTAAATTTCACTGCTACAAAGAGAAGCTTAAATTAGATTAAAAAACGTATGTGAGGTGCTGAATAATTTTTCTGAGAGAGCTTCTGCCCTTGAGTTGGAAGGGTAATTGATAAAACCTGCTGCAGGATAAGGGCAGCCCATGGGGAGGGGCGGGAGATATTCAAAGCAAGTGATGCCAGGATAGTGGCTCTCTCTCAATGAGGGCAGAGAAACAGCTCCCAAATTAAAACAGGTAAGAGTATTTCTCTTTTCTCACTTTTCTTTAAATTCAAAGAGTCCTTGCAAAGCAAAAACAAAGGAATACCCCAGATTTTGGAGAATAAAATTTTCCTAATACTGAGAGTGACACATAAAACTGAAGTGAATCCTAAGCCAGACAGGCAATGCTTTGTACAACTCTCCCACTGGATTGGCAGAGGACTGTAAGAAAGGATGCATCCCTATGGACCCCTGGGGGTGGGTTCTTTGCTCCTAACTGGAATAGCTTTAGGATTGGGGCATTTTCTAAATAATAATGGCTAGGGCTTTGAGGTTCAGAATGACATGAGTAGTTTTAAAGAGAGGAAAGGGGGTTTGGAGTAGAAGCAACAGTCCAGCCCATGTCTTCCAGATGACCTGATTGGACCCTTTCATTCATGCAACCTTTAATCTATCCAATAAATATTCACAGGCTCCTACTTTGGGTTTGAGATACAACACTGAGCCAAAACAAAGTTTTGTCTTCAATCATACCATTGAAGGTATCTTGAACATAAACCTATTCCAACCAGAATTCTCGTCACCTTCCACCCCTCATATTTGCTCTTTTTCCCAGTCTTCCTCATTTTAGTAGGTAGTTTTTTCCATCCACTTAGTGGTTCACTGTCATATCCCCAGAACATGTCTGGCACTCAATACGTATTTGTTAAAGGTACAATGAATGACTGAATACACGAGTAGTACAGAAATGAATAAAATGCCATGCAAATAAATATGGACTTAAAACTTTGGGAGTTTATAGACAAACTGATCAAACTTAACGACTTCACACAATGAAGGATAAATCTTGAGACCCATATGGTCTCTGAATTAAATCCCACAAGCTAGAAAGTTAATTGGTTCTGGTCATCTTTCATTCTGCAAATTGTGCTATTGGCTTTAAAGAACCAAAGGAATTTTTTTCCGTCTAATATGGTATGTTCTTCCTTGCTGGTAGCAAGAAACTTTGACCCAGTGTGCATTTGACTGAATAGTTTTAGTTAGGGATGGAATGTGGCATTTTCCCAGTATGGCTGGGAACATACTGGTCATAGCAAAATGATACACTTGACTTTTGCAGCATGTCAATGACAATGGTGGCAACTCCACTGTCCAGAGTCCCTGGGAAGCAGACTTTAATGATAAAGTGGCAATGTTTCAGGTGCTCAATAAAAAGTGATGGATGACTGTTAGCTTATGAAATCGTGGTGGCCAACAGAGAATGATGCCCAATGGAAAGAATTCACGAGGGCAAAGACTGAGCAGATCGAAGTGAAAAAAATTTGATAGAGGAAAGAATTCAACAGGATCTTGTAATCCTTCCCTTACTTGTTAATAGACCTCCTCACCCCCTTTTTGTTGTTAAATATGTAAAAGAAAATAATTAATCATTTAAATTTAGACCTTAGTATCTTGGTTATATTTTACTTAAAACAATTTATTCACCCTTTCCTGTGGCATAGAGTTTATTTTAACACAAACCTGAGAATACATGGTTCTATACGGAGTTAATTCTACAATGACTGATTTATAAGGATCAATTAATTCTTAATTAATACCAGGAAATCATTTAGCCTATAGATTCAAATTAGACAATTGCCGAGTCTGCATTTCAAAGGGTCATTCTTCACAACCCCTACTTTCTCATGCCTCAGACTTTCTGGTTCAGCCATTAGTTCACTGCAGAACTGGACATAAATCATTCAAGACCCCAAGCTTTAATTTCCTCAAACAGAAAATAGTTGTGTTACAGACATCGCAAAGTTCTGTTAAATAGGATGAAATATATGCTATTTTTCTGGATAACCTGCCACTCTTTTACTGAACAATGAGAGCCATAAGTTTCCTGTTACTCTAAAGCTCAGACTTAAGATTTTGACATAATGTCAATTTGTTTTTTCTTTCCGATGTCTTGTTTTCTCTCTTTTATCTTGGATTAGATGTTTTTAGTGTCCCTAAGTTTTTGTCTAAATAGTCTAAAATTATTTTAGACAATGTCGATGGGGTTAAATGAATGAATGAATGAATCATTCAATCTATAAAATTCATTAAATGTACTTTGAGATTGTCACATCAGGCCCTATAAAAAAGAAACTAGCATTATAAGTCTGGCGTGCTGCTAATGCAATGCCCGAAGAATGGTCTGAGTCCAAATTTTTGATGGAGAAAAACATCTCTTATGGATGTGTGCGTGTGAGTAGTTGACACAATAAAAAATTATAGCACATTATGTAAATGCATATTTAGAGCCTTTAAATTTGCATTATTTACTTGAGAGTCAATAAAGCTTTTCTCAAGTGGTTACAGTTTATTGCAGTGCATCCATCTGTATCCATGTTGATGTTAATACAATTTTGTGTATTAAAAGGCACTACAAAATTGGCTGCTTCTGGGGTCTAATACTCTTAGTACCCTAGGCCAGGAGCAGCAGAGTGTCAGAAACATGCCACTCTGGATGAAGCTCACTACTGGTTTAAACTTTTACCGCAGGCCAGACTTGTTTAAAACAACTGCTTGGGCTTGGGCTTTTCACAAAGAATACAAATAAGATGGGAAGGAAGAAAATTAGATCAGGTTTCTTGGCTTGGAATGGCACTGCCTACATATTTTGAACAAAGTTGCCACAATTAAAGGACAGCGAACCAGAATTTCCCAAAGGGTGTAGGACTCCGTTATTTATTACAAAATGATCATATTACTGGATACTTAGTACAGAAAAGAAAGCAGATCAGGCAGGTTAGCTTACTTGTTTGCATACCCCTGCCCCCAATTATTTTAAAATTCTCTCTTGGTTTTAGTTTGCAAGAGATAATTTTAAAATTTAATACAATTTAATATATATTTAACTTAAAAATGCTTCCTCCTTTAAAGTACAACTGGTTAAGACCCAGGAAGGAGAAGGTCAAGGGCATTACTATATTATTGTGTATATACAGAGGCTTATATGATTCTTAGTCTGAGAGTCCACTGTATGAAGGTTATATGAGCCTTTGGACACATTCTAGCTCAAATAAGATGATATCAGGGAGGCGTGGTCAGATGGGTTAGGAACCTTGTACTATTTCATTCTATATTTTAGGAAAGAAAAAGAGATAGAAACAACCCCTCCTTACCATTTTCAGCAGTTTTGCCCAAACTCAACTTCCAAGAATTGTAATGACCCTCAAACCAAAATTTCATGGGTTGAAATATGTTCTATTCAACCCTGACACTGTCTTAATTACTTTATTCCTTGTCTGTCAACTGTTGCAGATTCTCAGACTGGACAGATTTGGATTCTCCTCGTGTTAGCATTTGCTTCCCAGGACCAGCTTAGTCTCTGCTATGGGTGGCCCCGAAGAAAAGCTGTCCAGAGAGTGGCACAAACAATAAAACCTATCCCCCTTCAGATGGTGTGAGTCTGTGCTCTTATGACAGTGCTACACAAGGCCTTCATCCCTCCCAGAACGGAATGATCAATCCTATGTCCTGGCAATTGCAAAACGTCATAGTCTTACCATTACTCAACACTGAACCAGAGGCAACAGGTGAGAGGCCACACTGCTTCTCTGTTAGCACTGTTACAGGAAAAGGGGACTCATTTGTCTTTAGCAGGAAGATGTTCTTTAGACAAAAATAACCATTGCCATAGAGCAAAAGGTGGCATTGAAAACTCCTGACTACTTATATTTAGAAGTAAAGATTGTAATAGGGCAGAGCTCTAAAAGGAGGAGAAAGTGGAAGAGCAAAAAAATGCACTTAAACAAAAAAGCCTTCCCTAAGAGCAAATGGAACTTCAATTGTTTGGGTTGTCAACTACTATGTACTTTGCTTCTTCAGAAATTCAAAACCACAATATATAACACCATTATAGCCTGCCTAAAGCTGAGAAATCTATCTTAATGGTCCATAGCTATCATTTATAAATCATGCATGAGTCAGACCTGCCACTTATGAAAGCCTAGAAGTTTGAAGTTATGGGATTTATTTTAATAGAGAGAAAGGAAAGAGGAATTGGCAATGGGCTTCAAAAACTTTAGGAGGTGGAACCTTTTCTAAATAACAAACATTAGACTCAAGGCAAGTGAAGGTTTTCTAAACATATAGTACATATGGTTAACATCATCGAGATGCATGTGAAAGGATCTGCATATGTCAAATGAGAGAAATATGTGACATTGCATGATGACTTGGAAAACACTAGTATTTTTATATTATTGCTACCAGACAAAGTAACCTTATGCTACAGTAGATTTCCAAGATGGCTGATATATTCTATTCTATTTGCATTAAGGGGATCTTCAGGGTGGAGATCAAATTCCAGCGTCTTTTGAGAAAACAGAGAGGGGGGTAAAAAGAGAGATAGGCCAAGGTCTTTTAAAATTTTTATTGAGATCAATTTGAGCTATTTAAAGGCCTTTCTTGCTCAAATACTCTGGCGTATAGTCTAGACCAAGGGTTGGCAAACATTTTCTGTAAAGGCCAGAGAGTAAATAGCTTAGGTTTTGCAGGCCTCATGGTGTCTGTTGCAATTACTCAACTTGCTACTATAGTGCAGAAGCAGCCATTGATATTATATAAACAAGTGAATGTGGCCGTGTTCCAATAAAATTTATTCTCAAAAACAGGCAGAGAGCTGGATTTGACTTGTGGGCCAGTTTGCTTGTCCCTGGTGAAGATCCACATAATTCCTGCTCACTTTCTAAACACATGTCACGTGCTGCCTATGAGCTGAGCACCTGACAATCACTGCTCCTTTCCCCTCTTGCTTACCAAACGGTGTCCTTGCCCTAGCTGGCCTTTCTGCTGAAGCCTCACCTTTTTCAAGCTTCCCAAGAAAATCTGCTTGCTTTCTATATCTCCACTGACTACCCACTGTAGCTCTTCTTTTTTCTTTATTGGGAGTTTGTATCTTTTGACCACCTTCACCCATTTCCCTTCCCCTCCCCATCACTGTAGCTCTTTGACTGTCCCTCTTCACCATTATTTAACATGCCTTGGCCTGTGCTGGTTTCTCATGTGTGTGTGTGTGTGTGCGTGTGCATCATTTCAAGTTAAACATATGAGTCAGAAAAGTAGGGTGGCATAATACGAGGACCATGGGCTTTGGAGTCAGATAGGATGGTTAAATTCTAGCTCTATCACTTACCAGCTATGTTTCAAGTTTCTTAATGTCTCTATGACTCCGTTTTACTATCTGTATAATGGAGCTAATAGTGCCTTATAGTTTTGTTAAGATGATTAAATGAGGCGATGTTTATAAGGCGTATGGCATAGTTTCTGACTATATGATTAAGTGATCAATAAATAGCTTCTTTTATTGGCAATACCATTATAGGTAGTGATGGGGGATAGAAAATGAAGAAATTGGAATTAGCTCTTACATGCTAAGACTTGTTCTGATTGTAGAACATACAGGGGGAAAGGAATGGTAAGTAAGAGTAAGAGGTACCTGTTGCCTACCCATATCTTAGATAAATGAAAACACAAATATTGATGAAAGTATGTACTATCAGTATAGTTATGACATGAGGGACTTCAAAAAAATTCCATAAACTAAATGAAAACCAAAACAACAATAGCAATAACCTTCATCTAACAACCATAGATACAATGACCTATACAGGTTCTTTTTTGACCAAATATACTTTGAATCCCTACCTCTGCTTAGTTATTAGGCTCTGACACTTAACCTAGAAAAGCAGAACTATGGGGCTATCTCTCTAAGACTCTATTTTTCACATAAATCTACAACCCTTGAACATTCATACTGACCTCCCCCTCACCATGGCACACTGCTGCTACCCAAGCATACTTCCGACCTAACCAGATTTTGAGCATGGCCTCCTCATGGCCTCCCAAACCCAAGTATAATGGAAATCTCCATCATTTCCCTTGAAAGACAACCATGCTAGTTATTGAGAGTTATTTACCAGAGATATAATACATGTTGAATGCTAAAAAAAAAAAAAAGTTTTTTGAAGATCTGAGTACTTTTTAGGAAAATTTCCTACTTAGACAAAAAGACTTGGGTTTTGTTTTTTTCTGCCACTACCTGGCTTATAAATGTGACCAACTTTTCTCTCCTCCAATTCTCTCATCTGCAAAATGAGGAGTCTGAACTGAACAATTGCTGAAGCTCACCTAGCTTTACATTCCAGTGGCATATGGTATCAGTCTCTGGGATGACACTACAAATAATTCACTATAACTGATACACAGTAATAACACTAAAATCTAAAAATTCTGAAATGAGGGAGCATGTGTCTTTTAAAAGAAATTATTTTTTTAAATGTTTCTAGGGTATTAAGTTCTAGGATATATATGAGACTCAGTCTTTAAAACACCTTTTCTTTGGGAAGGCTGTAATATTTAGGGTTTTAAAACTCCTGAGTGTGCTGTTCAAGCTCCGTGAGACAGAGCCCCAGCCCCTGGATCCTGACAGGACCTTGTCTCCGAATCGAACACATTCGCGCACTAATTGCCTAAGCCGCTACGGTGGCTGATGTGAAATGTGTTCAAATACCACATAGCAGCTGTGATTCTTGGAGACACAAAAAGTGACGGTGTAATAGGCAAAGTTGAGAAGCCTCCAGTTCCATGAAGGGAACATGAGCTTTTATATAATATGCAAGATATACTGAGAAAAGAGATGAATAAAAAACCAAATAAAAACATTAAAGAAACCCAACCCCCATAGACTGGATGATCACAGGGGTTAGCAGAACTAGGCAGGGAATCCTGTAATGACCTGTAGGAAGAGCACTGGAATCACGAACTGCATCCTGCAAGAGAATTTCATAAGTAAAATCTGTGACATACTGCAGCCTCCTGGAGGACTGCCAAGTGCTGGGACCTGTGCTCTTTGCAGATCTCTGCTGACATTAAAAAACGAAAAGGCAAAAACAAGCAAACAAACAAAACCCTAGGACAAACACAAAGCCACACTGACTTGCAGCACTCCCCCCACCAAATCATCAGGCTCACACTGCCCTGCACGCCCCCTTTCTGAGCCACATGATTGCTAACGCTTAGGTTACTTTCAAGGTATCCTCCTGAATTCAAAATAGCTTCCTGAATTCACTCCATAGGATTTAAGGATTTATTCCCACTGTTGGTAGATCTTACACAAGAAGAGGAAGTATGAGAAAAATTAGTCCAGAGTTTGAAGTCAGGGCATTAAGTTTTTTTTGTTTTTTTTTAATTAATTTAATTCATCAATATTTTCAATTACAGTTGACATATAATATTAGTTTCACATGTACAACATGGTGGTTAGACATTTATATACTTTACAAAGTTATCACCCCAGTAAGTCTAGTACCCACCTGGCACCACACATAGTTATTACAATATTACTGACTATATTCTCTATGCTGTACTTTACACAGGGAATCAGGTTTTTGTCCTAGGTTGGGTATCAACTAGCTCTGTGTCAGCCTCCTATGCTCTTTAGCCTTCTCTACTGCAAAATGGAAACTGTATGTCTTATGTGGGTTTTAGAGCTCAATTATTCTGGGTTTGAAGTTATTCACTCCCTATGTTAATCTAGGCAAAGTTACTTAGCATTTCTGAGCCTGCATTTGCTTGTGGGTAAAACAGCACAAATTAAATATTTTCTTCCGAGGATTAGAATTAGTGTATGTAGTTGCCAAGTACGTAGTCGGCTCACTCATTTAAAAAGAATGTGTTGAGAATCTAGTATGTCTCAGACTGTATGCTAGACTCCAGTTTATTTGTTGTTCTTAGAATTGTTTTTAGAATAAATCAAGCTATATGAAAAGTAGCCAGGACCATACAATGCAATGTGACGACATGAGATAAATGGACTCATCGTCACTTCTCTAAGGCCTGGATTTTACATGTGCTCTATAAGTCCCAACTGCAGAAATCAGTCAGTCACCAGCACTCAGGACAACTTTGCTCTTACCTCCTGCCGTGGACAGCTATTAGTTTTGCCTGCCCTGCTCTTTCCCCTGGAAACAGATCTCTAATGTTTCTTCCCTCAGCCTCAGTTGGTGTGGTTGGGATGGACTTAACCCTAACCCTGGCTTTCAAATGGACATTTAACCAAGGCCACACCAATAAGCCCCATGACCTTTTAAACATAAGGATTGTTTTAAAAGTGAGCAAATGACCCAAACCAGGCTGATCAGAGCCATAAGCATCCAGGAGTAGGACCTCTCCTCCATCTACTGTGAAAAAACTGTTTTCTTTCCCTTGGGATTGTTAAATTGGTGGGAATTACGCCTGGAGCTGATCACATCGTTAGTGCCACAATCTGAGGAAATACAACCTAAGAGTGAAGCTCACACAGAGGACAGGAGAGCTGAGAGAGATAAAGAGATATACAGACTTCTAAAGATATCACCTGAGTATCCGGATCCAGCCCTACCTAATGCCATAACCCCCTAGACTTTTCAGTTACGTGCACCAAGCCATGATGTTCTTTTGGAGAAGTGGAGGAATGATTAAGCCATTTGGTTGGGCTTCTTTCACTTGTAAGAATATTTTACTTGAGAGAATCCTTATGAACATATTGTGTGTTCATTACTGGGTATGGTAACCATTCAACAACTTTTATTATGGTCTTCAAGATAATCTAGATGACAAGGTTTTCTAAACTCATATTGCAGGCCAACAGAAGGGACCCATACAAACTGGCCCAAATAAATCCAAATCCCCATAAATCCTTTAAATACCTGTGCTATATTATCCCTTTCTTGCATGCCTCAATCATTAATCTCATCATAGTAATAATTATTTGTTTAATGTCTGTCTGTTCCGCTAGATTGGAGGAGCAGGACTGGCTCATCTGGTTTGTTCATTAGTACATAGCACTTTGCTTAGCAGATGGTAAGAGCTCAAAAATTATTTGCTAAATTGATTCTTATAAACAACAGACCCTTGTAAACAACAAAGGTGCTTATCCCTTTAGCAAGAGCCCTACCTGAAGGAAGACAGGCCACAGCGAAGTCCACCATGGCTAAAGGGCTACCCGTCATGGGAGATGGGTCACTTGCCCCACTGGGGAGATTCCCGTGTTCTCTCAGCCAAACAAGAGTGATGGGATAGCTCCCCTGGGGAGAGGAAAAACACACACTGCTCTGGACCCATAAGAACAAGTGGAAAGAGTGAGCTGGGGATGGGGACTGAGGAATAAAAGGGAGAATCCTTTCAAGAGAACCATGTACAAATAACAATATGTGGCCAGGGGAATCTGATACTTAACATTTAGTAACATCCTTACCAAGCCCTTTCCACATGTCATTTCACTGTCTTCTCCCAGTAAAGCCTTCGCTTTGTACAGGTGGGAAAATAAAGGTCAGGAGAGGATAAGTGACTTGCACAAGCTTCCACAGATCCCAAGTGGCTGGCCAGCCTCTGAATCTTTTCTGGCTCTACAGCCCATGCTCTTTCACCACACTCTGCTGCTCCCATCTGAATTATTTTTCAGAGGTCCAATGGTTCATTTCCTTTCAGAATGTTCTGTTCACAGGTCCCTTAGTATTGTAATACAACCCGGCAATGCTGATGTTCCTCACCTGTGTTCTGCATATAAGAAAAAGGAGTTGTCTGGGGTGGAGGGAGTAACCACCACTGAATATGAAGAAATGGCAAATGACAAATGTAAATTTACTGCAGAAATATACACTTTAAAAAGATTCCACACACGTGGTTAAATACACCAGTTTCAACCATACAAAGGATGCAGCAGGAAATGGGCAACTCTCGTGATATTGCAACAGCATTAATAGGAGTGTACGTTCCCATTTAGAATATCAGTGCTCACTCCCCTTTGCCTACATGGATGATAAACATGGTTAAAGCTACGGTTCTATGCTACAGTAATTCACTTAACTTTAACATGATTTATGATTCTGTCGATAGGAAAGGTTGAAAACCCTGCACTGAAGCTTAAATGTGAGCTTCATATTTAATACAGCAATTTTGTTTGTGTGTGTGATAGAAGAAAACATTCTGCATAAAAAGGAGAAGTCTAATACTGATGTTTTCTACCCTGAAACAAAGAAACTAAAGAATGAGTCTAAACATAGAATCAACATTGTATTAAGCTAAATCAGAAAAAAAAAGAACTGCTAAAGATTTATCTGATTATGTGATTTACAATACAAGTGATACCTAGAAGTCTTATCAACACAAGGATTTCTAAGAAACCTTGATGGGACCACTGCCTTCACCATGTATGCAGACGTGGGTCTATGGGGTGTGTGTGTGTGTGTGTGTGTGTGTGTGTGTGTGTGTGTGTGAGAGAGAGAGAGACAGAGAGAGACAGAGAGAGACAGAGAGAGACAGAGAGAGAGAAAGAGAGAGAGAGAGAAAGAGGGAGGGAGAGCGCTCACAATTCCAAGGGAGCAGCTTCCTTTGTCAAGAAGAGTTTAAATGTAGGTCCACATAGTTAATCACCCTATTCTCTCTGGCTCTCACCCTCGGGGCATTTTGCCCCTTTAAGGGATTAAGAGGCCAATTGGTTTTACTGCTCTAACCTGTCCTCTTTGGGACAACATATTACCATGATACTATTGCAGAAGAGCTCTCTTTAGAAGTTTGCTGTGGGGTTGACAAATTAACCCAGCAGGGTGTCCCACACGTCTATCTCAGTACAAATTATTAGTGTAATAGAGCTTTTAGTTATGCATTTATCTAGTAATTATTGAACAGTTACACAAAACCAAGCTGAGCAGCCATGGCCCTTTATGAGGTTCGCCCGGTGGGTGGCCTTACAGTTAATTTAGGGTAGTTCCCCACCAAGCAGTTCACTTGCAGACAAATTAGCTAAACAGCCTTCTCCTTTAAATATTTTCCATGTCACAGTGAAACTCTTTACAATACAATAAAAATACAGTTTTAATTACGCGCTTCCTGACTTTTGTGTAGTTGTAGTTTTAAAACATTTGCTGGTATTATGTATTTCCCCCTCCTTTTGGCTGGACAGTAATAGTTGGTTGTAAGTATCTGGCTAATGAATTTAATAATTTCCTGAACTGGGACGTAAAGAGCCTTTGCTGAAAAGCTGCCTTTCCTCTTTACTACCCAATTCCTTCAAATCCCATGGACAACGTTTCCCCTTAGGCTGGGCACTGGCACTGGAGCACGAGCCCCATTACTTCTCTCTCCAATTCCTCAAAGGTGGTCAGGTCCATGATACCTGCATTTAAAAATCAACTCTGGCAATTCTTTTTGTGGAAAGACAATGTAATGTTTTCTCAAATGACATCCTCCGATAATACATAAACATCTTGTGTCTGTTGGCAGATGATTTCAGCACCTTGTTAGCAACAGGTATTTAATTGCTTCTCATTTTCCTGAGATGATTCAACTACACTAAGCCAGGAGAGACAAATTAGATTCGGCTCCACTGAAAGGAGCACCACTATGTCCTATAACTAAGTTAAAAGCTCTTCAAAGAGGTGAAGAAGTTTGCAGATACGACACAGAAAGCTAAACAAATGTACCACTTGGGTATGGGCGCCTATGCCAAGGGAGGGGTACCATGGTTATGGCAGCAGTGAAGGACCAGGGAATATTTCCTCTGAAGGGTCCTTAGTTTGGACAGGTAACTTATAACACCACAGCAAATATTCTATAAAAAGGGGACCAAATCATTTTGAACTCAACATTTCTCTTCATGTCTATCAAGGTAGAAGTTCTTAATCAAAACCAAACAAATATATCGTGAGCACTTAGTCAACAGGCTATGTACCTCCCTCAATGCTGCTAAAAATACATGCACTTGAATATTGTATTATCATTACACATAGGGGATGGAAAGAACTCCCTGTTATTCTCCAGCTTTTCTCTGTTTGCCTTCAGTCAAATCCATGCACTCAATCACTTATTCAACAAGTATTTGAGTGCTTTCCTTATGCACAGCAAGAGGCTGAAGGATACGAGAATAAAGACGGTCCCTGCCATCTAGTGATAACAGTTGCCTTCCTATTTTACCTCTCCTTCCTTGCTCCTCTATTATTGTCTATGAATCTACACTCCTCCAACTTTCCTGGTGACCTCAACTTCCTGGAAGGTGATCTTCTTTCTCATATTTCTCTGCAGTTTATTTTTCTTGGCCCAGCTGGGAGATACTGTTAGCTGTAGACCCTCAGATGTTTCATCACTAAGAGCAGGGTCCCTGTTTGGGCCATGGGGATCATGGACTTAGAGAGGTTTACAGAGCATATAAACTTCTGACTACTTCTCCAAACAAAAACTGGCATGATTCTTCAAAGGCTGCACAATAAATCTTCGGTTTATATGGCTATTGTTTTAGTATATCTTACCCATATTTTCAGAATCAAGGCAATTCTACTTCTAAAGTTCCCTTTTGCATATATATATATATATATATACATTTTTGACCCATAAAGAAGTGGGGGTTTAGCTGAGTGCTCACATTTTGTATGTCTTAATTCCTCAGTACTTAGTTACCTAAAAGTAGGACTCATTTGCTGTGGCTCTGTTTTGCATGCTTACAATTAGAAGGTTACTCTGTTTTAGAATAGGGGTTAAGTCTTATGCCTGTTTGGACTCATACAGTGTCAAATTACACAGTCATTCTCTATTGGAATGCCCTTGTCCCTGAAACACCCTGTGCTCCCCTATCATGACCATACAACTGCTGGTTTTCTTGTCCTGTCATCCACCAGGAGGTAAGCACTCTGAGGCCAGAATCCAAGCTTCTCTGTTGACTCTATTTAGCAAGAAGAACAGACGTTGCATATTGTAAGTGCTGGACAAATGTTTGTGGGAAACATTAATGGTTCCCCAGACAGCAATGGGAGTCTGCAAGCTAATTTCAATATTTATGAAAGCCAAACTGACCTCAAAAATTGTTTTCCGAAGTGACTTGCACCTAACAGAAACCCACATTATAAGTGGCAAGGATTCATGGGGCTAATAAAAAGAAGTCAAGTGATTTGTTTATGGCCGATATTTAAAAAACACAGTGTAATAACATGGTTATGTCATGCTTTTCAAATTATCTAAATAGCTATGTTTTGTCTTTGACTAATAGAAAATGTAAAAGCAAACTAATTGTTTAAACAAATGCATTTCATTTCTCCCAGTGGGGTAGGAAAATATAGAAGCTACTGATATGGTAGAAAAGGCACTCCACCGGAGACTTGTTTTCTAGTCTTGGCTCTGGCCAGCTGAGATTTCTCACCTGTAAGAGTAATGTGGAATACTTGCTAACTGCTAACCATCACACTGCTCTTCTATTTATCTACTTATAAAGCCCAAATTTTATATACAGTGGCAATATGCTCAGCAAAAGAAATCTAGATTTCCCAGCCTCTCTTGCAGCTAGAGGTGATCATGTGGTCAAGTTCTAATCATGCTACATAAGATTTATACAAGGTGGCAGAATGAGCCGGTAGGCACTTTTTGCTCTTGCCCCTTCCCATCTTTCTGCTTGGAATACAGGTGGGAGGCAGGAGCAGAGTGGCTATGTTGTGGCCACAATGTCACTGCATGAGGATGAAAACAACCCACTAAAGTACGGCTAAGAGAAGAAACCTTAGTCCTTGATGGCATCATACTGCCACCATAACACAGTCCTGAATCACATACTTGTTTTTATATGAGAAAAATATGACCTGTTCAGTTAGATTTTCTGTTACTTGCAGCCAAACACATTCTTAGCTGATACAGGGAATGACTTAGACCAGAAGATTCCCAGAGCACTATTCTGAAATTCTCCGGTTCTATGATGAAATTCTATGGTTCTAGATGAAGCCCAGTAAGTGCTTATTTGCCAATTACTTTCAACCTCTGCTTTACAATGTGTATAATGCAGGCTCCTCCCCATTTCTAAATCCCTAAAGCACAGAGTTGCTATACTCAGTGTAGAGTATTTAAATCAAGAATCATTCATTATCTCATTGTTTTTGAAAAGGGAGAAGACTTAGGCAGAAACATAAGTTTCAAGAAAATAAACTTTCAAGAAACTAAAATATCACCAACGTTTATACCAAATAATTCTCAAAAGGAGTTAGATCCTTTAAATCAGGGGTGGGGAATGTCAGTTGGTCTGGCCCTGCCAAGGCCTCACCAAAGAGAAGCAGTTCCAGTCATCACATTAAGGGTGAGTTAATTAAACGTTTGACCAATATAGCAGGCTAATTTTTAAGTTGATAATTCTGTATGGCCCGTGAATGATGTTATAAATATCCAAATGACCCTTGGCAGAAAAAAGGTTCCCCATCTGTGCTTTATATCATCAGGCAAACTTAAAAATCTTGGAAAGGCAAAGGGAAGAACAAAATTTTTTTTTCAATGATCATGACTAAGATAAATTTTCATAATTAAATACTTTATTATGTTTAAAATTTTAAGTACTGGTAAAAGAGAGTCTTTGAAAGCCCAATCTTTCAGCTTAAAGTGCACAGTAATTGTAATAATGTAATATGACATACAAATGCTTTTACGGAAACTTAATAGTTTCCCTACTCCCCAGGATATTCCAAAATACTTTAACCCCTTCACCTAATTTTAACTATACAGCTTGCAAAGTATTATCCCCATGATATAGATGGCCAAACTGAGGCCACAAGGTTAAGTGACCTATTGAAGCCACAAAGAAATCCATTATGAGAAGAGATTCATTTTAGGAAACCACACATCTCTACCTTCACAACAATGAAAATAAGAAAGTGATTAGAACAGCAAAATATTTTTTAAAGCGTAGCTTTTTCATAGCATAGCAGAGCTTTATGTATATAATCTTGCAAAAGTTTTCTTTGCATGAAAGGCCATGGCTCTTCCTCCCTGTCTTGGACATTCCTTGTAAAGAATTACTCCATAAACCATTAGACATTTTTCACCCTTAGCTCATCTGAATCAATGAGAACCTATCAGTTTCAGGGAGGGGGTGAATTGCTTCTGTGTACACTTGTGTGCCATTTGATTACTTTTCATTTATTTAATGAATATTTGTGCATAAAACATTCTGTATGAGAGACACACAGTGTCGGTGGAGAAAATGTTAAGGCTGCAGGAATTTAAGGAGTGTGAGGTGACGGCAGCCTGGGTGGAGCTGAGGAGGTTTCATGCGGAAAGTAGCACTTGAGCTGGTCTTGGGATGGCTAACATGTTGACAGGCAAGGGCAGTATGAACAGCCTGAGATTTTCAAAGTCTGAATGAAAAAGTGATTAAATTGTTTACATGACTTCAGTACACACTCTGTTTCCAGGCACAGTGTAAATAACTACAAATACGCGATTTCATTTACTCTTCAAATAACACAATTCTCTTGAAGCAGAGATTATAATCTCCAATTGATAGATGAGGAACCTATGGCTCAGAGAAACAAGGGGGCAGGTTCACACAGTTGGTAAAAGTAGACAGGATTCAAATACAGGTCCTTCTGACCCCTGAGCTTTTATGCTTAACCACTATGCTATACTGCCTCCCTTCAAGGCCCTACTTTTCTGCCTTTGCTTTGCAATCTTCAAAGAGAGGTTTCTTTTGTAAAAGGTGGCCACCAAATTTCCAAATATAGCTTAGGTTTGCAGTGAAAGGTAGGGCCACTGGTTTTTTCAGTGAGGTGACCTTGCTTTGCTGTAGCTCTGTTAAAATATCATTGAGATATGTTACATAGTTATTGCTTACAAGCTGGTGTTTGTCTAGTCAAGGTAGTCCCATGAGAAATTTTAATTTCTTAATTTTAAGGAAGGCAGAAGAGGTCTTGCAATTTGTGTGCTATCCAAAGATGAATGTACCATGTGACTCTGAGCAAGAGTGCAGTAAAGAGAACTCCACCTCCATCCCTTGCCTCAGGACCCTGATAATAGATAGACCATTCTCTTCTTCCAGGTCCTCTGAAAGTTCGTCTGTCTGGATTCTCTAGTGATTTAAGTTTATAAGGCTGAATTCTCCTTAACGTACATGTCATATTATTCCACACTGGTTTCCTCGGTCAGACTTCCCCTCCTTAAATCTAGCCTCATCTTCCTAAAAACATCAACTCTTAGTCCCAGCTGTGATGTCATCTCAAGCATTAGCTTTCCAACTGGCTAAGAGAAGAATAAAAGTGAATACAGTACCTGCAGCAAATGTTTCTTAAATAATGAAAGGCTAAATACCAACCCTTTAGAAATATTTTAGCCCAAGAATGTTTCATGTAAGCCTACCTTGACTCTATGATTCTTACCCACAAAGACACCACTGAAGAGTTTCATCTCAATTACTCCAATTCCCTTCACCAGACCACTAAGGGGGGCAGGGCAGGGTGCAATAAGAATGGGTACCTGAGCAGATATTCCAGAAAGGAGAACCGAGGATGCTGGGAACCATCTTGAATTCTGGTGAAAACAAAGAATCTTTGGTATTCCATAATACTCACACTAGGCATCTTTCTCTTTTCCTCAAAAACACTTTCATGAATATGTTAGGAGATCCAAATTCATTGTTCTGTAGGCTAAGGAGGTCCACTCTGGTTCAACCCAGTGTGGATCATTTTAGCAAATGTGCTTGGTTATCTAGCATGAAGAAGCTCCCGATCATGGCACCCATTGGTAAATGCTAGAACTGTTACAATAACTTCTACAACTATGGTTTTAAGACAAGACTCATAGATGGCACTCTTAATATTTATTGAATAAATGATAATACAGGGTGTCCCAAAAAAGTATACACTTTGAATGACTATAAAGTCAGTGTTTATTAACATACAGCTCATTTTCAAAATTTAAAAGAATCTACAGAAATGAATGTGTATACATTTTTGGGGGACACCCATATATATGCACATTGCTTTATGCTCCTGAGTCTCTACAAATATTATTTTACAGTAGTTTCTGCATGAGAATATGAGGTTGGGAGGAAAAGTTTGTTTAGCAGAAGTATTGACCCCATTTCACTGGGGAGAGCATTAAAAAATCCAGAAATGGAAAGTGGAAAGAAAAGAGGCAGCACAGCCAGCTGTCCTGGCTGCTAGCATACTATTCTTCCCAATCCTTACTACCTGGCTACACCATGAATCTTTCCTTTGCTTGTAATGCCCTCCATTCATGTAAGCAATTCTCAAGATTTGCCTTCAGGTTATCTACACTTTGAAGTCTCTTTCTTTGAAACAAAGTGATAAGTAACAGCACATTCCGTATCATCTTCTAAATGCTTACTTTCTTGTGTCTCTCCTGAACTAGACTGTCTGCTCTATGAGGACAGGAACTACTGAATACCCAGTGATGGGCACTCAGGTAATCCTTGTTTAATGAATTAATTAACCCCCGGAGTCCCCTTCTCTGAGGTCCTGCAGAAATTTCTGCTTTTAACATCATTTGGCATTTAGAATATGTAAACCTGACAATAAAAATATGAGAAACATCACATGCCTTGTCTCCCTGAGACCCAAAATCTTCTTTTTGACTAAAAGGGCTTCATATCTCTTATTTTCCACCCTACAGTTTAGATGCTTAATGAATATTAACTATGAGGATAATATCATAATACTACCCCATTATAAAAGATTCATTCTGAATTTTGGGACTGCATAATCCAATTCAGGTGCAAGGTTTTAAAATTAGAGAAAATATTCTCTCTCTCTCTCTCTCTCATACACACACATACACATTTCCTCTCTGATTATATCACACATACAGACAAGTGAAATAATAAGTTGAGAAAGTCTGTCAACGATCACAAGAAGTTTAAAGGTGGAGCAAGTAAGTTGTCGTAATTTGTGGATTTAGAAATTGCTTCACACGACAGAACACTCATTTCCTTTAATGTGATTTCTGCATGAGTGCATGAGACAGCCCTCTCAACTGCCATCTTTCCCTGATATGCACAAAGTACTTTTAAAGGGATTCAAACTTGTGGGACTAACAGTGAGATTAATGCAAGAAATATTAGTTTTCCCAGGCGTATGTCAAAGTAGACGAGAGACCATTACTTTCTAGGATGTTTTATGATACCAGCTGGTAGATCACAGACCTACCTAAACGAAAATCTGATGGAAGAAAGCAAACGTGGTTACAATTATTCATACTCCTACTGTGGGAGTTTCATAAACAAACTAATAAATATTTTCATCTTGCAATAAGATCAAGTTAAGTGACTTGCTGACATTCTCGTGAGGTTTAAAGCTTGTCTTTAATGTGAAATACAAATCATATTTCTTGTGGACACATTTTAATAATAAACTTAAAAGCACACAAGACAAAAATAATGAAAACACTGCAATGAAAACCAGACAAACTATCTACCACTTCAAAAGGAGTAAATGAAGACTGCTCATCAACAGTCAACACTGTGATGCGGGCAACCTCAATGCAAAATGTTTATAGGAAAGAGAAGCATCAGGGATAAGGGAATGGAAAAAAACTATTACAGCTGACCCTTGAACAAAGTCAGGGTTAGGGGCGCCAACCCACCACACAGTCGAAAACCTGCGTATAACTTAAGCTGGTCTTCCACATATGCCCATTCCCAACCACTGACTGAAAATACAGTTGACCTCTGAACAACTCGGGTTTGAACTGCATGGGTCCGCTTATATGCAGATTTTTAAAAATTCTGCATTGTTCAAAGGTCAACTGTACCAGCTCATCTCACACACGTGCGCGCGCGCACACACACACACACACACACACACACACACCACTCTTGTACAATTTGTAGAATGAATTTGATTTTGGTTCAATTCAAATTATCTCCCACCACTGTGCAACACCACACAGACAAAGACAGTGGTTTGATCCCTTGTTTGCCTTAGGTTAATGATCAAGAGACTGATGACAGATCTCTTTGGTCCCTAACATTCCAAAGCTGTCCCCAATGATGAGAAAGTGGAACACTCACTGCCTTCAGAAGCATTCTGGGGGAGTCCTCACTGTCTTTCATTTTGCTACTCTGGCCCCAAGGCCATGATTCTAAGCAAAACCAAGGTGCCTGTGGAGTGGCTCACCTCTGGGTCCTGTAATGACAGGCCGGTGATGCTGTGTGAATGCTGTTCCCAGGGAGGAGGTCTGCGAAGGGGAGGGGCTGCTGAAACCAGACTTCTCCGACTTCTTCAGTGTTGTTGGAGATGGCATTCCTGGCAAGAAGGATGGATTGATAAGCACACTGTAATTCATGGAACAACAGCTTGTGCAACCTAAAAGATAAAACTTAAAGAATTAAAAAAATAAATCTACCAGTGAATGAAAAATTTGTTTTGAATTTGTCACAGGAACAAACAGTTGACAAAATGGTCCCCTGATAAGTCTGTATGTAATGATTTCCAACTTCTACTAAATCATAGTCCATTTTAGCATTATTGATCTTCTTTAATTATAGAGTGCCACTTTCCCAGTGTTTCCTCAAAGTTCTATGTTGCCTGTGGCCTTTGGGACCCTTCAAAATGGAGGCTATGGAAAGCACAAAAAGACTTTTTACCATCATTTCATCTTCCACCAAAGGCACTTTAAATTATTCTAAATAGGTTAGATATTTTAACATTTAAAAACCTTTAACAATGGCAACTCAGTGGCTCATCCAATAAGTTATTTATAATAGAAACACAGAAAAGATAAAAGTAAAAAATACTTTAAATGCCCAACAATTGGCATTTGATAGAACCAATGCAAATAATACTGTAAAAGAATAATGGCACGGAAAGAGATTTGTTTAATGACATAGAATAAAGACATGGAAAGCAATGACAAAATAGGGAGTTACACTATCATGCCATCCAAAAAATAATTCTGTATATAGAGAAAGGAAAAAGGCATAAACTTAACAGTAGTTCTCTCAGTGTGTTGGATTCAGGTGGTTTTCATTGCCTCTTTTTTGCTTACTTGTCTTTTCCATGATGAATATATATTACTTTTATGTTAAGAAAATACAATAAAAACTTGCTTTTAAAAATAGTATTTTTGCTACAGTTTCTAAGGTTTTCATAGCATTTCCAGCATAGGGAATGTTTTGGGAGGAAAATAATGGGAAAATAGTCCCTTGTAAGTACTGGATTTGTACTGTTCTCGGCAACCACATTGACATACACAACTGGAGGCATCTATCAGTTCGGTAGGGTGTCAGGTAGAACAATCAAAACTTGGATATAAAAATAAAGGAAACAACTCCTAGTCTCCACATTACAAGACCAATTTGGGCTCCCTTAAGTTTGCAGCACAAAATTGGTCTGCATTCTTGTCAGAAGAACCCAATCTCCTTTCACTTATACGTGTCTACATGAGTTGTGTTCTGCCTATGACCAGAGAATTATTTGGAGGGACTGGAAAAATAAGTAATAAAAATAATAACAGTATTAACATGTAACTGTTATTGCGTAGTTGCTAACTACCATGTACTACGCCAAGCACGTTACAGGTAGAGATCTGTTCCGAAATTTAGTCAGTCTGGCCTATGTCTAAATACATCCTTGTTATATCTGATTGCACATTTCATTAATGAGACTCTACAACACAAGCTTCTAGTATGATTACAGATTCTATAAAGAGGAGACCATGTCTGCTTTGCCCCTCCAGTTTCAGAATCTAACAAAGGGCCTGGAATACAGCATGCGGCCTGAAAAGATTAATTTTAACTACTTGCACAGGCCTTGGTTTTATCTGTGGCTCTACTAATAGATGTTTGGATATAGCAAAACTTGGGGTTCTGACCTGGAGCAAAAACCAATTGCAAATTGGTAAGCACATCTGCAACAGCCAGACATAAGGATAATATGAAGTTGTGTGTGATTTCCACTAACTTGACAAATCTATATCAGATCCTTTCTAGATCAATATTTCTGTGATTTCAATTAAAAACAAAGTCACTAGGTGACTTAGCGACATTTCTTTGCTCCTTGAATCAGTAACCAAAGTCACACCATACCAATGTCCTAACATCATTAGGACGGATTAAGGTTTTGGATTAACATTTATTTCAAGTAAACTAACCTAAGGTCTAATCATATAATTACATTAGAGAGGAGATTTCAACTTAAAAAAATACAGGAAATAAATAAAGAGCTACCACCAACACTAAAACAAATTTCCCAATTCATTCAAACCTCTTCTGTGCAAACAAATTTTTAGGCTGCCAGCCAGCCCGCTGATTTAAACTCAGTAAAATGCCTGAATTACGAGTTATGAAACAGAAATAGAATAAAAAATGAAAATGTCAGAAATTTTAAGATGGCAGAATTTTTTTCAGGCAATAGAATCCCTAATGAATGCAGTATCTAAACTAATTCTATTAAAGACAGCAAATAGTTGGGCTCAAGAAAAAGTTATCATTTCTTTGAAAACTTCATGTGCTCCAACCCATGTTATTCTAAATACTGCAGGATACTGACATGATTTAAATCCACTATTTACCCTTCTAAAAGGTGAAGTATAAATAAAATTTAGGCAATAACAAGCATCAAGAATGATCAAGTGGGTAAATAAGTTCAGCAATAGCAAAATTCAGATCCCCTTAGAAGGGGTTAAAGGGAGAAGAAATACTGTCTGTGTGCAAGAAGAACAAGCCAAATGATATATAATTTTCTAAATTTATCACAGTCAAGTAATATGAACCCTAAGGCTGTCATGAATCTCAAAATTACTTTGTGTTTTCAATTTTTAAAGACCCATACTGAGCACACTTCCTTATTATATACTTTAATATTTTCTCCATATGCATAATGTATGTTTTGGGTAATTTGCTTCATATACTTAATTGACCAGATGAAATTTCAGAATGTTCATAAACTGCTTCATATTAATAAACGAGAGAACATTAATCTTGACTTTTGTTTTTGAAATCAAATTTGGTTTCTGTACGTTATTTTAAAAATAAACTCCTTGTTAAAATTCCTGTTACCAATTAGCTATGCACAACTGTTAGACACAATTACTGTACAGATTAATGACTGATTAGCTTTCTCTTAATGAATCAAAACTTTAATCTCAACGTATTTTTTAGAAGTGTCATATTTTTAAAATGATTTAGATAAATTAATTCTCCCCCTTTTTATGAAACAGACAAAATATTACTTCAAAGTTCTTTTCAATATGTAAAAATGAAGAATTTTATAGATTGAGAAGCAGAAATTTAGCATACTGTTTTGTTTCAATGGGACATTTCCTCCTATTGGTTGCCATAAAAACCCCAATGGTGGTAAATAGAGTAGGAGATGGATTTCAAGAAGCATGTTGGATTGCATTGCTTTTCTAACCATCAGACATTCTGAATTTTTCTCCACTGTGCCATTTTTCTAAGCTACCCGAGTCATTTCAACTAGTGTTCAGTGGACAAAGGCAAACATACATGAAATTCTAGCCACTCAGGGACTCTGCTCCCTGGAGGAAGTTGGGCAAGAAGCCTAACAGGAAAACCTTGAGAGTACAGGCCAAATACAGTATCCACCAAGATTTTGTTAGATTTCATCATTAGTGTTTGTGGTCATCAAAATTCTAAGATGGTCCCAAGGTTCCTGGCGCCTGGGGTACATACTTTGTATAACCCCCCCTTTCTTTGAATGTGGGTGGTACCTGTGAGTATGATGGCTGCCATTCTTGTGATTAGGTGGTTATATGGCAAAGGTAAAGGGACTTTTGTAGATGTAATTAAGGTCCCTAATCAGATTACTTTTAGCTAAATTATTATCCTGGGTGTGCCTCACCTAATCAGGTGAGCCCTTTAAAAGAGGGTTAAGTTAAAAGTCAGAGAGATTCTCCTGCTGGTTTTGAAGAAGTTACGGTATTCTAAAATGGCCTGTGAATGGGCCACATGGCAAGAAACTGCATGCCAAGAAATCCGCTAGGGACTAAGTGGTACCCTAGCTGATATCCAACTTTAAGAAAGCTGGGACCTTAGTCTTACTGCTACAAGGAACTGAATCTGCCAACAGTCAGGAGAGTTTGCAAGACGACCCTGAGCTCCAGAAAGGAATGTAGCCTAGACAAAATTTTGATTGCAGCCTTGTGAGACAGACCCTGAACAGAGCAACCAGCTATGTTGTATCTAGTCTTGATCCATGGAAACTTCGAGATAATATTTGTATGGTGTTTTATTTTTATTTTTTAAGTTTCTTTATCTTCATTGTTGAAAATATTACAGATGTCCCCTTTTTACCCCCATTGATCCCCTCCACCCTTCATCCATCCCATCCCCAGGACTTCCCCAGACCAGCATCTGTGTCTGTGGGTTATGCTTATAAACATATAAGTTCTCTGATTAATCTCTTCCCATTCCCTTCCCCCTCCCGAACTTCCCTCTGAGATCCCTCAGTCTGTTCCATGCTTCTATGTCTCTGGATCCATTTTCTTCATCAGGTTATTTTGTTTATTATATTCCACATATAAGTGCAATCATGTGGTACTTGTCTTTCTCTGACTGGCTTATTTCACTTAGCATAATACTTTCTAGTTCCCTCCATGCTGTGCCAAAGGATAAAAGATCCTTCTTTTTTACAGCTGCATAGTATCCCATGGTGTGAATGTCCCAAAGCTTTTTTATCTACTCATCTACTGATAGGTACTTGTGCTGTTTCCAGATCTTAGCTATGGTAAATTGTGCTGCTATGAACATAGGGGGGCATAAGTTCTTTGTGATTGGTGTTTTGGGTTTCTTAGGATAAATTCCTAGAAGTGGGATCACTGGGTCAAATGGCAGGTCAATTTTTAATCTTTTGAGGAAACTCCATACTGCTTTCTATAGTGGCTGCACCAGTCTGCATTCCCACCAGCAGTGTACTAGGGTGCCCTTTTCTCCACACCCTCACCAGCACTTGTCATTCGTTGATTTGTTGATGATAGCCATTCTGACAGGTGTGAAATGATATCTCACTGTGGTTTTAATTTGCATCTGATAATCACTGACGTTGAGCACTTTTTCATATGTCTCTTAGCCATCTGTATGTCCTCTTTGGAGAAGTGTCCATTTAGGTCCTTTGCCCATTTTTTAAATTGGATTGTTTATCTTGTTTTTGTTAAGTTGTATGAGTTCCATATATATTTTGGATATTAACCCTTTATCAGATGTGTCGTTGGCAAATATGTTCTCCCATACAGTGGGTTCCCTTTTTGTTTTGTTGATGGTTTCCTTTGATGTGCAGCAGCTTTTTATTTTGATGCAGTCCCATTTGTTTATATTCATCTTAGTTTCTCTTGCTCTAGGAGATGTATCAGCAAACATATTGCTATGAGAGATGTCTGAGATTTGGCTGCTTATGTTTTCCTCAAGGATTTTTACAGTTTCATGTCTTACATTTAAGTCTTTTATCCATTTTGAATTTACTTTTGTGTATGGTGTAAGTTTGCAGTCTAGTTTCATTTTTTTGCATGCACCTGTCCAATTTTCCCAACACCATTTATTGAAGAGACTGTCTTTACTCCATTGTATGTTCTTGCATCCTTTGTCAAATATTAACTGATCATAATGGCATGGTCAAATTCTGGGTTTTCTGTTTTGTTCCACTGATCTAAATGTCTGTTCTTGTGCCAGTACCAGGCTGTTTTGATTATAGCAGCTTTGTAATGTAACTTGACATCTGGTACTGTGATCCCTCCAACTTTGTTCTTTCTCAAGATTGCCATGGCTATTCAGGGTATTTTTTGGTTCCGTATAAATTTTCGAAGTGTTTTTTTCTAGATCTGTGAAATACGTTGTTGGTATTTTAATAGGGATTGTATTGAATTTATAGATTGCTTTAGGTAGTATGGACATTTTAATGACATTAATTCTTCCAATCTTGAACATGTTATATTTTCCCATTTGTTTATATCTTCCTCTATTTCTTTTTTCAGTGTCCTGTAGTTTTCTGAGTAAAGGTCTTTTACATCTTTGGTTAAGTTTATTCCTAGGTATCCTATTTTTTTAGTTGCAATGGTAAATGGGATTATTTTTTTAGTTTCTCTTTCTGACAGTTCATTATTGGTATATAAAAATGCCATCTATTTCTGGGTGTTAATTTTGTATCCTGCAACCTTGCTGAATTCATTTATTAAATCTAGTAGTTTTTTGGTAGAGTCTTGTTTTAAGCTAAGTCTGTGGTAATTTGCTATACAGCAATAGCAAACTAACATGATATTTAAATGTAAGGCTATTGTCATTGTTAGAAAAGTGTGTATTAAAGATGCCTACTGTGCACTAATTGCTCTCTAGAATTCCTTAAGTTTCCATTGCTTTTAGCAAATCCATCTTTTTTTTTTTTGAATGTATCTTTATTGATTTTCAGAGAGAGGAAAGGAGAGGGAGAGATAGAAATATCAATGATGAGAGAGTCATTGATTGAGCCCACAACCCGGGCATGTGCCCTGACCAGGAATCGAACCCTGATCGCCTGGATCCTAGGTCGACGCTCAACCACTGAGCCACGCCTGGCCGGGCAGCAAATCCATCTTAGGTTGAGAGGTTTTTCCACTAGCCTACACTCACCCAGAGAAAATGATAAAACAGCTTCCTAGAACAAAGGCCAACAAATGTTTATTTCCAATGGCATAAACATTACTGAAAATTTCTATTTCCCCGATTCTTTCAAGAAACATTAACAGCAAAATCAGATCAAATATTATGAAAAAACTCAAATATAATTCTTGGGGTCTCCTATAACAAATCAAGGTTTGTTTTTGGTAACTTTTTACTGCAACCTGATGTTAAAAAGAGTAAAAAGAAGATATGGAGGGGCATAATTAATTTGAACTCCCCCTCTCTCCCAAATTATGAAATTTACCAAACAACTTAACCAAGAACTTTACAGTGATGACTGTGAAGCAACTCCTACAGGAATAACAAGATAATAAGAATACTGTTTTGCTTGAAAAAACTAACAAGTCAGTGTTAGTACTCAGTTTGTTAGAGTACTTATTTAAACATTCAGTATCTTGTGAAAATTATCCGTGGTAAATGTTGCTCAGGACAGCAGGACCTTATCCTGTCTGTTGCAGGAGTTTGGGTGATATAATTCAAGTTGTCAGAGAAGGTTTACCCGGTATATGTTTCTTTCTTCAAAGTAAAAAAAAAAAAAAAGTTTAGTTTAGTTCAATAATGTTCACTTATAGTCACAATCTGGGAGAAACTCTAGAAATAAGCAAACTCTGTACTTTAGTTTTAAAAATCCAATAGATAAGCAGGTTAGAGAGGACCACAGAATGCTGTAAGCCTGGTTGTTCATGTTTGACTTCAGATATTCTGCTGTCTACTGTCATCACCTAACTCCCAATGACCTATCTTTACTACTGCTTTACCTATCATACCAAACCTAAATGCTAGTGGATGTTTTCATCCATCCAGTGGCCTCAAGAGAGCCAAGAGGCAGCTAAAGAGATGATCATCAAACCTCTGCATATTGATCATTTAAAAAAAAAAAAAAGGCTGAAAAAAAATAAGAGCTACAAATTATGGAATAGCTACTAGGTACCATGTACAGTAGACCCCCCTTATCTGTAGTTTTGCTTTTCAGGATTTCAGTTACCTGTAGTCAACTGCAGTCTGAAAATATTAAATGGAAAATTCCAGAAATAAACAACTCGTAAGTTTTAAATTGTGTGCTGTTCTGAGTAGCATGATGAAATCTCATGTCCTCCTGCTCCATCTCACCTGGATGTGAGTTATCCCTTTGTCCAGCGCACCCATACAGTATGTGCTACCCACCCTGCTAGTCACTTAGTAGCCATATGGGTTATCAGATTGATTGTTGCAGCTATCGCAGTGCTTGTGTTCAAGTAACCCTTATTTTACTTAATAATGGCCCCAAAGTACAAGAGTAGTGATGCTGGTGATTCAGATATGCCAAAGAGAAGCCATAAAGGAATTCCTTTAAGTGAAAAGGTGAGTACAGTACAGTAAGATATTACGAGAGAGGGAGAGCATTCACATAACTTTTAATATATTATGATTTTTCTATTTTGTTATTAGCTATTGTTAATCTCTTATTGTGCCTAACTTATAAATTAAATTTTATCACAAGTATGGATATATATGAAAACAGTATAGAGAGGATTCAGTACTATCTGTGGTTTCAGGCATCTATTGGGGGTCTTGGAACTTATTCCCTATGGATAAGGGGGGACTATTATACTTACAAATATCTCAGATCCCTACATCTTCATCTCAGATAGGAGGGTATTATCATCCTGCTTACTTATAATTTAATGTTACAGAAACTAGATATCAAGAGATGTCGAGCAACTTGCTCAAGATCATTCAGCTATTAACTGATATTCCGGACCCAGGCTTCTCTGGCTCTAAAGCTTGTACATTTTGTGAAGCTTCACACTCCTGCATGTAGTTCCCCTTGTATACTATAAAAACAGTGTCCTATTTAAGTTAACTATATTTATAGTTGAAGTTTCTAATTTGGTTATCCAAAGAAAAAAATCAAAGAAAGGGTATATCAGCTGCAAAGGAATATGCAAAAATAAAAACTCTATACTAGGAATCACCTTGTCATCAAAGGTTTTTCTCGGCCTTTGGCCTATTCAACAAATTGCTTTCTCTGTAAAACCTCCTGAAAACATATGCAGAAAGGACCCAAGTTCTTCTTTTAAGAGTCACTCATATCTTCTACATCCAGTGTACACTGTAATGCAGCAAAACCTCACTGGGTCAGAGGTAAAGCCTAACGAACTATTACAGTGGTACCTCGGTTTTCCAACATCTGTGTTGACGAACATTTTGGTTTACGAACGCCGTAAAATTGGAAGGAAATGCTTCCGTTTTCAAACACGCCTCGGAAGTGGAACATGCCACATGGCTTCCGCTGAGGGCGAGATCCTGAGGCCCAGCTGTCGGCTATTAATCCCTCGGTTTTCGAACGTTTTAGAACTCGAACGGGGTCAAGGAACGGATCACATTAGAAAATCGAGGGACCACTGTCTTTAGATCAGTCAGTCTTGACATCAAGGGAAACCTCTGAGCTACTAAAGTCAGTGTCAAAACAGGCAACTAAATTGAGGCATTTAACTCATAGGAAAGTATAGTTTTACAGAAACTAAGAAAAGTATTTCAAGGAGAAGGCTGTGATCCAGGGAACTGAATGCTATTGAGAGGTCAAGGATGAGAACATACGTGTAAGATACACAAAATCAAAGGGAAGTGAAAAAGCAGGGAACACGGGTGCAGTCAACTCTCATTAATTAGTCTGCAGAGGGAAGCAGAAAAGCGGGTTAGTAGCTAAAGGAGATGGAGACAGTAAAGTGTGCTCGCCTGCCAGTGGGAACGGTCCAGCAGATGGGCAGAACGCAGTGACTCAGAGAGGACAACAGAGGGAGAGAAGTGCTGAAGACGAGGGGCCCGCCACACAGTTAGTACGTGGAAAAGCCTGGGTTTGAACCCATGGGCTAAAGGTCTTCCTCCTTTTGGTGTGCCCCTCTAAGATGTATATTTCTGAAAAAAGTTAGGATTATTTACTTATCTTACTGATAAAAGCCAAACATGAGCTGGTTTAAAATAGAGCTTAATAACGATACTGAAATATTTTTCTTCAGCCTAAATGGCATGCTAACTGCTACTGTGACTGTTCTCTTTACATTTAGGCATTCAGATTCCCTCTACCTCGGTCTGATTGTGGCAAACGGGTGCCACAGTCCTGTCTGTCAGGCTAATGGTGAAGCACAAATTTCAGTGCCATTTCTCAAGAGCAGGATGAACACTTGAGTACCAGTGCCACATTTTCCAAGTCGCTCACCACCAGCGCGTTTATGCTCAGACTCATCTCCGCCAGATGCAGAGTTCTGCAGCTGTCCCACAGGAAAGAACGGCCTTCCTAGGACCATTTCAGCTGCACCTTGTGATGAGATCATCTCCAACTGTGATGCTAAATAAAGACTGTGATTGGACAGATTAACTCCACAGTTTAAGGACTGTTCCATTCCTGTGGCTTTAAACACATGCTATGTGACGGGAGGAGGTAGCTCAAGATACTGCACTCAACTGGGATTTGTGTCCTAATGATAAAATACATTGGGGTTCATGCTAATGTAATTTATGATGATGAACACACTGCACAATAAAAAAGGTAAAACATTCGGACTAGTTTGACTTTTAACCTTTCCAGTGAATAAAAATGTTTTAAAATCATTTTTATGATGGAGAGAATAAAATGAAAGCTAATATGGCTTCTGAGGTTTATCCCTCTTACACTATAGGCAACCATTTAAAATGAGCTAAAAGGATCCCCCAGAGAATTACCACATCATAAAGAAGTTCAGGCAATTTAAAGGGCTTGGATACGAGTTCTTCCATTTTTAAAAATGGGAGAATGGAGTGAAAATGATATGGATTATTCAGGAGAAAAGAAATAATGAGTTCTCTAATGTATTCCAAATGTTCATTTGTGAGTGAAAATTTACAACCAGAGAGAATAAAGAATAGACACAAGAAAAAATGTCAGAGAAAAATCGGGTTCCTAGGCCAACAATAAAGTCTTGATTTTTAAAAATAGGATTTCCTCTCTTTTCAGGATAAATACGGACACCCCAGTGTCAGGACTGAAATATAAACACTGCACTTCCATGCTCTGTATACTTAGGAGTTGGAGATTCCCCGCCCAGCCCATCGTTCCTCGAGCCACCCTATCCTTCCGGCGTTCAGGGAATGACTGATTTTGGCTCAACACAGCAATCACACCCATTCACAGAGGACTGAAAATAAAGAAGACATTACTGAGAAAACCAAATTACTTCCTTTGCATGAAAAATAAATATAGTATAATATAGCATGAATGTTTTATTCATTCTGCTTAGATATCCAGCTGAAAAGTAAAAAAACCCCTCAATCATACATATGTGTGGTTTATATCTGCTCTGTCCAATATGGTAGCTACTAGCCACAGGTGGCTACTTAAATTTAACTTAATTAAAATTAAATGAATTGAAAACTTCAGTTGCTCAGCACAGCCACATTTTAAGTGTTCCATAGCCACATTTGGCTGGTTGCTACAGTATTGGCCACTGTAGATAGAGAACATTTGCATCAGTGCAGTAAGTTCTATTAGACAGCTCTGGTCTATATGCCACCAAATACAGAGTAGGGCAAAAGTAGGTTTACAGCTGTTCATATGCAAAGTAACACAATAAATAATAACACAAGAATAAACTTTGTGTTTCACATATTCACAACTGTAAACCTACTTTTGCTCTACCCTGTAAGGTGTTTTGTTTTGTTTTTAACTTTTTTGGTAAATCTTACTTTCATGCGTGTGTTTTTTCTGCATGTTTGGCCCCTTTGTAAGCTACGAAAGCAAAATATGTGCAACATACAAATACAGAATTGTATAAAAAAGAAAAAAACAAAACAAAAACCCTTTCTTCCCTATCTCTAACAAGGTGGGGATAACCCAGAGCTCAAGCTCAGTTAATATCCTTACAGATATTTTTCTCCAGCTACAATACTAATTTCAATGATGAGAAGTTAAGTACTGATTAAATTATGTTCACTTCTGTCCGTTGAAACATGATTGAAGGCTTCGAGTGTAAAGGTCCTCCTGGTAAAATTTAATTTCAGAGATGCGCAGTCTCTGCTGTTCCGTGTTTGGCATTCACTTGCAGTGGGAACCTATTAGTCCCAATGTTCCTTGGATAGATGCAGAGCTCCTATTGCTTTATTTAAAGTAAACTCTGAAACTGACTGAAATATTTCATAGGGGACAAAAGAAATATAATTTTAGGCCTCTTCAAATTGCCTGAATTATAAAATCAAGTAGTGAACACTAGAAAAGGTTCTGTCAGCTAGAATCTGAGCTTAGTACAGTCAGCATTTTCTCGCTAAACCTTATTATGGCAAAGCATTTGATTTTTCATCTCTGTACTGTTCGTTCCCACAAATAAACTGCTTTGACCTCCACCTGTTACTTAGTGAAATCTGCCTGCCATCCTTCAATAACCCTATTCTTTGCCTACAAAGGCCTTTGAGTCGCTGAGAAGTAGTGAAGATAGAGTTGTGCAGTGAACTGAGCTGATACCACTTTATAACTATGCAGTAGTTTGGAGTCGTAGCTAGAAGCTACATGGTAAAAGAAAATGGATTTTCTTTTTTAAAGGTAATGCCTGTGGATGCTGGAAGGGGGCCACATGTTTCATATTTCATACAAAATTTTTCATAGAAAGAAGTCTCTTGAACTCTTATTTAATGCAGAAAACTTCTGGCCCTTTCCTTATAAGAAAATCTCTCTAAAAGAGTCATGCCATCATTTTAGATAGATGAACCAACAGGTCACTGCAAAGCTTACAGATAGTTCAAGTAGTTCATTACTCTGATATTTTGCAAAACAAAACAAACCACTAACTTCAAATGCAGTTTCTTTTCTTTTTTTTTTTTTGATGCAGAAGGACCACACTATTATCAAATACTATTAAAACAAATAAATAAATAAAAGGGAAAATACCTGTACGCAACTACATGAGTCATTTCTGAAGCACAGTATCCAACAAAATAGGTTGTTTTTTTTTAAATGACATATCAGAGAAAATTTTCTGTGTAATGCTGCACTTCTCCTGATTAATGCGACACTGAACAGGAGAGACAGTGTCTAATTACGCTTAACACTTATCTGAGAGGGATTAGCAGGATGTCTCTGCTCACTGTCATTCTTTGCGACAACGTAATGATAGATCCGTTTACTTATGAGTGCAATTATTAAAACCCGCACTGTTTTCTTAACTGTCTCCATATCTTGTATATATTATATTAAAAATTACTTATCTGACACTGAGGGTAAATGCTTAGTGAAGTTTTTCATCTCAATTAAGTAAATGAGTTAGTTCCATTCAGTCACAGCCTTCCTGGAGGGTCTTATTCAAGTTTTGTGAAATGTGATCACCACAATACTTTTATATCAGAGTTAGTGACTCACCCATTTTTCTCCTTGTCTTTTTTGTCCAAATGCAAAAGTTTGGTTTTCACTAAACTAAAAACTGCTCACGCCCGACATTTTCTCTGGAGTCATGATTTAGCACTGCTTCATATTCACACCTTTTTTTTGGAACCCAACACAAGGATCCAATTTTATACAGATGACACCCCACAGGCCAATCAGAACTGGTTGCTAGCAATATACCATCTTTTGCAGCTTTTCCTACTCATATAATTAACTTTACCCACAAACCATTAGGAAAAGGCCTTTATATAAAATACAAAATACAAAAAGCTAACACTCTGGGCTCTACATAATAGCCTGGCTACCCCCAATCCAAAGGACTGTTTCCATATGTGTCTAAAGAGACAAAACGAGGTTCTTCTCTTTTTTTCCTTCCACTTACTAACTCTAGAATAACAACTGTCACCAACAGGGTCCTTAAATGTGAAAAACAAAACCAAACCCAAACCACAACAAATATGAGTATTGAATGTAAGTTATTAAACCCACCAGGCAGAGTTTATTTCTCTGACTTTAGTCAACTTAAGACAACTATCAAGTAGTCCAAGTAGCAGATAATGACATTTGTAATAAATTACATCTATACAAAAGTCCCCAAATGTGTGGCTAGGGCACAAATTTATGTGACCCAATATAATAATTATGTGTTACAAAGATTTTTTTAAAAACTGAAGGCATGTTAAGACTTCAATGCTGATGGACAAACTCATAAAAATATCAAGCATATCAAAAGGAGAAAAATTACCAGATGAGTCTTCTGAGGATAAGATTTCTTTTCTGCAGAAAAAAAAATCAGTCACTGGAAAAAAGAACTCTTTAAAATTGGAAGCAGGTGTAACCACTATGAAGTGATAAATATAAAAGAATAACCGGCCTGAGAAGTGTTCTTATGCATCCCACACTGCTTTTAATCCTTACATGTGTATTTTGACATTAGAACACGGAGCCCTGCTTCTGTAAGTCCCTGAAGAGAATTAAGACACGAGAGATGGTGCATGGCCATTCTGATAGACGTCCCTCTTCAGTCAGGCCCGTGAAATGGCTGGAAGGCAGTTGGCAAAATCCAACCAGCATTAAATAGTAAGTGATCATGACATCCTAGAATTTATGAATCTTGGAAG
The DNA here is from genome assembly GCF_054644295.1 of Miniopterus natalensis. Lineage (NCBI taxonomy): Eukaryota > Metazoa > Chordata > Mammalia > Chiroptera > Miniopteridae > Miniopterus > Miniopterus natalensis. Next base: position 37,132,419 of record NC_142089.1, on the reverse strand, counting down.
TGAATCACAGTGAACTGATTTCTGGGTCAGGACAGCTAACATGGCAGAATAATCTGGAATGACAGAGGACACTTCAGATTAGAGATGGATATTGGGTTGCCATTCCTTGAATTTCTGATGAGCTGAGTGCATTTCCAATGACGCACATGAAAACCTTAACTACCTCTCATTGCACACAAAGTGAAAAAATCCTGAGAGATTGGAATGCTCCTTCGAAACAGAGGACAATAGGGGGGTGGGCCCACGTTAAAATCCGGGAGAGCTGGCGTGTCATCGGAATGGACACCTGACATTCACAGCTGTCTAGAAAGCCTGTTCTCAGTGGGCCGGCAGCGCTGGACTGTAAGCAGAGCTCCTCACACCAACACACCAAAGAACCAGGAAACAAAGCAACCCAGTATTTAAAAATCCAAGTTTCACAGGGGGAACTGTTGAGAAAGGGAGGTAATACTTTAATCCAGAGAGGCAAGACTATCAACTGTTTCAATGGGTTCAGTGATTCTGTCGCAGTTAAATTTTTCATCAAGTTGAAGAGATGCTTTGAAATAAAGTGACTTTTTTATTCCCGAAGTTTTCTCCTATTTGGGAGACGTCCTTTGAGACTCGGTACTGGAGAGAATCCTCTCCATGTGAGTATTGGATATGTTGTTCAGGAGCCCATCAGGAGACAGTCCTTGACTTAGTAGGTCGATGTGAGCATTTCTGGTGATCTAGGATGTAATTCACCCATCATCTTGAAATAGGTGCCATGTCTTTGATTAATTGATAAGTGTGTGATATATTTGAACTCCTTAGATGGACAGAATTGGATAAACAGGCATTACTGTAAGCCTCTGTCGACGGGATGTGTGCAGCCATGTCAGAAATGGCAGCACGGCACAGGCGGGAAGCTCCTGCCTCCTGAGGGCTGCACGGTCTGTGGAACTCTTTCTCCCCCTCCCCCATGCCGCATCTAAAGCACTTTATTCTCAAGTGCTAAAAAACTATTTTATTGAAAGCACTGATAGTCAAAAAAAAAGAGACAGAACTTTACTCCCATATAAGCTGATGGTATTACATTTGATTATTTAAATATTAAATAGAATCATCAGTATGTAGGAAAAATATAAAAACATGAGAGAGGGAAATAAGTCTACAAACAGTATTATTAGTGATCTGTATCATTTTTTACAAATTAAACAAATATGTATGTACATACACATATAGATCCACACATGTCTATGTACGTATACAAATAAATATAAAAATATTTAAAAGCTATATATAGATACATATATAATATATAGTTGTAAATATATATAGTTCTAAGCATATATATATAAAGCTTAGAACAATGTATAGACATAGTAAGTGCTAAGTAAATATTAGCTATTACTTATTAAACACATATTTTAAATTTCAGCAGCATTTCAATGACAAAATACAAGTAAATTTATCTTTTATTGTTAATCAAATTGTGGTATTACTTGAGTCTATGAACTGCCTACATTGTGTTCATAGACTAGAACAGAGGCTATAAGACTACTACTAAAGTAGTATTTTTTTCTCTTTATATCGGAAGTTAGAATATCGTATGAGTTCTAGAAATGTTTAATAATATTTATTAGATAAATAAAATTTATTAGATACAGGAAAATCAACACAGCAAACTCTTAGGTAAGTCTCACCCATCTATCTATCTGGCCTTTTGTTTCTCCTCTTCCAACTATACATTCTGGTTATTTAATCTCAATTCAGAATAATTTTGTTTCCTCTCAGTAAATATTTGCTCAGATGCTGCCCAATTTCCTGACCACAAGTCAGAACACTGAGGACATTTGCATCCATGGTGCGGAAAGATATCCCTTTTGCTAGAGTAGAATGGCATTGCCTTGTGCACTTCACGGAGCTCTCTGGCATTTCAGCTTTCTACACGCTTCTTAGAGATAAAGAAAGATAAGATTCAGATATGATGAAGGGGAGGAAACAGGAACCAGCATTCACTGATGCTCCTTTAATAATGGAATAGCTGTTGCACTAGCTCTTTTTTAAAAGTGACAGTGGAGGACTGTGGTCTAGGTCCACAAGTAAACTCTTAACCTACATGATTCTTCTCATACTCTGTCCCTGCTATTATGTGTGGTACACATTTAACCAGTTATCCTCCTTTCTTCACAGACTGGAAGCACGTTGAGGGCAAGGTCTGCCTTGGTTTATTTATTTATTTTCCCCTCTATCATCTTGCAAGTGCTTTGCATATAACAGGCGCAGATATGTACAACATGTTTTCAACTGAATTTCCTACTGTTCTAAACTCACATAGCATTTCAGAGGTATCAAAGTCTTTACCAAAAACAAACACATAGCATCTGTATAAAGCTTTATGCTTATTAAGTATACTGTACTTTGCATATATTAAAAATGCTCTATGTCCCGTGCCATGTGCAGAAACTTGCACATAGCTGGGGCTTAATAAATGGTAGCTCCTGTTTTTATCACCTCATCTTCTGAAAGTTATGAATTAGGAAGGCCAGGTTGTTTCATTGTCCCCAATGCTTACACATGAGGAAATGCATATTCAAGGAAGTAGCTTGCTGAAAAACTCAGGCTTTTTCAGGGCAGGGGACAAGAATTGTAAAGTTTTGATTCTGAATTTGTATTTTTCCCTCTTTATAATACATTCTATTTCTTTTATTTTCTCCCTCTCCATCAAGCCATGAAGATTGCTGTGGATGGAATGAAACCTGCTTTAAAATTCCTCGGACATGCTTAACAAGGCCATCCAGTGAGCCAGCCCTTTCCCGCCTAAGCCACTGGGGCTATGCTGAAGGTAGTGACAGGAACAGGTTAGGAAAGAAGGTTTCACATAGAAACCTAAGAGGTAAGCTACATATTTTTTCTTCCACACAGCCTCATTTTCAAACATGAAATTAAAAATGTGGAGATCTGGGTAATTTATTCATTTGGACAAGAGCAGTTGAAATTGAGCAGGTTTTTCTGGGAGCTTCTATATTCACAAAATTGTGCATCTGGGCTCCCTGATACAGGTGGAGCTATGTCCATTCCCTCAACAATGCATGCAGCACTCTGCTCCTCAGGCATTCTGCCCTGCTCAAAGGGCCAGATAAGAGATGTGTGGTCTCCATTCTATTAGTTATTTATTTATTCAACAAATATTGATTGAATACCATGTGCCAGGTACTATAATAGTTGTCAGGAATACAACAGCAATTTTTTTGACCATGCTTTATTGTATATATGTATATGACAAACACACACAGACACACACACATGCACATAGAGTATGTGCATGTGTGTGTGAGAAGATTATTTCAGGCCCCTTTTTTGGCATTAAAAGATAGCCATTTTTGAAGGGTGGTTAGAGTGCTCATTTTGTAATATAGCGTTCCTGTCACAACCCCTTATTTGGATGAAATTTCTCTGATAAAGAAGCATCACTAAAGACGAGGTCTCTTTTTACTGTACTGGTGTTCCCTGGTCGACCAGCCCCTAATGAGTAGGTGTCAATACTAAAGAGATGATGGAAGATAATGTTGTCACATAACGAAGCCCTCCCACTGCTCCAGAAATGCAGAAGGAAAGCCAAGGCATTGATCCTATGGCAGTGTTCTGTAACAGTGACTATTGCTATTACAGCAGGAGATAGTGGGAAGATTTATTAATTCTCCCTAATATATGCCAGTGCAGCAGAGTGTCCATGATCAATGTACTACAGTTACCAGTCTGCTGCCTTTTTATTGGCATTGATAACGGGCCTCCTCTTATGTGTCTCAGCTATAAGTTTAAGTTGGTAAACTCCCCCCACTCCTACAATAGATGAATGACTTTTGGCAGTCAAATTAGAACCAGCAGAGTTGGGAATTCAAGTGAATCTGATATGGGGTATTTGAAATTACAATGAACTAACATAAGTCTACAACAATCCAACTGTGCTCCCAGTAGTTATGACACTGAACTCTGGTTCTAAATGTCCTGGGTGGCTGGTTGACCAGATGTTTGCTGAAATATTCTTCCACAAATGCCTTTAAAAGAAATGTATTTCTTTACCTCATAACTGTGGCAAGAACAGACGGCATGCCACTATAACGCTTAATTTTGACCTTCAAAAATGAGGACTACTGCCCAAACAGGCGTGGCTCAGTGGTTGAGCATTGACCTAGGATCCAGGAGATTGAGGTTCGATTCCCAGTCAGGGCACATGCCCGGGTTGTGGATTTGATCCCCAGTGGGGGGTGTGCAGGAGGCAGTCAATCAATAACTCTCTCATCATAGATGTTTCTATCTATCTCTCTCCCTCTCCCTTCCTCTCTCTGAAATCAATAAAGATATATTTAAAAAAAAAAAAAATGAGGACTACTAAGTCTTTGGGAAGGAGTCCATCTGTGAAAGAAGTTTATCTCTGAAAGTTTTAAAGAAAATAAATTACAGCTAATCTATCAAATTTGACTTAAAAAGTTTTTGTTGAAATGTTTAGAACTTCCAGCATCTTGGCTAACATAATTATGCCTGTTAATAAGGTTTTATAATTACAATGTAATTAAAGGCATGCTAGAACTCTGAATATTTTTGTATAGGAGAAAATTTAAGTAGCCCTTACTCCTTGTTTAAAATACAGTCTTAAATTTCACTGAAAAGTCCTATAATTTCATGTTTTTTTTCCCCCACAATAAATAATTATCTTTACTTCTACTGAAACTGACTGATATTTATGTGCTTGCTGCAGGTGTGCTCTCAAATGCAGGAAATTACGCAACTCAGTAACCCATGAAACTTGATTAACTTAAAGCAAAACCCTTTAAGGCAAAGGATACTTGTAATAAAGTTTCATATACTAGTACTTGTCAACGGGGCCCTTGGCTGAGTCTTACCAGTGGTTTTGCTACTTATTAATAAGTGGATTTGACTGAATAACAGCCTATAGATTGTGATTATCATAAACATCAATTCTGAGAGAGTTACTGGTAGCACATTCTGCTTTAAGATTTATTGAAAGCACCCAAATTTCTCAGCTTTATAGGTTTCATTCATTCAATCAATCAATATTTATTCAGCACCTACTACGTGCCAAACACTATTATGGGTGTTCGGTATACAGCAGTAGAAAAGACAGACTAAGTCCCACTGCTCATGAAATGTATATTCTAGAGGGAGAAGACAGACGACAGTAGATAATGGTATGAAGAAAGGAAAGCAGAGTTATGAATTACAGGATGGGAAAAGAGAGGCAGCAGCTATTTCAGATCACTAGGAGCCTCTTTGACGAGCTATTATTTGAACCCAGATCTGAATGCTGAGGATTATTTGATTTTTATGGGCAAAAATGATAGCTATTTCACTTTAACAGTTAATACTATTTGCTTATATAGTGTATCCTACGTGTATTTAATAACCCACACTCCTTTCCTGGCCTTGGTTGTATAATGGGGATTTGGGATAAGGAAAGTGGAGGATTTTCTAGGTCTTTCTGATCACTTTTTTTTTTTTTTATTATGTTTTTAATTTCAATACAAGCCCAGGGCATGAGACCTTAAAATACAAGCATAAACGTTTATGGTCAAAGAGGTTATCGAATGTAGAAGACAAAACTTATACTCTGAAATCAGATTGAGTTCAAGTCTGGATTCTGGATTATAATTCTCAGTTTCCCTCTCTAATAAGGCAAGGTCATTCTACCTTGCATATTTTAGAAAAGGGTAATTTTTCTAAAAACAATTGTAGCTATAATTTTTACCATATATATGAAAGCATTATGCACAGTGTCTGACCCAATGTAGGAGCCTGTCTGTTGGTTTCCTTCCTATTTCCATTATCAGTTTCTCTGCAATTTTTCATTTGTACAGATAAACATGAGTTGATGGTATGTGCATTTTTGCTTGATAGAATTTCATAGGACTCATTTCATCAGTGTGTGATTAGCTTCAAAGCTTCGAATCTAACCCAGTTCTAAGATAACTGGGAGACGAAACTAAGTGGAGGGAACAAATGCAGTATTGTAAGAGAAGCAAAAGTCAGCCTGAGGTTGTCTGATGTTTTTTAAACTAACATCATCTTTAATCTCCTATGCCCTTCTTCCCAGATAATAAGAGCTGTGCACCAAAAGTGCTGAGATAAACTAATGGGAAACAGGATACTACAAAAGACATTTGAAAGAGCCTATGTAATTTACTGCATGTCTGGTTTGCTTTACTTTCCAAAACCTTCCCGTTGCTCAAGGAAATTTGTCTCTCCTGGCAACCTTGGGTCCTCTTTGGGCTGGAGAGTCCCGACAAAGCATTTGAGGGCAGGTAAACAGAGGCAAAGCTCCCTGAGTGAGGTGTAGGCACAGGCCTTGTTCCCTGTGTCACATCTGAGGCATACACAAAGTACCCTTTAGTACTTATTTGAGAGAATTATCCCAAACACAGGCAACCAAGAGGCTGCTGGTGCATTCAGATATACAAAACTCCCAACATGCTCTGAAGGTAATTTACATGAGTGAGCCACTAGAAAGCCTCCTACTGAATAAACTTACCCCTGAGGAAATCCTTACAGGCCCCGATCAGTGTGGGAACAACATAAGGGTGTTCTCTGTGCCAAAAAGGGGATTGGGCTGGATGGATAATCCCCAAAAAGGACCATCTGGCAGCATACATTATCCATTTAAAATGGCTGGTGTGAGTTAATGACACCAAAGTCACCACAAACATGTACAACATCCTTCAGTTGAGTTTTAATGTCCCCTCAGGCCCTCTTTCAATGATGACTTTCTATGCTGAATATGGCCAAATGTAAATGTATCCACTGCCCCCCTGCCCCCCCCCATGCGCATGTATCATGAAACTACATTTTTCTGTAATGACTTAGGGATAGAGAATGAAGAATCAGCCTAGGAATATAATATTGGGGAATTTCTCTAAGAAATTATATATATATATACACACACACACACACACACACACACACACACACGTATATTGACATTTACATATTTTATATATATGTCTTCGAGAAATCCCTCACAATTATACATTTTATACTACATATGGTATAATGTATCATCTATATATCTATGTATCTATCTAGCCATCCATCCATCCTCCCAAAAGGATCCAGATATTAAATTTCAGTTATTTAAAGACTACAAATAATACAGGTATTCAGATATCAAAATTCATGATCATTTGATCTATAATGTGCAAATAAAGAATTACTCTGAATGAAAAAGTTACTAGATCAAAGTACTCTATATTCCACCAATGCCCCCATATATGCCCCATATATGCCCCAATGCCCCCAATGCCCCCATATATGCCCCAAAGCAATCTACTTTAGGACCCAAAGAACAGTCTCACTGTGGAGGAGCCTGTTGTCCATCAGCACAGTAAAAGCAGCTTTGAGATGTCTAAACCTGCATCAGTATAATACTCAAGCACAAACGAACCAAACCTATAGACATCGATTCTGATTTTCACTGAAGCAGGTAAATTGGCAAGGAAACTAATTAGCCTTTTAAGAAGGGCTCAGAAAAATTTTATATCTTTTAATTTTTTAATAACACATAAATGTTTCATTGGCACTATGCTGAGGTCGTGCTGATGATGCAGTTAGTGGCAAGGAGTCAGCATTTTCATCTTCATTTAGGCCTCAGCTTATTTCTTAGCCACTTCAAGTGAACTGGCATGATGCACATGTGGAGTGACACTGACATGACCTTTATAGAAGTCCCACCACGCTGTGAGTGCTGTGTTGGTGAAAACAGAAAAAGGTTGTCCTGGCCGGTGGCTCAGTTGGTTGAGTGTCGTCCCTTACACCGAAAGGTTGTCGGTTCCATTCCCAGTCAGGGCACATACCTAGGTTGCAGGTTCAGTCCCCAGTCAGGGCGTACGGGAGGTAATCGATCGATGTTCCTCTCTCACATGGATGTCTCTCTCTCCCTCCCCTTTCCTCCCTCTCTAAAATCAATAAATATACCCTTGGGTGAAGATTTTAAAAAAAGAAAAATAGAAAAACGCAGCAACAGAGGCTAATATCCCTGTCCTTGTACTTCCCATCTCACTTTATGATGAGCTTCTCATGTGTGTTTCCCACCCCAATTGTGAATTCCTTGAAAGCAGGAGCCATGGCCTTCCCATTTGTCCTCGAGTTCCCAAAACTAGGCGTAGCACTTCATCCACAGAAAGTTCCCAGTGAAGACTGTTGAATGAATGAGATTAGGCAGAAGCAGGAAAAAGTGAAATATCTGCGTTCTAGTGAAGAGAGAAGGAAAATGGACTCAGCCAGAGGCCTGAGGTTTGGTTCTGTTTTCCATCCTACCATAGAACTGCCTCGGGGTTAAGGGGTTGTACATTTCCATGAATGCTAACACATGCACAGATTCCTGTAACCACTACTGCCATCAGGATCCAGAACACTTCCATCACCCCTCAATCTCCCTCGGGCTGTTCCTTTACAGCCACCCCCCACCCCCCGAGAACTGTCTTTTGATATGTTAGGGGAGAGAGAGAAGAGTTGAGATTTTTCAGATGAAGGGGTTAGTTCATACATTTTCTTGGTGCTTGTCTGTTCTTACAGGAAATTACTCTGAGGCATGGGTGAGGGAGAATGGTTACAGGACTTTATATAAATTTCAGATGGTTTATATATATGTTACCTCATTTAATTCTCAAGAGCACTGAAACAGCTATTGTTACTGACAGATTACAAAAATGGGCACATAGGCTCAGAGTTTAGGGAATTTGCCCCTAATCACATAGCTAGCAGGCACTGAAGCCAGGATTATGCTCTGCCTATCTGATTTCACACCCCATCCTCTACACCCGCTTGATTTTGCATCTTGGGAAAGGCACTGGAGAAGACTCCCCTTTGCCCAGGTGGAAGTCAGGCATAGAGAAAGGCTTCAAAAAACTTCTATCAGAATTATTCACATTACTCTCAATACTACAGAATCAAGACTAGACCATGAGGGGAGGTTAGACTAGAAGTCACCACTTGCGTAGTTCACTAAAGATGGACATAAAGGCCACTTGCTCCATTTAAACAGAAAAACCATCATGATGGCACCCAGTCATCGGAAAAGATATTTTAAAGTATTCTCACTTTATAAAAATTTAAGTACTGTATATATATTGTAGCACAGGAAATCCATTCTTCTTTCTAATGTTACCCATCCAGTTGAAAACTCTGATACATTTTTTATTTTGGTTATTAAAAGATAATTCAAAAAACCAAAAGTAGTTAGTATAAAAACAAAGGTGAAAGCAAATGGAAAGCTGGGTTACAGCGCAGGTGACCACACGTCAGAGCAGAAAATCATCCACCACTCTTACCAGCCTTTCCCTTCAGCTGAGTGGCTGCTTTTCACCACCACCCTTTCACCAGCGCAGCCGTGGGGTACGAGCACGTGCTCGTGGTGAAGGTCAGGGGAACCTCTGAGCTTCCTCTGCTCGCACAGCGCGGGCCGCACCCCCTTGCCGCCGCTTACCTGGCTCCACTTCGTGCCACCCGCTGGACTGACTGCCGCTTCCCGGGGAGCGCCCCTGGCCTGTGTAGAATGGCTCTTCGCCGGGACTGTCCAGTTCATCCTCCACAGACTTGAGGCGCTTTGTGGAGCTGCAATAACACCGGGGACATGTTTAAAGGCGATCCCAACCACCCTGCAATCGGGCAGCATGTCTGCTTGAAAGACAGCCGGGAGAGGAAGCAACTGGGCAGCTTAGTGCAGTTCTAGGGCTCTTCCAGGCTCTTGTTCAGTTTAGTGAGTCACTGGATGTGAGAAAAGTCCTGGTCTGTCTTGTTCCAAAGGTCTGGGCTTGATTTTTACTGTTGCTCAAGTTGCTGCTGCCGCCACATCCTGTTCCTTTCTCGTTTGAGGAACTGGGACTGGTACCATCAAGCCCAGACACTGTAAGTACCAGGAGTAAGCCCACATTTTGTATTTCCTCGGGCTGTGGCTGGGATGTAGCCCTCAGCAATTTCCCTAGACAAGTTCAATCCCTCTGGCACCCCAGAAAGCATAAAAATCAGGGTACATGACCCTTCAAGGAAAGCTTGGATTGCTTTTTTTTTTTTTTTTTTTTTTTTGGCCATGTTTTCTCATGTGCCATTTGGATCTTTTCAGTCAAAAAATATTTTCTGCAGAGTTACACTATTACAGGTACTGATCTATCTAGACACTAGAGACAAAGCTGAAAAAAAGAGAAAAAAATACGAGGAAGAACTGTGTTTCCTTCCCCCTATGTGACAACAAGGGACATAGAAAAAGAGTGGCCCAGTGACTTTTATGTCTTCCTCTACAAAGAGATGACCAAAATAAAGTCCTATTCCATCAGGGTAGGGATTTTTTTTTTACTTTTGGAGTGGTATGGTTGATAAATTTCTAAAATGCTTCCATTTCCTCCAGTTAAAGGACTGATTTTTTTTTCTCTCAATTTGAGGCTTCAGGAGTAGAAGGTAAAGGTAAAAGTAGTGAAACGCTACATGCTGCTAATGTGGCTGGAATTGTCTTAATTGATTATGCCACTATCATAAGAGAATGGGGAAGTTTCATACCTAGTGGGAGTGCTTGTTGCCATGTGTCAGGGTACAGAACTTTTAATGTTTTCATTCATCAAACACAAACCTCCCACATGCCAGGTGCTGGGCAAAATGCTGTGCTACAGAGATGAATCAGACATGGCCCCTGTCTGCATGTGTTTACTGTCTAGTGGACAAAGACAGAGAAGTAAACAAAACTGTGCAAAAGAGCAATACAGAATTTATGATGGAACCACATATAGGCTCCAATGGGTTCTGCGATGGAGGAAGGAAACGGTGATACACTGGGAGGTGGGGAAAGGCTTCCCAGAGGAGATGGTTGCTAAGCTGTCTGTAAGCATGAGTGTCAAGGAGAAGGAGCAGAAGGAAGGAAAGGGCAGACATAGCCTGCTATTCAGCTGATGTACCACCCAGGCAGCCATTCTGGATTTTAAAATATTGAAATACTTCTTTACCAATTGGCAAAGTGCTAATGTCTGAAGCCCCATCAGCTTTCCCCAACCTTGCCACCCCATCTTTGCCCAGCGACAGCCTCATGATCCAAAACCTAAAGGGTTAATGTCTGGCATCCCTGGGGGGCTCTAGGATGTAGCCAGAGCACTGGGGCAGAGCAGCATCTGGTAAGCTCATGTCACTCAGGTTATGGGGATTCTGAACATCACTCCCTGGAGGGAGGTAAATCCCAAGCAGAAACAACTTTGTGAGTAAAGTGACATGTGCAGAGAATTGCCAGGTGTTTGGTATGGCTAAAATTAAAAGCATGGCACAGCAAAAGAGGGGGTGGAGGTTACAGAAGATACTGTAGTCTGGACTTCATCTACAAGCAATGGAGACCCCCTGAAGATGTCTAAACAGGGAGTGACATCAGTCGTATTTTAGAATGGTCACTCTGGTAGCTGTGTAGATGAGAGATTTAGAAAAGCAAAGGGGGAAGAAGGGATGGAACTGAGAGGCAGGGAGATAATTAAGAGGCGACTGAAGCAATCCAAATAAAAAAAATGTGGAGGGCCAATCTAAGGCAAGAAGTTCTAGTTATTAAAGTTGGCATGTGAATATTCTTAGGCTTTAAGTTCTACTCTCAATAAAACCAGACAACAGGAAAGCAACATATTTGTTGCATGCTAGCTTAGTACCCAAAGGAAATACCTTTAATAGCTTATTTAATGTTCTTTGCTTGGCTTTCCTTGAAGTTCAATGAAATATAGCCATTTGAAAAATTTTTCCCATATTTTATGTAAAACTGCCTCTTACAGAAGTCCTTTATAAAAGAATATACACAAAAAATTCCTACTAATACATAAAGCCGAAAAAAAAAAAAAAAATCTCTTTGAATGAATTTCCATTGTTCCCTTTTATTAGAAAACACAGGTTGTATAATCTATTTCTTACCCTTCTTGCCTTGGCAACCAGGAAGCTCAGGGGTAAATTTAAAGAATAACTCTTGGTTCAGGTTCCTAATATAACAATCTCTCCTGTCTTTTCATATGGTTTCTAGCCTCTCTTTTCATATTTAAAATTACCTGTTGTGTTTTAAAATTGGAAGACATTTGAAATAATTTTAGAAGTTGGAAAAACACAAAATGAAAAGAAATAAATATTTCCTTTGTGTTTCCTGGCAAATAAACAAAGACAAGACCCGTATGTTCTGATAGGACTGTGAGATCTGTGATGAAAGGGGCTCTCTCTCCCTCCCTTCCTTTATTTATATAAATATATAAGGATATATATGGATATATATAATATAAATATTAAAAATATATAAGATATATGTATATATCTTTTAATCTCTAGGGCCTGCCACAGTGTCTGGCTAATTGCATAGGTACCGAAACTGCTGATTTGGGCTAGTGACTTAGAAACAGCCACGAGTACTTGTGACAAGGATTCACCCAAGTGTCATGATTCAGTGAGATCCAAACCAAAAGGCCAACTCCACTGCCAATCATTTCCCCATTATTAGTATTTTCTGAGTTTGCCAAGATTTGTTTCCTTGGTATCCATTACTAAAAAGCAAACACACCATGCAGTTATTAAATCCTAACAATGAAAGTGTCTGCAGTTATTAGCTTACACCTTAGCTTGGAATCAAGGGCTTCCAGGGACTGACACAGGATAAATGTCTCGAGAAGGTACAGGATGGAGGAGAGAGAAGATCCAGGAGTGAAAAAGTTGGAAGTGCCAGGATGGACAGGTGGAGGAGGGCTTCCCAGACCAAGTTTATTAACTTCACAAACTTGACAGTTGGTTTATCTTGACAAAATTTTTTTGTGATAAAGTATTTTTTAACCCAATTTTTATACTACCTCTTCTATGATGTTGGAGATGTTTACTATGAAGGGGTACAGAAAAAACAATTAATGCCTATCAATCTCCATTATTTTTTTAAATTTAGAAATGAATCAGTCATTAATTTTGGTTTCTTGCTCTTGACTTTCTAGCACACTGATTCTCTTCTCGCAGAAACACTTGAGGAAACAGGAAGGTAGCAATAAGATCTCTCCTCTTCTAAGGAGTGATGCACCATCTCTACTTGGGTGTGAAATTTGTTCTTAGCAATTCTATCTAGAAATTAAGGTAAGACTATTACCTTCATTCCAAATATTTGCTTAATCCCTACTACGTGCAAAGCCAAGAAGCCTTACCTTGGTCCCACAAAACTGCAAAATGCCTCTTTCCAGAATGTTCATAGTACCTCGAACTAAAAATTTCCATTTACTTGTCAGTCTCTAACCACGAGACTATAAAGCTCCTATTACCTGACTTTATATCACAGTGATGAGGACAATATCCTTGGTACTTAATAATGTCTGTCACTAAACTGGAAGAGTTAGTCACTGTCTTCTAAGGGACTTACAGTCCAGGTGGGCAGGTGGGACTTGTACATACCTCAAAGATGGTAATAATAACTCAAGAGAGCAAATGCTAAGTGTCCAGGCAAGTAGAGATGTTACATATTCTTTCTCAGGGCCTCATACTCTATTGTTCCTTACTGAAAGAGCCAATCCAATTCTTAAAAGGATGCAGTGTAAAAATAGCATGTTATTTAAGTTTCATCAGACCTGAGTTTGAATGTAGACTCTGCCATTTACTTGGTCTGTGACCTTGGGCAAGTAAATTCTCTGAACTTTGGGTTGATCCACTGTTAAATGGCCACACTGTCTAGACTGTAAAATTATGAAGATTAAGACATATCAGGTATGTAAAACACCTAATACAGTGCCTGTCACAGAGCAGATGATCAATGGATATTTGCACAGCATGAACAAATGACTGATTGGTTAACTTTTCTATATGTAGATCTGAGTAGTCTGGGTACATTTTCTAACCTATACACAGATAATTCTGCTGAGTCTATGTGTTTAAAGAATAACTTTAAAATAAAATCATCCTAAGAGAGTCTAATGAGACTAAAACAAACATACTACTGAGTTATTAACTACTGATGCTGTTTATAATTAGCTCCTTATCAGGGTTAGCTATTTGCAGAATACAAGAATGACACTAGCCTTTTAAATGACAGTATTAACAAGGTTTCCCCTCAGAGAGTCACAACAAAAGGTAACAAAATGGCTGGAGAAGTCAAAGGGATGGGGGTGAGGAGCACCGTTGGGGACATCCATGATACATGCACAGCACACATATGAAAAACAAACAGCCTGTCAATTTTTAAATTAATCGCTGCCCACAAGTGTTTGCAAAGCTTTTTCATGTTGACTGAGTGTAGCTATGTACAATGTCGCTTCTATCAGCAAACATTCAAAATCCTCAAAATGCATTAGCACCCGAAGGTGTTCACAATCTCATTCTTTTATTATAAATGCGCTTTGGATCTGAGACTTTTTTTTCTCCCGAGGAGCTGATACCACAGCAAACTGTAGGAACATTTAAACAACATCAAAGATGATGGTAGGATTTGGTGGTTGTATTTAGAGAATAACTGTTTCTTTAATTGCTTTCAAGGTATTAGTAATGACTAAGCTGATTTTTTTAAAATTAATAACAGTTAAAATTATAAAGTCAAGGTAAGAATGAGTCTCTACCAAAGAAAATGTCTATAATCTGGATATTGTTTCAAATCATAAAACTCTGGTACTGGCTTTCAGAGGAATATGCCTTTGTCCAATGTTTTTCTGCAAAGTAGACAAACATTAAAGATCGTTCTGCACCATTCTTTTCTTTGTTGTCACAGTCCAATGCTAAAGCCAATTTGTAAAAGAATATTGTGGGTTTAATGCCTAATCCCTTCCCCTTTGGTCCAGGTTATCCAGAGACAACAGGATCTTGCAAAAATGATTCATTTTGATTTTGGCTTTGTGACCTCGATGGGATCAAGCACCCTCTACTCATTATCTGTTGTGCTCTTCCAGCTTTACTTTTTTAAGGTCTCCAGTTGCATCAGGGTTTGTGATCCAGCCTTACCATACCACAGTACCACATTCACTTTTATAACCTCACATCAGGCTATCAAACAGGTTTATCTCTTAGGGCAACTCCAACAGACTGCATTTTGAGACCTTTGGAGGCTCAGTAGGAAAAGAGCTAGGACTGAGTTGGGTGTCTGCTGTGGGCATGGGGACTAGGACTGGTGTCATCAGCATCAACTTTGTGTCAAACATGCCAACACATACATCTGTTTCCCTAGTCAAGCCTCGTCCTTAATTTCCTGAGTATGTGCTACATTCATCAGCCGCCCCTCCTCCATGCCTTTGCTCAGGTCTCCACCCCACACGGAACAACGTTCCCTTTCCTTTCCTTCTCACCAACCCTAACCAACATTAGCACAGAGCACAAGTCACTCTTTCTGGATAAAGCCTTCTTTATTTTTATCCTGTTACATAATTTAACTCACTGTTTTTTTACTGTCTGGTGCGTGTGTGTGTGTGTGTGATTTATCTGTCTGTCCGTCTATTTCTCCTGCCTGTGCCATTTGCTTTCTCTTCCCCTTGAAACTAAAAGTCTATCGGAGGTAAACCCACTCTCTAGTACCTTCTACTGCTATAGGCACATTGCTAAGTGCCTAATAGGCCTAGAATTAAAATCAAGATGTATAACTATGAAGCACGACCTTCTAAAGAGCCATCGATCACCTTACCTGGTAGAGGATGTGCTGGGTAAAGACCTCCTCATGGCTCCCGGACTCATGCTGTAGTATGAAGAACTTTCCAAATCTGAGAGAGAAAAATTTGGGCCAGTTCCTGCAGCTATTGGTGCTAGAATAAAACAAACAAGAATAAAACCCCACATAAGTTAAATTCTCTGGATAAAAGATCAGTGAAAGTATATTTCAGTGTTGCATTTAACACATTTTATTTTTGAACTTATAGGGTAAGCTTATCCAAAAAAATCACTAATAAACTCTGACCTCAAAAGAATGTTGACAATAAAAATAGTCTCCAGCTGGAAAACATATCTTTTTCCTAATGTACCTTTCATCTTTTTTCTTCTTTTAATGGTAAATCATCACCAGGATTGCAATGTTCCTTGATGCTTTTAACAAAAGTACCTTCATGTTTTGGGTTGAAACTTTTCTTCAGTGACCAACCAAAGCGTTCCCTGGGCTTTTCTAACTCTGTCTGATCCTGATAGCTTTCACTCATCTGTATTTTGGAATTAGGTCTTAACTGCAAATTCATCTTTCTAATTTCTTGTGATGAGAAATGTGTGATTTCTCCTTAACTCTGAGTCACCTCAGCACCCCGCATACACCCTTTACTTTAATATTTGTCCCACCTAGGCAGGGCCTTCAAACTATGGTCCCCATGCCACAGTTTTGTAGATAAAGTTTTACTGGAAAACAACTAGACCCATTCATTTAGGTATTGTCCCTGCTTCCACTCTATGATGGGAGAGACAAGCAGCTATAACAGGGACCCTACAGTTCACAAAGCAGAAAACATTTATGGAGAAGAATTTGCCTATCTCTGATTTAAGGTACTGTTAAGGATAATTTTGGCTACATGTGATTTTCAAAGCAGACCCTGGTATGAAATGTGTTTCCCTGTAATTTTTGTTATGTCCTAGAGCCTCTAGATACCTTGTTTTCAGGAGTAGCATAATACATATTTTTAAACAAATAAAGGACATCTGTCAATCTAACGATGCAACTCTGTAAAATTAGTGGTGCAACTATATTAGTACAAAATATTTCCTCTCTTGAAAGATTATGCAAAAACAAAAACAATACATGTACTTACCACACTCAACTATAATTTGGGACTGTTGGGATTATACTATCAGCATCTAATATAAACCTGGACACCAGGAGGCAGTCAGTAAACACTGGTCAAATGAAATTGATTCCTCGTGAAAGGACAACCAATCAAGTAGGAGAATACTACCATCAAATGTGCATTTGTAATCTAGAAACATCACCCTGTCCTGAGAGTAGAAATGGTGGGGAAAAGGGTGGCAGTTGAAGAATATAATCAGTAAAACCACAGAGGCCAGTGGAGTCATTAAAATAAGATAAGATGGGAGTGTGATCAAAATTCGAGGTATGGGAAGGAGGAGTCTGGTGTAAGTTATTTAGAAGTTGGAATCAAGAAAAGGTGTTGACTTCCTAAGCTTGGTAATAATGGAAAAGGGGGAGTGTGGGATGAGTCCCAGGACTATTGCTTGGGGAAAGTGTGGTACATTCACAAAACGACAGAATCAGGGAAGACTGTGAGGGGATACAGCAATTTCTAAGAATAAACAGTTGCCTGATTAATAGCAATGGCTAAACCTTAATAATAACTGTTCATATAAAAACAGTCACTGCTAAGAAATGGAAAACTCTGAAATTCACATATGCATTTTGAAATTCAAACACATCTTTCAATGACAGGCTCTAATGGAGGAACAAATGGTTAGGCTTGACTGTACGTGTAAACAGTTCTAATTAATAATTTTGCTAGTCATTCCCTAATTTGCTTTCTATATTAAATTTATTTGCATATTTCCCCCTTTTATTTAATAATAGTTTATATTTTATGGGGGCTGATTATTCAGATATGGGTCCAGATCACCCATCATCCTGTTTAACAGCCAGGCATATCATAGGTACTTATTAATGGCTGTGCCTTCGTGGAACTTTGAGATTCACATTTCTCATTAACTAAAAAAGACGGATAAGGCTGATCAGTGTCAAGGGTCTGGATCTAGATTTTCTTCACAAGTTTCAGGATGGGGCTGAGGCCTCAGCAGGACGGAGCAGCTGCTTCACTCCTGAGCACGGAGGTAACCTCAGCAGCCCCACGCCCTCACTCTTAGACGGAAAGACAGAGCGAGATGTGAGTGAAACAGGCTTGATGGCACTGAGAGGAGGAGTCTGAGGCCCTCTCCCTCATGGTGAACATCCAGCTGTACTCGTATCTAACACTTTACCTATTATGTTCTGCCCTGGAAAAATGTCTTTTACCTTGATTATATTTTTAAAATGTCAAGGGAGAGAGAACAGGTGAAGGAAGAGAAACACACGTGTAAATATGGCATTCTCACCTCTCAGAGAGATTACAAAAATAACTAAGCCCACAGAAATGTTCCTTAACTTGCCCATGTGTTTACTTCCTGTGAACCACTCAGTACACTGTACCTGTCACCTAGCCAACAGCAGCAGGTGGCCTGGCAGCCTTGTGACACTTCCCAAAGTGTCTGCTGGACTTCTGGTGAGTAACTTTAGGGCTTGGCAAACTGATTGTGTGTCTTGAATTTTAAAACCTCACTAAATTTCTGAAGTGAGAATGGGTTTCACAACCTAGGTTAAGTAATCCTAATAATGCACAGACCCAGACTCTGCCTTCTTCAAAACAGACTTGTGAGGAACATCCCCTGGTCTCATCTGTGTGCATGTATCACACAGAAGTCCGGTTTATTGGAATGAATTTTGATTCAGTGGTCCTGGGATGGTCAAAGGGAAAGCCTCACATCTGAGGGTGGGGGTCACTGACCACATATCCCTGCAAAAGGGCTAGGTATTCTCAGGGCCTGTGATCTGAACAGGAGGATACTCAGAATTAAGAACTCAGAAGGCGGGCTTTCGGCAGGCTTCCCGGAGTACTGGTAGGGCCATGTTTTGATAAGTACTTTAAACATCTAACTTAATCTTCAAAACAACCTCTTCAGGAATGTATATTTTCTAGATGAGAAGAACTAAACCCTGGACTGAGGTTACATTACTTGTCCTGGATTACAGACAGGCAGGAAAGAAGGAGACCCAGGGGTAAAACTCAAGGATGCCTGACCCTGAAACCTCTGCTTTCCCTCCTACACCACCTCGACTCTCATGTGAAATACCTGCCTTAAACTTTACAGGACAAAAAGGTGTGCAGTGCCTCTGTCCCCGCAAGGTTTACCACCTGGTGGAATGGAAACAATACCTGAATGTCTAACGCCGCGCCGAGTGGGCTCCATCTCAAAGGAGAAATACAAAGAATGTGCTAGGGAAGTTCAAAGGAGTCACGGATCACATTGGCTTGTGGGATCAGAATAAGGGCTGATTTCAAGAAGAGTTGGCACTTAAGCTAAGCCTTCAAGGGTGGTTAGGATTTAAAGAGGCAGAGAAGGAGATAGGAGAGGGTTTCTAGGCCAATGACAAAGTATATGCAGAAGTTTGGAGACAGAAAAATGATTGGCGGGATCCATGACAGTTTGAGTAGGGAAACGATAATTGTTGCTTCTGAAGAACAGTAATATGATGACAGCATATAGAACACGAGATAGGGGATCGAGACTCTGGAGGTGGGGAGATGAGTCGGTAGGCTGAGATAGGTGCTGGCAAGAGGGAAGAGAGGCTTAAGCCATGTTGTAAAGAAAGAAAATAGAATATTCACAATGGATATGTCACCTCTTCCAGGAGAGTAAGCATGTATAAAAGACTGTTTCCAATTGTGCACTATGAAAGGGCATAAATAAGCAAATAATCATATTATTTTAACAAATATAAAATATCAATGATATATATACAGAGCACATATAATGTTTCTTAGCTACTAATGGTAACAAGTCCTGCAAATTAGGGAACTAAAAGTTTTCAAGGGTGAAGTGAGTTGTCCAATGTCTGCCAAGGATGTCATGCTGAGTTTCCAGTGTGTTACAGAGATTACACAGCCACTGCCAGTCAAACGTGGGGATGTTAAGAAAGGATTGGACCAACCACAACACTTCCTGTCTGTTCTATTTGTTGTGAAACCTGGTTTTGCTCCATTTGTACTTGACCATAGGCTTTACCATCCTTTAATTATCTCATACATAACATTTTCTCTCCAACTACATTGAGTACATTTTGAGGGCTATAAAGATATACATCCTAGGGTACAAAAAAAAGTGCTGATCTGGGCCTAGGAGAGATTGTCTAGAGTCCTAGCCCCGCCAATAACCACCTATGTGAGTTGGTGAAGTCATTTAAACTCTTTGGACTTCATAATTCTAATAATTATGATAAAGATGAAAACTCACCACTGAGGTTGCCACCACCACCCAGGCCTACAGCTATCACCATCACAATAACAAAGGCTAACATTTATTAAGCATGCTCTATGGGCCAGTCACTGCGCTAAGAACTTTAAGCACATCATTCCACGTAATCCTCACACCACCACTAGGAAGGAACTGAAGCAGGAATAGGTTAAGTAACTTTCATAGTTCAATAAGTCAGAAGGTTACACCAGGTAACCTTTAATTCTACAGATCCCACAGCCTCTTCTGTGTTCCTAAACAGTTCACCACAGTTCTATATACACAGCTGATGATCAATAAATATGCTCTGAATTAAGGAGAGTAAATAACTACCCTCTCATCATTTCCCCCCCCCCAAACTTTAACCAATACAAAATGAAGCTCAGAAATCTAGAAATATAGATAGCAAGACTGGCTCCTCAACTTTCCTAAATGGTATTGCAAAGTTCTAACCTGAACTTTGTGTGGATTTGGTTCCACTGTGGAATTTTTCTCCAAAGGTTCAATTTTGTTTCTTCCGATGTTATTTCTAAGTCATTTGTCCCCCATCCCTTTCTTCCCTGTCATGAGGAGAATGTAATCTTTGTGTCATTTCTTAATAAATGGCTTACTATTAAGAAATCATTATAGTAATGTGGGCTATTGGAAGAAAAGGGTTACTTTAGTAGCCAACCCTCTTAATGACCTGCTCTTCTGTACACATTAGTAGTTGGACAAGGTTGTGGTTATTGAACTTCTGCCATCCACCAGAGACAATCTGCTCAGGCTTGTACTGTTGGAAAGAGAAGATGATGTAAAAAAAATTCTATCCAAATTTTCAAACTACTCTTCCTGGGAGATGACAGAGCACTGAGTTTACAACTTGTTCAACAGGGACTGGCGGGGAGCACTGACTAAATGACCAGTGTGGCCAGCCTACTGCTGATGGCACATACCCTCTGAGAGGCTGCGTTCAATGAAATTCAACGAATATTTATGGGGCACGTTTAATGGGCCGGGCACTGTTCCAGATGCTTGAGATCCACTGGTGGACAAGGTATATAGAGACCCTGCCCTTGTGGGGTTTACATTTTACAGATTAACAATCAGAGTTGCCCTTTTTTCAAATGTTCATGGCAACTAAAGAACACGAAATAATGACCAATAGGTACCCCACCCCGAAACTATCAGGATTTATCACTTGATTTCCAGCTTATAAAATAACTATTGAAAAATAAAGAGGTAGATTTCTCTCCAGATGACATAACCTACGTACTCACTGAGTCTTTGGGAACTTGTACTTTACGAGAGCAGGGGGCGGGGGGGCAGGCAGGTTAAGGTCCAACAACAGCACACAGTTCCATGGGCCCAGCACAATTTCGTGTTGTTTTGCATTCTAGTGGCAGAGACTTTGTAAGAAAGTCCATGTCACTGCACAAAAGGGGTGAACATGGGAAAATACTTGTTCTTCTTTCCATCAAAGGCACAGTTGTAAACCACACAATGCTATGAAAACTCAAGCAAATCTGGAATCGTTGTTCAAAGGAATTATCTTGGAAAGTAATTTATGGCAAAAAATTCAACTCCTTTGTTATCTTTCTTTTACCGTAATATACTTCCTGAACACTGCCTTTGAGAAAGGGCTTTCAGAAAGAAAAAAATAAGTGTAGTCAAATTAACTCATTTTATCAATTTGTGCTTTCGGCCAGAGTTTCCTGACTGTGCCTATGAGGGGCTGTAAAACTGATGAATTTGCATGGAAAAAGAAACCAGTGTAAGTAATTTGTGTAAGAGGTAACACGGACATAGACTGTTATAATTCAGACACCCTGCAGATAGCAGACTGCTGCAGTGTGAGCAGTTACGGGTTAGAAAAATGACCACACTGCAGTCAGTCTGACTTGAATGGAAATCAATCATAAAGGTACTTTCTCTGCAGCTTGTATGGCCAGTCTTCAGTAACTCCTTTGCCAAGCAGATTTCTGGTCTGTAAACCATGCACTGATCTCCTTTTTCAACCCTTGCTTTCTGAAAGGTCTGACCAAATGCAGCCTAGGGGGATGGTTTTCCAGAATGGAAACATAAAAGAAAGGCAATGAACTAAAACGAGGAATCCCTTCTATGTAAAAATGAACTTCCTTGGGGTATAAGATTTAAGCAATGCTTTTTATGAAATGCGGCATTAGGTGCTCAAAGCCAGCAGAATGTTTTAACCCCATCAAAGGTATCTGCTAGCACAGACAGATCACTGTTTTTGTACATCCATGTTTTTGTGGACACAACTTACAAAATATGTGTTTGTGGTGGTAGAGGAGGTAAACAGTGAACTTTTTGTTTCTAAAAAAAAATGTTTTCCTTTTACTAAAATAGGAACAACTCACTGATACCATCTTCCTCCCACTCTGAACCATGAAGATGGTTTCTCTCTGGTAGATTATTGTGAGTTCAGTTTGTAAAATAAATGTGTTCAGGCACTTTATTGCTTTAAAGAAAGCTCAGGCTTGGATCTGAAGAAACATAGATATCTACTCCATAAAGAAAGGACTGTCTCTTACTTATTTCTGTATTCTCCTCAGCATGCAGTGCAGGATGCTTCATATAAATCACATGCAACAAATAGTTATTGAATCAAACTAAGATTATACGAGCTTATTAATGGAAAACGCTAAGAAGTAATATTTATCGAGCATTTATTATGTACCAATGTGATAGGTGTTTTACCTGAATTATCTGATTTCATCCTTGCCCCATCCCTATGAAATATGTATTCATATTATTTTCATTTACAAGTGAGAAAATTACCTGTGAGGTTAAGTAACATGATCAAGATCATGCAGCTAAATAAGTGGCAGAGCAGGGATTTGAACCCAGGTATCTCTATCTATCTGCCCAAATAATCAAAGGTAAAACTCATATTTCCAGTCTCCCTGTTTTCCCTTTGTCATCAATTACTGGGGAGATGAATTCAACAAGATTTAAATAGAAAAATAATTGTCACCTACCACTCAACTGGCAAAGCTCTATCTCCCGCTCCTTCTGCTCACTTTGTTTTTATAGGCCTTTTGAGTTACAAGTGTCTGCCAGTGTTTCACTGGAAAAAGGGCCCGACACTGGGTCTAGCAGAGCCATCCACTGGGGGTGAGCAATGCTGACTGATCTCCTGCATTAGTGGCTTCTGCCTTTGGGACTGAAATTGATTTTCTGCATTTCAGAGTATCATCTTGTCTTAGCTTTTGGTTGAGGTCATACGTGGTACCAGCTTAGTATCTGATACAGCCTCAGCTGTGGGATTAAGTCTTCCCTGTCAGGGGATGGATTTGATAGCCTAAGAGGTCTTTTCACCACAATGATCTATAAACCAGGGAAGGGCTTCTAAACATAAGCCCCTTAACCAAGAGTGCACTGGGACTATCTGACCATTAGCCATCAGGAAACCAAACTACATCAACAGAGTCCCATCCCAACAACCTACAAATCCAGCTGTCTATAATAATAATTCTCAAAATTTTCACCAAGAACTGTTTAATTTTTTTCAGCTCCATCTACTGAAAAACCCTAATATGTACTCACATCAATCGCATACTAGATGAACTCAGTTCCAGCATCTGACCTAATGTGTGGCTTTGCTGAGTGTGGACTCTGCCAACCTCGGCCCAGCATGCCTATAGTCACTAACAACAGTCTTTGGAATCAGCAAGAGGTAGCTACGATGATATATTCTAGCCCAAATTTCAGTAATATTTGTGGTCTTATTGTGGGGTAATATAAGATTTCTGTCAGGCTTTTAGAAATCCTAAAAATGCCTTTTAGTTCTCCAATATTACCTATTAGATACGAATATCTGTTCTTAAAAAAAATTGAGGCTTATGAGAGCATAAAGGTTTACTAAAAAAGAGACTGTCAGTGATGACCTCCAGTTATTCACAGGGAATTTTTATGTCCATAATTTGAGAGAAAGTAAAATTTTTGAATATTACAGAACCAAGTATTTTAAAAACTCTGATAAAAATGACCATGGTATGGCTAGTCACTTTAAAAGCTGTTATTTGTGTCAGTGTTAGATTTAGAATTTTAAAACACCTTGTTATCCATTAGATACCCTGGAAGAGAAAATTCCAGAATAATGCAGAAGCATAGGCTGTGGGTAAAAGTTCATGGAGTAAGAATTTTCTGGCTCCCTAAAGTAAATGAATTAGATCTAGCGTTGCCATGCTTTTATTCTATCAGAGTTAATAATTATGAAGGGGTCACTAGGATGGTTCTTCTAATAAATTGACTTTTGGAACATAAATTCTAAAATCGGTCATTCTTAACTTATACACACACATACAGACACACAGGTACATGCAAAATATATACAGACACACACACATATTTTAAATAAGTTTTCTGATAGTTTGTTTAGCTCAAGGATCAGTTCTGAGAACACAGTGAGAGATCAGGGACAGAGGCTTTGTTCAGTAATCATCATAACAGTTACCATTGTTGAGTATCTACTATATGCCAGATACCTGTCATTCTCTCGCATTATCCTTAAAACACTCCTGAGAGGTCTTACTATTTCTAGTACTCAAACTTAGGCCCAGCACAGAGTTAGCACTTAATAAATATTTGTTGACTGAATGAATGATTATTACCTATGAGGAGAACACAGTGAACAAGAGAGAAATAGTACCCAAAGTCATACAGTTAATAAGTGGCAGAGCCAAATTACCAACTCTGTATCCTGGACTATTTTATGATCCCATGCTGCCATCTTGCATATAGATTTTATATACCATATTATACACAGGAAGCATAACCAACAAGTTACCTGGAAAAGATTAGAAACAGATGAACATATGAATAGAGATCATGAAAACAAGTTAGTATTTACATCAAGGTGTAATGTTTTCTGCTTCTCCCTGAGTCAAATTTTAGGATTAGATGTGCATAATTTGGTAAATTTAGCAGGAGCTTTAGCTAAGAACAAAACAAAAGGCCCCCTAAATCCTGCTATGAGAAGTCTCACTGCCAGCTCTGACCAGGAAGGCCGTGGGAACATGAGTGCAACAGAAACACCTGGACCTTGGAGTGTGGCACCGACTGATGAATCTGCTGATGCTTGGGCTTGTTCCTACCATAGTTCGAAATTCAGCTGACACTGTGGTCATAACACCACTGCTGGGGACACATCAAACACGGGTACATGCACATTTCAATTTGTAGGTAAGGTGGGACACCTCTCACTTCATGTGGCTCTTCCTCTCTTCAGTAAGGAGAGTAGGGTAGGAAAAAATCAGGCTTGGCAGCCCATACTGTGAGCCGGGATTCAGAAGAAAGAGTAGTGTGGAAAAATTTATATTACACCAGTCCTTTCCATTTGCTGCCAGCTTTAATGTCCCAATATTTGCCCCAACTATGTCTAAAAAATCTAAAGAAAAGAAATTATGCAACAAAACCACCTCCTGAACTAATTCAATTGCTGTATTTATTTTGACAATTTATTGGATTATAGTAGAGGAAACACACTAAATTAAGGCAGCCAGGCTGGCATTTTTCTGCCTAAGAGCATGGCAATATTTAATATTTTCTCTCTCTAGGAGGGATTGATTAAAACTAGAAAATGAAACATTTGCAATGTCATGATATATTCAGGATGAGGTGGCTTAAACTGGCAAAGTGAGAAAATATATAGGGCCTATCAGTCCTTCCTACTCTATAACTTAACGGGTTCTCTTTAAAAACTCTGGAAGGGGAGCCATTGACTTCTACAGATGGAAAATGTGTGATGTTCATTTTAAAATTACTAGTAGAGCCTGCTATTGACCATCTAATTATGCCGAGTTCCATTTATAAACATAGCTAACCACTAAGTTTATGGAGACTTTTTGTGCTGCTTTAATAGGATATTGATCGAGAGCATAGTTTGAGTGTGCTGCCATCGGATTGTGTAATGGCAAACAAAGGCAAGGTCACAGCCACTGCTCCTGCTAGGCTGCAGTCTATTTTTTATTACAATCTTTTTGTTTCTTCCTTTAATGTTCAAACCCACATGGTTCTTTCAAAAGAAGAGCTTGCTTAAGAATATAACTTATTTTTAAAATTAATTTCCATGCAATGATCACAGCTATCGTGTTACTTAACAGAGAACCAACAGGCCACTAGTTCGGAAAAGAAAGTGTCTGCTCTATTTCACTTTACTAAAGATCTAAAACACTGGAACTATGTAAGTGGCACCCAAAGGACTGGACGTCTGGAACCTCTATCCTACATCCTCAACTTCCTAATGAGGCCTTCTTTGCAAAAACATTTTGTAATGTTTAAGTTTGGGCTTGTTCCTATCAAAGAGCTTCATTTTCTTATTGCACCTTGTAACTGAGTTATTTCTGCTGTAGTAGCTCTAGCATGTCAGGTTAGAATACTGCTGATAGTTTATACTAAATCAGCCAGAAAATCCAAGTGTATGGCTATGGGTACCCAAAGACACACACGGAGGACCCAGAAACTTAAAAAAGCAGTTTAAAAACGAACTGCAATTTGGATCTTAACAATGATTCCTGTGTAAGAATATAGAAAGAGTACACTTTTCTTAGGCAGAAAACAGCCACTAGGGTGCCACCTCATGCCAGGCTGAGGCATATGCCTGGCTCCATTCACTCCTGCTCTCCATTGACAAACAGCCCGGGAATCCTGGAGCCACCCAGCAGCCCAGCTTTGTGGCAGAGCCAGGACAATTCAGCTGCTGGATTTTAATAGATTCTGCAGCAGTGCAGCAGGAACCAAAAATCAGTCTGGGTAACTGAGAGCGGTTTTCACACCCAAAGACTCTAAGGCTGGCCACAGTGTACTGAGAACCCTGGCTTTTCAAAATTCCAGGGCCATGAAGTCATCCTCAGCCACGAAGTTTACTTAACCCTTGCAGCGGCTCGGGTGCACAAACCGCTGCCTGGAAAACTAGAACCCACCAGGCCAGAGTTACAATGGCCTGTGTGTATTTGCGGTTTTCCTCTTTCCCAGCGAAGTATTTAGGGTTTCGGAGGCGCTCCACCAACTTCAAGTAAAATAGTCAGCACTTTAGAAGGAAATGGGCAGAAGAAGTGGATTTTTCGGGAGGACTTTCTGGGTTCATACCAGAAAGGATATTTGACAGCCTCAAAGCACACACTTGGAGGGAAACACTGGTACAAAATAAACAAGAGTGGGTGCCTACCCGGAGAGCTATCTAAGAGTGCCAGTTAGCAGCTCGTAGAGTGGGCTCTCTATATGGCAACTTCATGGGAAAGGGCCCCATCTGAAAATGCTGCAAGAAGGCTTTGTTTGAAAATGCAGCATCATGTAAGAGCCATCATCCCAACAGATGGTTCCTGTCTCCTTCCTCACAGTATTATACTCAACTTCAGTGATTCTGAACCAGTGTTAGCCCTGGTAAACACCCTTCCCCAAAGCAGAGAAGACATCTCTCTTTCTCTCTGGCACAGTATCTAGTGGTCTGAATAGTGTCCTCTCCTCCCAGGAAGAAATAAATAAATAACTAGAACAACTTTCAGATGGTCCTATCACCTGGGGGAAGAGGTGGGAGAACAAACATATATTTACTTTTATGCTATAATACTTTCTTTGCTGCTAAGAGAAACAGGACTCTCCTTTCTTGCCTTTCATCAACTCTAGATAATGCAAAAAATAAAAATTAAAAAAAAGAAAAGAAAACACAGGAGGTAAGAGTGAGAACGGAATTAGGGGGATACTCCAACAGCTCCATGCATCTAATCAGTATAATAACCTTGTTGCCCGACTCTCACCACTGAATGTGTGGGGCTAAGCCAGCAGCTTTCTCGTGAGTTTCTCTGCCATTGCTACCATGTAGAAACACGATTATAAACAACAAACTTAGAGCATGGTTATTTCAGTGAATCCTCATGCAGAAATACTGAAATAGCATCTCCCTCCTCTATTAAATTTAAATGGAGGAAAACTAAAAACAGAAACTAACTGGAAACCTGGGGAGAGTAAATATTTATATGAGCAAACTTAAAAACTGAATGCTAAAGAGCCAGGAAAAGGGAAACTTTTCAAGCTAAGGCCACCATTAGTGTGAAATTTCCAAACTATATATTTGGTCATAGGTGGGTGCAGCTGGTGGGACTGGGTGGGGCTCAGATACATAAGAAGGTGTTGAGAAAAAATGTGAAGCACAGTGAAGAAATTCTAAGACATTGAGGCCACTGAAAACATCCAGGTAAAAAATGAAACTACAGAAAGAGTTAAAAGGTCACACCGCCTGGGGGAGTGGGAAATAAATAGATGGAGTACAGGTGAATTTTAGGGAAGCAAAATTATTCTGCATAATACTCTAATAATGCATTATGCATTTGTCAAAACACATAAATGGCCCGGCTGGGCATGGCTCAGCGGCTCCGTATCAACCTAGGATCCAGGAGATAGCAGTTTGATTCCTGGTCAGGGCACATGCCCAGGTTGCAGGCTCGATCCCCAGTAGGGGGCGTGCAGGAGGCAGCCAATCAACGACTCTCATCATTGATGTTTCTCTCTCTCTCTCCCCCTAAGGCTTTCTCTCTCTGAAATCAATCAAGACATATTTTAAAAACAAAGAACAAAAACAAAAACAAAACTGCATAAATGTATAACACAAAGAGTGAACCCTAATGTAAACTCTGCAGTTTGGTTAATATAATGTGTCAATGTATCAGCTCATCAATTGTAACAAATGTACCACACTAACAAAATATGTTAATAATGTGGGAAACTATTTAGCAAGTATACTGAAATTCTGTACTTTCTGTTAACCTAAAACCATAAAACTAAACCTGCTCTAAAATATTGTCTATTCATTTTTTTAAAAAAATCACACCAGAAAATAAATCCAGGGTAAAAATTATCTCACTTGTTTTACCTGAAAATAGTTTTAACCTTTTTTAATGTACACATTAATAATCTAAAAGTTGATCAACTCTAAATTATTATTTAATAAAAGCACAGGATCTTTGGATTCAGTTTAGTTCTATAATGCAGGTAAAGGAAAAGTTATGAGAAAAATGTCTGCAGTCTGCTAGCTGAGTAATAGCAAAGTAAAATGAGCAAGTTTCTTAGCCTCTTAGAGCATCATGGTCTCCTTCTGTATAAAGGGACAATAACAGCAACCATGGGAGGACTGAGTAAGTTTACAAAGTGCCTAGCAAATTCCTGGTACATGGTGCATGCTTAATAAATGCTAGCTACTAATTTTTCATGTTAGTGTTGGATCACGCACTTAACAGCACTAACATCATGGGTTTAATCAATGTATGTGCTAGTTAGCTTACTTCTATTTTCAAGGTTGCAGAATGCACCCAGCCCCACTCATCTGTAAAAAGTGTCTGCTGCACCTCTAAAACAGACACTTAGCACTTCCTCCCTGGGCAAGGGGTCAGCATTGTGAGGAGTGGGTAAGGATTTTGACTCCTTCATGTGGCTTGAGTGCTAAATCTTTCAGAAAGGTGTGTGGGTGAGGACACCTGAGCTGGGAAATCCTTACTCCAGCCACCGAGGCAACCTTGAGACATATACCCTGACAAACCTGGATTAAAGATCTGCAAGAGGGAGGCGGCTCTGGATGGTAGTTTGGCCTGAAGCCACCATTTAGCTGACACAGCCCAGTCCCACTCTTGCCAAACAGTTTCAGTCAGCATGAGGCCATGTGTGAGTGAGTCCTAGAGCGATTACGCAGCAGTGTGCAGAATCGAAAAGCATTCAAGAGCCGAAGGCCACTCGTGATGCCAGGCATCAGCAACACAGCCTCCTAAGCGCCAACAGGAAGCAAAACCAGGTCCCTCTGCAAATTCATTCTGAGGTCCAGCCATACCCTCTGGCAGTCTTGAAGGCAGTTTTAGAATTCACTTGGCAACCATGCCATCACAGGCTGCATGGAGGTCTAATCAAGCTTGGAACTGATAAGCCCTGGGATATAAGACCTTAAAGGGACATACAGAGAGTGGAAGAAGGAAGAGGTTCCAGGGATGTTTCTGAGCAGTGTGAGCCTTCTCATACGCTAGGCCTCAGACACTGATGATAATGAAGATTAAATGTAAGCATTACAGCAGCCAGCGTAGATTAAAAAGGACTAGTGCTCCAATCTCAGACTTCAAAAGATTTTCACTTTCTGAGGTTATCTGGATTGTAGTAAGGGCTCAATCAACGTATTTCCTATAATGTCACTATGATAGTTGTACCCTGATATTTCAGGCTGTATTAGTTATTATTAAAATTATAAGAAAAATGTGAGCTAATGATTGTTAAAAGTCCTAAAAAGTTATATATGTGTATATATGCGTGTATATGTATATATGTGTGTACGTATATATGTGTGTGTATACATATGTATGTATGTAGACACATACACAGACAAGTGCATGGCTATTTGTCTAGGGCAAGTAACTGGCTAATTAGCTATGATATATCCTCCAGATTACCAGGGCAGTCTAGTCTCTACTTCACTGGTTGCTACTTTAAGCATACTTCATAATACGACAGCAACTTCTCCCTTCTATCTCACAACCAACTGTTCCTAATAACGTATTCCTTAAGTTTCTGACCCCCATGCCATTCCAGGACACCCCTGTGTCAACCAAGGGTCCCTTATGCCCAGAATTCTAACATCCGTAGTTACCTTCCTGCTATTTTCTGTCTAGCCTCACACTGTAGATTTCAAGTTCCCTTGGGCCAGTCTAACAGCATGGCAGTTCTAGCATTACACAGATTAGCTTAACCATTTACCTCCTGTTGCACTTTGGGTAAACGACTTCAATAGACCCACAATTTAACTCATTTGTAAAAATGAGAATAATTTCTTATCTGACAAGTTTATTGCAAGGATTAATCTATGTTACCTACATGAAAACTTAGCACAGTGCCTGGCAAGCAGTGCTCCACCATCGTTCTCTATCTACACCTCTGCCCGACACCCCCTGCCCCCACCTTGTATCCCATTTTTGGATTCTTAAGGGCTTTCTAGCCTTAAGGAATAAGAACAGACAGAATCCAAACTGTGAGATCAGGACGGCTCGGCACGCACGACCTGGCCTCTTTTCACGAGACTGACTGGCTCGCTGGGCAGGGGAGGGGGTGGGGTATGAACTTGAAAAGAAAAGATTTCTTTTTACCCCACCTCAATCCACAAATGACTTGTTTCAGCTTTAACCCAATTTTGACAAGGTATATTTTACCTACAAGAGATATTTTGAAGTAGGAAGGAATAAAAAATGTTAATCTTTGGTATTTATTTTTTCTTTGTTATTGGGACCCCAAACATCATAGTCACTGTGAGTATGCTTTTAAATAAAAACGAAAGAACGTTTTTGAGGGAGGGCAACTGTGTGTGTGTACCTGAGAGAGAGTGAGAGAGAGCGAGAGCGAGCGAGCGAGGGGGGGAGAGAGAGAGAGAGAGGGAAAGAGAGAATCCTATACCTTCCCCTTGGACTGTCTGGATTATGTCATAGCTAATACACAATCAATGACCCTTTGATCAATGGAACAGGGTGGTGACAGGTACTCTTAATTCACTGTTGTTGGTGATTATTGACAAGCTGGTAATGATCATGCTGTCCTGTGCCACTCATGCGGAGGGCATTAGCATTCTTTAAAGGTCAAAACCTTTTTTTTTTTTTAAAGCAGAATTTTTAGAAATCAGGGAAGCCTCAGACTTTCTAAAAACCAGGTTCACACTATAAACTAGGGAATATGTGAGACACTCAGGATTTCAGTTCTTTCCATATGTCTCACATTAAAATGACATCAAATTTTCCTGATTTAAATTCTTGGCTGTTAAATAAACAGCGTGGCAAAATTCTTCCAACGGGTGAATGAAAAGGGGATTCTGAAAGCTATTTGTGTCTCCAGGAGGCCTAGGCAGAAAGTAAGCACAAACTGAAGGCAAATCTGTACCAAATCAAAGCAAAATTATACTTACTCTGTGACACTCTTACTAGCTCCGTCACACTAAAAACACCTGATGTGACAAAACTGTCCTGGAAGCCCAAATGTCCTGGGGAAACAAAAACAAAAAAAGCAAAGTGTCAAAAGTAGAAGATACTTGGCAACAGAATCCTAAACATGAGTTTCATTGTGATTAAAAAATATGATGTCTAGTTTCATATTCTGGTCTGGATAGAGTTTCCGTGGGAGGGCACAGTCATTTAGTTATGTAGAAGTTTTTTTGGTTTGAATCTGGAGGTTATGGAAAGCTATGACACAACAACTGGGTGATTTTTGAAATGGTTAAACAAAACAAAAAACTCAACAGGAAATCTGAAACAAAAGATGATTTAAAATAAATGGTTACCTTGGCTGACCTCTGAGACCTCAGCAACTGGGATGAAAACAGCCTACCTAAGAATCAGCCCAGATAGCTAAATTCCATAACAGTTTTTAAACATGATTTTCTAAAGAAACATCTGATGGGGATTAGCTATCCATTCATTCAAATCAAACAAGATTTAAAAATGTTCCCTTCATTTGTAGAGGAAACACAGGGTAAATCTTTAAAAAGCCAGGCTGGAAGAAGCAAGCCCCTTAAAAACCATTGAAACATAAAAATAAATTCTTTGAGCACAGATAAAATTTAAATTTGTTTCAAGAACAAGAGGTTTTTGTGGGAGGGTTGGGTCTTTTTTTTTTTTTAAAAAAAGAAAAGATAAATGAATAGTACAAAATGACTTAATCATTGCATTTTGTATCTGCTTCATTTTGGCTGGATATAATTAATTTTCTTTAAGATATGTGATATTGGAGGGGGGTTGCAGGGTGGAGGGAATCAATGAGGGGGGAAAAGAAGAGCCTCTGTAATACTTTCAACAATAAATATAAATTTAAAAAATATCTATTACAAATATTATCAACTGCTTATTTATTTTTATAGTATGTTTAGGAGCATTAGGAACATAAAACTTACAAATGGCAAGGAATACATAATTGATGATATATCATTCCCCCTCTGCCTCTAAGGTTTTCTCACTTTATGCATCTCACATAGGCAGAACCTAGTGAGAGAGCAGTCTATTGGGTTAATGTAACCGCCTGATTTAAAATTAGGGCCAAAGGAGAAGTTGAGGGCTGAAAGGAATTTTTAAAAAATAACTGTTCTTTGAAAAAAGGAATACACCTTTAAAAAATGCAACATAAGAAAAAAGACCAATTTGAATATATAACAAAAAATTCATAAGTGAAATTTATTTTATTGATAAAAGCTATTTTGTCCACTACGAGGGGGAAGCACGTTTACCTATGGCACATTATGCACCACAAAACATTAAATGTCATGGACATAAACACATACAAAAAATCAGCATGTTTTGCATTATAAATGGTCCTATAAATTATTCTTTTTTCTCTTGGTTACATTTGACCTCTGCATAAGAAAGTTTTTTACTGAGATTTAAAAGAAAATTTTCAATTTTTAAAATCAAATACACAATCTATAATATTTTAGATAAATAGCTCTAATTTTTAGGATAGTCGATAACCATAAATTGCTTTGTAAAATAAAATAACACCATGTGTGGTGATGGACGTTAGTAACTAGAATTATTGTGGGGGTCATTTCACAATATATCTATATAGTGAATCCTGCTGTACAGCTGAAACTAATACGCCACATAGCAATTACATCTTAATTTAAAAAAGAAAATATATATACACACTACAATTTTTAAAAATGGAAAAATTTCATTTGAAGACTTAAGAAATTTCACTTCCCAAGTAACACACACCCAGGTATTTAGTTGAGTGTTATTTGGAAAGTGCCTGAGGTGTTGTCTCTTGGATTAAAAGAACTGAGAATAAAAATAAATCAATCAATAAAAGTTCTCTAACGTGGTCTTGGCAAAATAGACTATGATACCTCTTCCTATTATGACAATATTCAGATCACATTTATCCCACAGCCCATAACAAAGGAAATCCAACCACAACATACATTAAGTTTGACTTAAAACACGTACAACAATGGCAAGGAAATTCGTAGTTGAATAGGAAGATCTGGGTTGATCTCCAGCTCTTGCTCATCTCTGTCTATGTCACCTGCCTGCGGGCTCATACTTGTTCCAGTTCCAACCTCTGAAATTCCTTATTTTTAGGACAATTTAACATGAATTTCTGCACAGAGAGAATGTGAACACACATTCATTAATCCTGCTACCAAAAAAAAAAAAAAAAAAGCAAGCAATATAAATTGAAAACTAATTTTAGTTTGACATAAGGGCTTGGAAAGGGGTAACCCCTGTGTTCATCCACTCAAACTCACCCTGTCCTAACTGTCCTTTTACTTTTGTCAACCTCTTAAATGCTGGTGTTCTCCAGGGTTCATGCTCATTTCTCTATACATATCTCATTTCTCTATACCTATTTCCTAAGTTATCTTCTCTATTTCTATGATATCAGCTACTAGGCTTGACTGTGATATTTGTGAAAGCTAGATAATGTTTGTTTCATTCTCTATTGTATTTAATGCCTGGGACAAAGCAGTAAGTGAATATTTGCTGAATGAGTAGATGAATGAATCTATAAGCCAATGGCTCTCAAAACTTTATCTTTTGCCCCGTCTTTCTCCTGGGTTCCTAACACATGAATCAAAATGTTTATCGCATATTTCTATCCAGATAGCCCACGGGTATCCTCAGACCCAACATGTCCAAAGCCAAGCTCATTTTGTTCTCCCCCAAAAACCTGTTCTTACTCTTTGACTTTTCTACACCAATGAATCATCCCCCGTTCATCTGGTTTTCTATGTTTTGGTGTCATCCCTGACTCCTGCCTCTTATGAATGCCCACATCCACCTAATCCCATGTATTCAATTCCTTACTATTTCTCAACTCCGTGTACATCTCCATCTCCCTCCTACAACTGTGGCTCAGGCTTTTCCCAATTCTTACCAGCTTTCTAACTATGTTCTCCATCATTGGTCTTGGCTTCTCTTCTAGTCCATTCTCCCCTCTGCAGTCAGAGCTGTCTTACTAACTGGCAAATCTGATGATTCATTCATTTATTCAACAAGTATGTGTTGAGCCCCTACTGTGGGACAGGTGTGGGCGTAGGGGTTTGAGATACAGTCCTACCTTCAGGAAATCTATAGTCTATGATTAAAGAGAGCTGAAAATGTAAAAGAAACAAATTATTTTAAAAATTATAAATGGTATAACTTATATGAAGGAAACAAACAGGAAAAGCTTTAGAAAGGGTGGTTAGGGAAGGTCTCTCTTAAGAGCTGACATCTGAAAGATACTAAGGAGACAGCCAGGAAAAGTGGGGAAAGAGTTCTTCAGGCAGAGAGATTAGCATGTACAAAGGTCCTGAGGTAGGAAAGAACAAGGTGTTGGAGAATCTAAGAGAAATCCAAAGTGTTCAGCGACCACTACCCTGTCAGAAATCTTGCAAGAGCCTCACAGAGAGTTCAGGGTACAGTACAAACTCCTTCACATGGCATACAACCTCCATGTAGCCTCTGTTTTCCTCTCCGGTCTCATTTTTTATCTTTTATCTCTTGCTTCCAGCCCTACTCCTTGGCGTAAGTGAACACATGTCCCTCCAGGGCCCTGGTCCAGCCCCTGCCCTCACACTGCTTCTTCTTCCTGGTCTCCCTCTCCTGACTCTTTGCTTGGCTACCTCCTACTTGTCTTTAGGACTCAGCTGTGTTGTCACCTCTATCAAAAGCCTTCCCTGATTACCCCATGGTTGGAGAAGACTCCTTTTCTCTTTTCTGAATATGGACCTGCTGTACTATGTATGGTTCTAATCTAGGACTTAGCACACTAGATTGTAATGTTGTCTTTTTCTCATATTAGACTGTGAGCCCTTTGAAAAAGGGCATCTTCTGTGTCTCCAGTCCTCTAGGTCCTAACACAGTGCCTGGTAAGCAACGAGCACTCCAGTCATGCCTCTGAATAAACACAACTCAGATTGGGCTCAAGTATGTGTATTTTCCTTTCCATAAAAATGTCAGCAGAGATTTTTTTTTCTGTCTCTGTCTCTCTCTCTCTCTCTCATCTCTAGCAATACAGTCTGAACTAAAACCGAGTCAGTGTGCATCTGAAAGCTATTAAAAGGAACCATCCAAAGAGTCCTTCCAAACCAAATGGGACAAGGAAAGGATAGACAACTCCTTTAGATAAAGCTTCTGATCAAGAAGGTGCCATCAGGTTCTCTGATGAGAAATGTCTGGGGGTTGTCCTATGATTGTGGTTATGGCTCAAACTTTGGGAAACCAAGGAAAAACAGAGTTGAGGGCAGTGTTATTTAATAAACATAACAGGCAAAAAAAACCCAGAACAATTTAGTCTGAAGCTTAAACTAGGGGTCTTGTGCGATCCTGAGAAAGTTGCTGCCAAAATAATGATTTGACCCTCCTTCCCCTCCTAGCAACCGGCCTCAAAGGCTTATTTTAGTAGAACGTGTGCAGTTTAGAAGGAGAAATACATGTGAATGCACAATAACCAGAAAAATAAAAATAAAGAGAGTTATTTCACAAATCCGGACAGGATCATCTCTCACAGTATTATGAGATTATCAAATAGCCTTGACTACTTTATCTTCGCAATGTGCCCCCAAGGAAAGGTCTGTGTAAACACGCTGTGTAACTTTGAATGACTATGAAACTGGATTTGTTCCTTCGCCTATTATTTAGAAACCCACTGATCCAGTGGAAGACAGCAACAAAAACTGAAACCTGAGAAATGATGGAAAAAATGACACAGCTAATGTAATCACTAAGTGAACCTGAGCAGATTAATATTTTGTTCTCGCTAACACAAGCCAAATTGTAAAAATGACTTTCAGGGAAATAACACTAATCTGGGGTTTTCTACTTTATGGCAAGATGAGAGAAAAATGGGAAAGAACATAAAAAGGTAAATTTAAGTAATTCTGACGCATTAGCATTAAAAGATCTTCAGTTGGAGAGCTGATTAAACATTCCCAAAAGGTCCCAAGATTTACATTTTGAATAGGGTCTCTCAGAAATGAGTGCAAAACATATACTTCTGTTAAGCACATCTTAGATGAAAAGCCAGGCTGGGTAATGATCGGACCCTCTCTCCAATTCTGAACTCATGTTCAGGAGCAATTCAGAGGAGATTGGAATAAGGAGCACATCCTTTTTCGTTTTATATAAAATGGCTAAAAAGTTCATTCACTGAGGTCTTGTTCAGTGAATTCCCAATTAGAGTAGAGATTTCAATACCTTGGAGTCAGGCCTACTCACAGTGGGGAGAGATTAGGCTTTCGAAGAGAGGCAAGAATATAAAACGCTGAATTCTTTTACGGGTGGTTAGGAAAAGCAGCTCTCTTTACCTCGATGATATCAGCAGTTATGGAAAATGCCATTATATGGGAACTGAATTTCATCTCATGAAGGGACTGAACATCTATCTACCTTTTAACAGGCAGGAATAGAGAAAAAGTTTGATTTGCCGAGAGACAGGTAACCTTGCAGAACTGTTCAGAGGTCAGGGGAAGAAACAGCTGGGAACAAACCACCCAGAGGGCTGGCCTTTAAAGAAAGTCTGAATGTCCATGGAGCAGAATGAATGCATCTGAGGAGGAAAGTCTGATGGTGTTTCTGGTTGTCCTGTTGGAATAGCAAAAGACTCTTAGCTCTAAATGATCAGGTCTTATCTGGCTAATGGATGCAGGCCAACTACAATACACAGGTCATTAGAGGGAAAAGAAGGTATCTATTGTCCCTTGGTCAATAAGGTTCCACGGCAGGGAAAGACAGGCTACTCTCTGGGCCTTTCCTTCTTGTCCATCTGGGCTCCTCAAAGGGAAAAGAGCTCCCTCACTCTCACACTCTTTACATTCCCCAAGTATTTGGGATTGCCTGTGATGAACTAACTCCTAATGACACTGCTCTCAGGAACTTACTCTTTGGTCCTTCACCTCATCAACACTCTCCTCTCTGGAATTCCAATTTCTCCTCTGTGAATTCCCCACTAGCTCATCTGCCACCTGAGGGAAGGGATGTCACTCCTTCTTCTGCCCCTGGGCCCCGGTCAGCGCATTTCTGGAGTGCTCAGGCAATACCGCTAAATCGAGCAGAGCTTTTCCTCCACTTGTCTTAACGGCACAGCCTCTTTCTGCTTTATCAGACGGGCATCTGTTTACCTGTCTCAGCGCTATACTCCTACTACACACCGGGCAAGGCAGGGCTGTCTCTCAGTATCTTACACTGCCCGCAGGGCCCAGCACAAACCCTGTCCTAGTTGTGTAATAAATATTTACTCAGTGATTCAGATGAGTGATTTGAGATACCCTTATTTGGTAGGCCTCTAAAGGACAATAATAAATTACTACTAGTTTACCCCCAGTGATATGTTATTTCTGTACTTTGAATTTGGAATATCTTAGAAAACAGGGGTGTTTTTTTTTGGGGGGGGGGGGAGTAAGCTGGGGGTATATTCCTGCTGATCCATTAAGCCCAAATTTTAAAATGTTGGTCTGATTTTTGATTATACACTGATTTTTAAAATTATTCTGCCATTGACTGATGACATTTAAAATATTATTTATTTTATGAGTAATTCCTTATTTAAAACAAATGCTAAAAATTCAGATATCCACTAAGAAAGAACATAGTAGCAATAAAAATACACATACATGCTGCTTATGTGATTCATTTTCATGAGAGTGGAGGAAATTTCATTTGGTTATCTGTTTTTGATCAACATTAAAAGATTAACATACGGTGTGGACTGATAATAAGACTGAAATAGTTCTATATCTAGAAAGTTGTGTCTGAGACTATGTAAAACAAAGACATGGCAGTTGCCAACTAATAATATGGATGAGGTGTTTTGCGATTTTCAGATAAAAAGGATTGTTATAAATGCATTTGTAATCGTCTTTGGTTATGATTGTCATTCTGTTTATCATAACACATCAAGGAATTGCCATTAGTATGGAAATAATGTAGTCTTAGCTTAAAAGAAGGATGAATCAAAAAGAGATTTTAGCCCGGCTGGGCGTGGCTCAGCGGTTGAGCATTGACCTAGGATCCAGGCGATCGGGGTTCGATTCCTGGTCAGGGCACATGCCCGGGTTGTGGGCTCGATCAATGACTCTCTCATCATTGATGTTTCTCTCTCTCTCTCTCTCTCTCCTTCTCCTTTCCTCTCTCTGAAATCAATAAAGATATATTAAAAAAAGAAAAGAGAGATTTTAGAAGTATTTGTCGTGGGACTTATGTAAGTTGAGTTCCTTTTTTTGTTGCTCCAAACTTTCCTGCCTGATCTGTGGTTTTTGTTTGTTTGTTCTGCCATACCCATAAAGAGAAAGTCAATATTTGATTTACTGCTTTTACTCAACAAATATTTATTGAATGCTTATTATATGACAAGCATAGTCCTAGGCCCTACAGATACAACTAGAAATAACAGAAGTTCTTTATTCTCCAGGGCTTATATTCCCAGTTAAGGAAAATGTTTATGCCAAGATTTGCAGTGATATATTTATCTAAATTTGGGTCTTTTAATAAGACCTTTCTAGGAAAATATCAACAACTAGCAGAGACTATTGCAATGTTCTCCTATGCTGAGACTGCTGGCTGTCCAGACATATCCCATGGTTGACAGCTACAGACCACACTTCCCAGCATCCTTTACAGTTAGGAGTGATCACCACTGGAAAGTGAATGGAAGTGATACAATCAACTTCTACCTTACACGCCTGAAAGGTAATTCCTGCCCCACAGACACTCTCTCTTCCTCTTTTTATGAGCTAGAACAGTTTTGACCATGCAGACAAAGACAGTGTCCATGGAGTAGCAGAACAATGAGACAGAGGGAAATTGAGACCCTGAATGACAGTGTAGAGAAGAACCACCCCGATCATTTGGAAGAGTTACCAAAAAAAAAATTTCAGTGTACTTTAACCACTCTATTTTTTCAGTCTCTTTGTTATAGCAGCCTAGTACTTACCCTAAACAACGTAAATGCCAACCTTTCCCTTTAGAATGTAATGTGTCACAAATTAGCAGCCCACAGGCCAATTCTAGCATGCAGACATATTTTGCTTGGTTTGCTAGCACAGTGGCAATTTTTTTTGTTATTTTTTGCAAATGAATGTTTTTAAACTGGGCATGAGCTTACAAATTATCACACTCCCCAATACTCTTGATTGTATTTCATTTATTTAAATGACCTGTAAGACCCCTGTAGGCACATATATTTGTGATGCCTACTAGGTGTCCTCTCTTCTTTAATCCACTAACATAGTAGGTACAGGATAGATGGATGGTTGGTATTTTCCATCTGATAAAAAAGCCATAAGTATTTCATGATTTCTTTGAGAACTGAGGTTAGACTCTTGAGTTTGGTATTTAAAGCCCTTCAAAATCTGGCTTCCAGTGTTATCTTCTAACACAACTCAAATACATGCTCTCTATGCCACAGCCAAGATGTCCCACCTGCTATTCTCCAAATACTTAATATGTTCCACTCTCCATATCAGTGCTTCCCTGAAATGCTCTACCAAAAACAAATAAAAACAAACATACAAATATATACAAAGGTTTCTACAGTAAAATGAACTTGGAAAACACTATCACACCCACCCTTGGAGAATGACAAGGAACATTTACATGTTAAAGCCCCTGAGAGTTCCTGCATTAAATACTTTCTTAACATTATTTAACTCACTATTTCCCAAATAACTTGACAAGGATATCACTGCTTTTTGGCAAATGTTGTTCTGTAGATACACTGTTCTGCTCCTTTCCCTATTTCCCCCCTTTGGTTTATATACCAATGTACTGATAGGAAATAGAATCTGAACTCTGAGCTAATTAACACTTGTGTGCAAGGCCCAAGAACACTCGACATCTTCACTTGCAATCACTTCAACATATGTACATTAGAAAAATGGATCAAGGTGGTAACAGGTATTGTATAGTTAGGCTACCTATTTTAAAAGTTTATCCATGGACCCTCTCTCAGTAGTATTAATTTTCATCAAAAGTATAGCTTTCATTTATCCAGTAGTTACTATGTGTTTGGTACTCTGCTAAGCATTTTAGACACATTAGCTCTAGTTCCTCCTGCAACTTTGTGTAGTAGGCAATACACTGATTTTACAGAAAAGAAAGTTTAAGCTCAGAGAGGTTAAGTGATTTGTCTGTAGTCACACAGCTAGTGTCAGAATTACGATTAGAACTAAACAAATTGTTTAGTTCTTTTATATAATAAATTTTATTGCACTTTAATCCATCATATATTACACCAGAGACTTGATTATCCAGTCTAACCCAAAGGCCTTATCACATCTTCACCAATTCCTGCAGTTAATAAAGAAAGAATAGTATTTCAATAAATTAAATTTGATTGCTCAATGATTTTACATAAAGAGGGTTTATAAGTTTGAGTTACAAGTGATTAGGCAATTAATTAAAGGAATATGTCTAATAGATATAAAAACATCTAAATAAAAAGAAAAAATATATTTATTTGTATGTTCAGAAATACTGGATGCATGACATCATGGAATGAACTGGAAATGAAGAGATCTTAAATCATCTAGAAATGGAGTGATCATAACTGTGTCATAACAGAGAATTTTAGACTAATACAATTAAAAGGTTTGATTTTTAAAAATTCCTTTCATATATTTGCCTTCCTGTAACTTCTCATTTACCTAAATTTTATTCTTTGGAAAAGGCAGAATAAATCTAATCTCTCTTCAATTTTGCTACTTTTCAACTATTTGAAGACAATTCCTCAATCCCGAATTTTCTCTCCTCCCAGATAAATATCCTTTCTTTAATTGTTTTGTCATGTAAACAAGTTAGTTTCTCCTAAACATTTAGAATCATGCACTTATTAGGCCTATAATAAGCAGAAATAGGCATTTTTACAAGTGGGCCCAATTACAAATTAGTTCTGTACAAGAACAAAGAAACACTTGCTTTAGGAAAACATTTTCAAGCACCATAAAAAATGTTTTTAAAATAAAATAAAAAAATTTTTGCTTCATGCTAGAAAAAGTTAATTCCACTATAATTAGCATAAGATCAGTATTTTATAAATATTTTAAAATTATTTTATTTTTAATGCACCATAAACTTAAAAGAATTTTTTAATTTAACCTGATTTTGAACTAATAGATTATAAACAACTTTATTCTTTTTATGTTCTGAATCAAAGTTTTCTCTAAACTTGGACAGTAATTTAATAATCTGCAAATGGATCAAATTATTTGTAATAGCTTCAGTTTCGGTTTATGAACTCTTACATATAGTGGAGAAAAATACGGAAATGTATTCTCTGAATACATAAGAAAATGATTACTTTAAATGAAACAGACATGAGACTGGATCACCTAAGGGCTACCCTGGCTTATGAATGTAAAACAGCAAAAAAACCTTAATGCCCACTGTCCTGTTCTTCCTTTTTAGGTTTAATTCATATGGCTGTGAAACCACTTACAAGGAGCCCTGCTTGCTAAATCACCTGAGGATACATGCAATGACAAGGAAAGAAGATGACCAGGGGCCATGTGCTAATTTTAAGACATTCAACACCAATTTTGATTCAACCAGGCATGGAAAGAAAATCATTCATGAACTGAAGCAATATATTTAAAAAGAGTCCTTGCAATTACTTTTCTAAGACTACAAAAAAATTACAAATAGGTAGATGTAGTTTTCCAAATATACAAAATTAGTTAATGTGTACAACCACAAGATACAAAACACTTTCATGTTTTTAAAAGTCATTTGCTTGGTACAATTCTGTCCACTTAACCAGCAATTACTTAATTACTGATGCCATTAATTCACAATGTTTATTAAATTATAGGCTCCATATTATATATTTCTGCTGATACTGTGGCATGCCACAAACGGTGTGCGCCACTATACTATACTTTGAAGTTTGCTGGCTTAGCACAAACACAAAGTATTTTAGAAGTACCAGAAAATTCTTTGTGAGATATAACAGAATGAATTAGACTGTTCAGGCCATGTCGTGTTAGCACAATGGAGGAACACTTTTAAGACTTTAAAGTCATGTAATACAATTCTAGGCTGGATTTTTCTTGTTAAAAAAAGTAGAATGGGAGTGATCGGAAGAGAAAAGGGCCAATATTTGACAACAGAAATCAGCATAACCTTTTAACTGCAGCAGCCATGGGTGACTGCCCTTTGACCTTGAAAGATTATGTAGGATTTCAATGACAACAGCTGGAAGTGAGCATGTGTGAATAGAGAACACAGATCTGAGGCCTGGTACAAAAGACTGCACAATCTCTGCCCAGATCAGAGTGCTGATTAGAAATTGTTTCCTGGTCCTGGCTTAATAGAGTGTGATAATGAAAGTTTTTTTGTTTTTTTAATTCTTCTAACAACAAATCATTGGTAATTTCTGCCAGTCCCACTTTCCCCTCTTTAGCTTCTCAAATCTTCTGGACTTTCACATGAAACAAACAGACCCATCTTTCTTAAGGATATGGTTAAAAACAAAACTTTGTTTTACAAGGTACTTTTCATAGACAAAATTTCTTTAAGTTCTTGAGTTCCTCTCCTGAGTTTTAAAATTGTGGCATTTCACATACAGTATCATTATCTTTTGTTTAAGGATCTGTCACACGCACAGACACACCCACAGGCACCCAACTTAAATGAGAGCATAATGGAAGTGGGAACTGTCTCTCTATCACCTTTTTAATTCCACCATTTGTACAATGCATAACATATGGTGGGTTCTTAGTATACGTGTGACAAATGAACAAAGAAAATATTTCTTCTTATCCACTTATTCTTTTTATTCTTTTTGAGATATAAAGGTATATTCCTACACAAACATTTAATAATTTCATCTTTTTCTTCAACCAACTTCACATATATAGTACCAAATTTTTAGTGAAGTCTTTAGGTATGTTTGCCCAACAAGAACATGTGAAAAAGATAATTACTTCCTTCCAAAGATAAGGTAACTTAACCTAGTAGATAGATATGACGATTTGACTGCTTGCTGAATGTGGTCATTTCAATCCATAAGACCATCAGTGAATGCCATTCACTGAGCTGAAACGCACATAAACTGACGCAGATGCACTCTCAACTTCCTATGTAGGATCCCCACACTTGCTGACATTGCTCTGAAACCACCAGAATATTGCCACATGATTACTGAAAGGACATCGGGGTATGACTCATTTATGTTGTTTTGGTTTTACCATACAGTCTTATCGTACCTTGCATTGCTCCGAATTTTGCTAACTATTCTAGCTCTGGATTTTTCTGCTAAGGACTCTAGTTTCTGTATCGAATTAGCAACTCCTTAGCTTCAGTAGAAGTTGGCCTTTCCTTTATGCAAATAATACCCCCCCAGTCGGGCAAAAATCAACCTAGCTGTGCAGTATGAAACAAGCAGAGGCTGGTGAAATTGACTTCCAAATCAGACATGGGTCGTCTGCTTACATCCTTCTATAGCAACTCGAGATGTTATTCCAAACAAGCCATGGGACAGATTGTTTTTCAGAACAGACCAAATCCATTTGCCGTTTCAAAATTCTATAAACAGAGTATTAAGGAATTCAATTCCCACAGCAACTATATGGGCGTTGGCTTCGGTTTTATGGGAGTTTCTGCCAAGCTCACATACTTGTAGGACTATTGGTTTAGAGTGTCCTTTGCAGCTCAGAG
Organism: Miniopterus natalensis; assembly: GCF_054644295.1. Taxonomy (NCBI): domain Eukaryota; kingdom Metazoa; phylum Chordata; class Mammalia; order Chiroptera; family Miniopteridae; genus Miniopterus; species Miniopterus natalensis. The sequence goes on along the minus strand of NC_142089.1, from coordinate 37,087,831 downwards.
CAGCAGGGACTGATGCTTGTGATCTCAGTTCACTTTAAGGACTGGGTCTTGCTGGTGACAGGTATACATGATAAATGTTCCAGAAGGCTGACCTAATTTCCGCTGAAGTGAGTGTTTTGCTAAGAACATTCCCTCAAAGTGTCAGCTTGCAACCAAGGATTCAAACAAGCCAGTGTCCATTCTCTTTAGAGAGTTATTATCTTTGCTTACTTAAGTTCTCTTGAAATGAAGTTAATTCTGCCTCCCCTGTCAAACTTCTCCAGACTTACTTTTTAATTTAAATAAGTTATATATCTAATTGAAAATAAGTAATTATCAAACATACTAAGTTTCATAGTTTTTTGTGTTTTTGTGAAGGCCTGGGGCAGGGGGGTAGGTCTGGGGTACATGGGGTCAAAGGGGGGAAATGAGGACATCTATAATACTTTCAACAATAAAGATAAATTTTTAAAAAGTTTCATAGCTTTTAGTGACTATGATCAGAAAAACCAAACACTCTAGGCTTAATATAAATCAAGGAGAATCTTCCACATATTTGTCTTTTTCTCTTCTAAACGGATCAATATGGCAATGTGTTCATTCATTTTGTCCGTCAAAAATTATATCTGCAAGGAATTATTTACATATCATCTGGTAGGAGGCACAGTACTATGTAAATCAGAATCCTAAATATCCTAAGCCTCAGTTTCCTTATACGTAAAATGGCACTAAGGTTGTACCCATCTCATAAGTTTATTGTTGGGAATAATGAGACAATATGCTTAAAATGCTTAGCAAAGAACCTAGAGCAAAAAAATGACAGCTACTATTATAAACATAAGTATATTCTTTATATCTTAGCTCTTGAATCATATAGGGAATTTCTAAAAGAAAAAACAGGTAGAAATAATAATGTTCTTTGATGTGGAATAGTAAATAATGTAGGTATTCATATAAAAGTTGTGTACATAAATTAAAATGTTGATAATATAATTTTTGAGTGAATTTTTTAGTAAAAATGAAATTATTTTCTAAAGAAAATAACACAAAACTTACTACAGACAAATCCTCTCGCATGTCTTAGGTTTTTCTAAAGTTGAGATGTACCAGTACTTCATTTTCAAATTATTTCAAAGACATTGGGTGTAAATTTTAGGAATCAAATTCCTAAGTAAAATCGTATCTATAATATTGATAAAATATGATTATTTACAATGCCTAAAATAATTTTAAACATAAATCTCATCTATTCTTCAAATGCACATTGACCATCTGCATGGGTCAAACATTATCCTAGATGTGGGAACACATATTTTGGACTTATATTTTGGGGGTGATAAGAAATGGACTTAGGACATTTTTTTTCAGATCAAGTTTTATCTAATTTTTCAATAAGGAATATATGACTATTTAGAAAAAGAGAGAGTGAAAATGACACTCTTTTTTGCCAGTTACACTTTATTTTTTTAAAGAATTTGGTTTGCTGAAAATTCTTAGTAACTGAATGCATGCTGCCTATTCCAGAAAACAGGTATTTAGAAACTTAATTTTGTTTTTCAGCATTTTTCAAATGAAAACTAAACTTTTTAAAAAGTGAAAATATTTTAGATAGCATAAAAATGCAAACAAAATAAGGAATAGTGACTTTTAAATATAGAAATACCTTTTTGAAATGAACTACCCTCTAGTCAAGCTTCAGCTCCTTACTTCAATTTAAATGGAGAGCCATCAGAAAGCATCATTAAAGAAAGAGTTCTGATTCCTTATAGCTTTAAATCAATGCTAAAAGAATCTGCTCTTTTAGGCCAAAGAATGATCGACATGTTTCACTTTACTGACTTTGATCACTGAAGCACTTTATAATACAGGCCATTTCCTTGATTTTAGGGAACAGAACCTTTGTGTGACTCACAGAATGGACTGCGTACATCTTAGACTCAGCTTTAGCTAAGTCAGAGCCCCGAGTTCTCGGAATCTCTGCAGCAGTTTCTCATCAGGGTTATCAACATTTGACGGGGACTCCATCCAGTGTTTAGAACTACCCTGTGTTCTGTATGACAATTAGCATCCTTGAATGCCAGCAACATTCCTTGTGACAACCAAAAATGCCCTCACACATTTTTTAACACCCCTTAAGAAGGGCCACGTTGTTCCTTGGTGGAACACGCTCTCTAGTATATGAACACTGTCTTACAGATCTCATTAGGTTATTTAATACTAAGTAACTCTGCTCACTACTGAACTGGCTGTTGTCTCTATAACTAGAATGCAAACTCTTATAAGCCAGGCATTGGCTGTTATAATTCTTTTGAAATTCCCCTTCATTTTCAGTCATGTCCTCTACCTTCCACCCTTACCCAATTATGTAGTTCAGGTATTATCATTAGAACTTGATTTTTAAAAATTGATTATATTTGAACTACTGTCTGTTTTGTTTTGGAGGCAGGGTTCTCAATTTATATGATCCATAAACAAAGCACACATTGTGGACTTTCTGGAAGAGTCTTGATTTCTAATACTGGCTCACTGCTCTGTATGTGTATGTGAACGTGTTGGCCAAGCCTTTTTGATTTCCTCTTGCTGCTGAAAAGATATGCTCACTGTTAATAAATTCCCAGGACTGCACTCTGTTTTGTCCATAGCAACATCATTGTTCCTAAAAGTCCACAGACTCTATAGAATATGAAATAATATGTAAAACTAGAAAATAAATATGATTCTGTTCTCTGCTGAAAGGATGTAGGTGAAATAAGAAGAGACATGAGGCCAAAATGACTCAAGTTGCTATTACTAAAACCAAATCAACAACACTGAAAATAGACAGGAAACAAAACTAAGCAACAACAGGCTACATGTTGTCAACCCAACAGGAATTCCAATGAGTGCCTTTGTCTCTACTGCCTGCTCAGGACGAGGGCAGCTCCTCATCATTCCAATACTTTATTGAGTATCTGTCATTTTTCCAAAAGTAAGAGCTGAGGGCAGCTACTTGGGGCCAGGTTGCATAGAAGTCCTTCTGCTTTGTGATCACCAATGATCACTCCCTTGGCTCAACTAGGAAATCTATGAAATATTCCCAGGCTGTATGATAGTCACAGATCAGGCGGGAACCCCGTATGCCTGTAAGCATATGAGTAACATATACAGGTGTCCCAAAAAAATGTGTACATACTTTAACAGCTGATAGCTCAATTTTGAAAATGAAATTTTCATTTCAAAATGAGTATTTCAATAAACACTGCCTTTATAATTATTCAAAGTGTGCATATACATTTTGGGGGATACCCTATATTATATGTGTGTTTAATTTAGCTTACTCCCTCAAAACCCCACACAGAAAAAAGCACTTTCTTGTCATATGTAAACTGACAGGACACTTGAAATAAAGTATTTTTCACTAACATAGGCATTTCTGATCTTCAGTGTTGTCATTAGCAACAATGCCACATGGGACATGATTTGTGACTAATTTGAACATAGGGCCCTTCTGGACACAGCTGGTGAAGCCAATAGTATTCTGCTCTATTACACAGTAAATTGTATGAAAAAGTCAGTAAGCTCGATGGCCAATTTCTGAGGTTCCAACTACCATCAAAAGCGGGAGGGAAAAGCTAAATGTAGTTTTTTTAAAAGGTGCTTTCATTATAAACCTGAAGTTTTCTCTACAGCCTGATTCGTTCATTCAACAAACATCTGTTGATACCAACCTATGATCTAAATATAGGTGATAAACTTGGAGCAAATATCATCACATTCCTTGTCCTCAAGGGCTCACAGTCTAGCAAAAAGGCCTTCCAAAGAAGAACCAGTGAGAAGACTTGATTCACTCCTGCAAGACTCAATTCAAGTGTCACCACCTTTGATTTCATTCTGTATCCTTGAAGCTCACAGGCCTCTACACTGTAGGCTCAATAAATATTGATGACTGCCTGAGACCAGAAGATGAAAGTGTAAGTCAAATGTAGGGGGATCAACAAGGCTAACCCTAAGGCGAGAGAGACAACTGTGTATGCTGGAGGCAGGCTGGAGATGGCAAGTATTATTGCTAGATAAGAGTCTGAAAAGGTGACAGGGCCAAAATTTGAAGAGCTTTGACAAATTTGGACAACATTCTATAAGTAATGGTCAGTCTTGAGTCATAATTTAATGTATTATTATTATTAGGGAAATATTTTCTATAGCTTATTACTTACTTTTATAAGGGCCCTCATTCAATTACTAGCTTTGTGACCTTGAGTACATTAATTAAACTTTCATTAATTTATTTTTAAACAACCCTTTGTTATATACTTATTCTATTTCAGGCACTATGGTAGGCATTGGGGTACATGTCTTTGACCTGCAGGTACTTGCAGTCTAGTTGGGGAAGCAGGCCGATGTAGGGACAATAGCAATACAACGTGATAAGGGCTCTGAGAGCACAGAGGAGGACACTAGGCTAGTCTGGCAGGTTAGAGAAGGCTTCCTGGAAGACCAGAGATGGCCTTACAGTTCCCAGTGACCAGAAGGGTTAGCATTGTGAAGCGGAGGAAAGTGGTACCGTGTCTTTGTGGGTATAAGAATAACAATCAAGTGACAGAGCTAACATTTTACTGAGTGCTCACTATGTGCCAGCTATTCTCAGCCTTTCCATGAGTTATTTTTTAAATCATCTTCAAAATGCTGTTACGAGGTAGGTACTATGCCCCCTTTTACAGATGAGGTAACTGAGGCACTGAGTGTCTAAGCAACTAAGTCAAGATGACACAGATAGGAATTGGTAGAGTTGGAATTTCAACTCAAGAACTCATGTCCTTAGCCATAGCACTATCCCTAACTTCATGAATAAGAATATCTACCCCAGAGGCCCAAGTACTGAGAAAAGGGCTCAGTAGATAATGCTATTATGAGAACTACTATTGTCATCAATGCATTCAGACAAATCACCGATCTGTAGGTCTAACTACACATCCCCCACACACACCAGATAATGGACCCAGAGGATTCTACCCAAGTTGAAACTCCAGTGTTATAGTCAAGGGGAAGTGTCCCTCATGGAACATCCTGGGGGAAGGTTATTTCTTCTTCCATATCAGAACCACTAAAACCATGATCTCTCAAGATGATTTGTATCCTTTGACCCACTTCTCTATTACATCTTCCCCATACACATGGTTTTGATCCAGCCTTCCTTACTATTTAATTCATCGTACTTTTGTTGTTATGTGCAAGCTTAAAGCTACACCACCTTAGTAGTAGAAGCTGTGACTGAACAGTTGGGTGACAAAACTATTTAAAAGGTTTTATTTTTTGTTCACCCAATCAAACTCTGTATAGCATAAATCTTATTGTAAAAAAGTCTCAATTTGATTTTTAAGTTAGAATGTTGGAAAGGGGGTCAGGAGTGAATTATAGAATGCCACTAAGAACCATGATTTGAGAACTCATATAGCTTTGCCAATCAAGTTAGGTAATAAAGAGTATAATAAAGAACAACTTTGGAGCATAGCTGGTACCTATGTTCTCACCTGAGAGCCCCTTAAGAGATGTGGACACTGCACTTACAAAGGAAGGTCTTATGTAGACAAAAGATGAGGGAGATTACAAATCTCTTGTTTGGCTCCGGTTTACCTCTATCTATCCTATTTCTCAACACCAAAAGTATAGGTCAATTGTGTACCCACAGTTGTGCTGTACTTGTGTACCCACAAGTGTACATAGCTAGACTTATCATTATCAGATATTAGGTTGCCGGTGATACAAAGAGTGAAGGTGCCATTGCATAGACTAGGCAACATATGGATCTCCACACTTTAATGACAGTCAACCTCTAGACAGAAGTAGGCAACCCCTATTTCAAACTGAAATATTTTCAGTGAAAAGATTCATCTGAAAGGTGACAGCAGAGGACACAGTCTAGGTCTTGCTGCTAGACAGACATGCACTCAGATTCCAGCTCTTCTTTACTAAGTGGCTGAGGACCATGGGCAAGCTATGTAACAACTTTGTGCCCTGACTACTTATTCTGTTGCTGGCATGGGGATCAAATGAAGTAATACACAGACCCCAGCATAGTACCTGCCAAAAGCTGTAGACATGGGAGACCAATGTTGTGAGCACCATTCCTAATATTGCTAATGCTATGTCTAGGCACCTAAGACTTCAACCGTGATTCCAAAAGGCTCTTCACCATATGAAGGCCTTCAAACATCACAGAGGTGATTGGATTATTTCATAATACTCAAAATGTGACAGTAGTAAACGTTCATAGAATACTCAAGCATTAATAGTCAAGACTGCATAGCCCAGTAATTTGTTTACTAAATGGATTAATGAACCATTAATGCCACAATATATGTATACTTTGCTTATTAAATGGAATCCAATACTTGTTAGTTCTTCCTTTACTTTAATTAACTTCCCTTACCAAAATCACTCAATTGAGGGTGATTTTGCCCTCAGATAACATGTGGCAATATATGGATACATTTTTGGTTGTCACAACTGGAGGGTGCTCCTGGCACCTAGTGGGTAGAAGCCATGGTGCTGTTAAACACCCTACAATGCACAGGACAGTGACTCAGAAGGAAATGTATCCTGCCCAATGTGTCAATACTGCTGAGGCTAAGAAACACTGACCAAATTTTTGTTCAACTTATGTTAGCATATTAATTGAACACCTACTATTCATTAATTCATTCCACTGAAACTCACTGAGTGCCTACAATTGGCCAAGACTGTGTAAGTGCTAGGGAGACAGATGAAGACCTGCCCACCAGGAGCTTATACAGGCTCATAACAGTGGAAACATTATGCAGGGGTCACCAACAAGAGGGAGTCATGTATGCACAAAGGGCAATGAGAGCACAGAGAAAGTAGCATCTAGACTATATGGGGATGCCGGGAAGGCCTCACAGAGGTGGAGGCACCTGTGTTGAATCTAGAAGGAGGTATAGGAGATTTAGGGGAAGAGAGGGAAGGAGGGAAGGAGGGAAGAAAGGAAGAAAGGAAGGAAGAAAGGAAGGAAAGAGGGAAGGAGGGAAGGAGGGAGGGAGGGGAGAGGAGGAAATGGAGGAAAGAAAGAAAGAAAAAAAAGAGAAAGGGAAGAAAGCAGATGGTATGTTTGGCTTGTGAGGGCTGGCGCTGGGAGCTGGGAATGTTGATGAAACTGAAGAGCCTGACAGGCCCTTCCTTAATAGGGACACTACTGGCATTTTAAGCAAGTGAATTCTTTATTAGGCAGGACTATCTAGAGCATTACAAAATATTTAGCATCCCTGACTCCCCTTTCTTCATCTCCCATACACTAAAGGGCAGTAAGATGCCCAGGCATTTTGACAATGGGGGAAGAAGTCTCTACTTGTCTTCAATACCCCAAAGCACCAGGACTACCTCTTCCACTTGAGCTTGGTTAAAGTACTGCAGAATTCTTGAAGAGTAGGAAGTGTGCAGTAATGTGATCAGAGAGAAGGTGGAAATGGCAGTTCTGAGTGGAACGGGGCTGAGCCCTCCGTTTCCAGCGGTCCTTCCCTATGGCTGCACCATGGTTTATCTTTGCTGCAACAGACTTGTTCAAGTCTGACACATCTCAACTACCAGAAAATGTGGCCAACAGCCCAGCACACTAAAGAGATTTTCAAAACACAAAGAAGCACTGAATTGATTAACATTTCACCTGAGACACATCTTGACTGAGCAACTCCAAGTGGGTCTGACTTTGCAAAACATCTCTGTCACTGTAAAACTCTCCAGGTACTCAAAGCAAATGGGTTTAAAAACTGACTTCCACTTTATTAAAAAGTAAAAGAGAAGTAATTCGTGCATTCTATAAAACAGAAAAGAAGGAAATATCCACCTAAATTCCTATACTTTTGAGGTCTTCTTTCACTCCTTGAACTGAGGAGATCTTGTTACTAAGTCTTTAACATATATAAACCTCTGTGTTAATTTTCCTGTTTTTCTCTCTCACAGCTGAAAGCAAGAGGAAAAAAAAATGGAGGAAAGAAAGAGAGAGAACATGGCCAGAAACGTGAAACATTTTAAGGAAGAATCATGGATAGATCTGTGGGTCAGGGAGCATTTTGGGGGCAGGGCAGGGAGCTCACATTTTGCCCAAAATAGAAGATAGTGGGTACTGATATTGAAGGAGATCAAGGTGCCAAGATCCATAGGAATAACATGTAGGAAACATAAATTAGTGGTGTCTTAGTGTTCAATCCCAACAAAGCCCCTCTGTACAGACTGTTTGGCACTGGGCTCCACATAATTACCTTGATGTACAGAGTACTTGAGCTCAGATGAAAGCAGTAAAGTCCTTTAAGAAAAATTACAGGAAAGACGAGGGAGATGGGGGAAACTCTATAGAGTATTCACAAAGAGATAATGAACACTTGGTTTCTGTCTCTTCTGATGATCGTGCAAATGGAAAATGGTTTGAGATTTAGTATGGATAACTAACCAATGGGATGAATTTCTTATGGCTCCTATAGAAATGCAGGGTGTGAGGAGCTTTACATCAACATGGATTTTCAGTCACTCAAAATAATTAGATGTGGGTCCTACTTGGAATATAGCAGAGTGTTCTGTTCTACCAGGGCTCCTGAATCCAAACAACAACAACAGAAGCAACAGCAGGAGCACCAACAATGACCATTTAGTGAAGACTTACTTTGCTTAACACTAAAGAATACAAAAAAATATGAGAGCTGGGTGTTGACTCCTTTGCTTCCTAACCGAGGAAACTAAGACAAAAGTTTAAGTGATTTGCCTGAGGTCACACCATAAGTCAAGGACAAAGCCAGGACGGAAACTTGAATGATTCCAAGCCCAACTTCTTCCCACTGGGACACCTACTTCATTATGCTACAGATTGCCTCTGTGCCAAACTACAACTTACTACCCCAACAGCTCACTAATATAGGACAGTTCCATTTTACATACAGCCTTTAAAGCATGAACTCAGAGTACACACACCTGGGGGAATCTCATCTTCTTCATTTAAAAAATAAGTCTTTGCTCCTTCCTTTAGTGTAACACTCAATGAGACCTCAAATAATTATTATCAGTGATGGTGACAACAACGCCCTATGGATTGTTTCCATGCATTGAATCCTTTGACTCAGCACTAAAATGGTAAAGCGTGTGAAACTGCATTCATTGTTTTGTTAGATTGTGACTACCACCTGCTTTCTACCATTACCAGAAAGAAAATGTAGCTTCCTTCGTCTCTGTCCCCTTCTGCAACATTCATATAGAGATAACCTGGCTGCTATTGCATTTTCCAGCTTAAAAATTTAAAGCCAATAAATTCTAAGTACCATCAGATTATTCCGCTAAACTTGTCCTTCATCCTGTTCAGCTACAGAAGGGGGTAATAATCTGTCATAAAGGTAAATTCACTACCAGGAGATAATATCATCATACTCCTATGGCCCATTTTCACAGCAAGGCTCACTCTCTCTGTGATATGGTATCTCAGTTCTCCAGGGAGCAATTTACTGCTGACATAACAACAACAACAACAACAACAACTTACATTTATAGGGAAGACAAGCCTGCCTATATTTTCTAGCTCTCGACAAAGAATAGCTCCCAGTCCTACTTCAGATGCATCAGTTATCACCACAAAAGGCTCCGAAAAATCTGGAGTCTTTAAAAGAAGCCTGCAAATGGATCTGCTAGAGGTTCATAAAAGTTTAGCTATCATAAACAGGTGACTCAATTGCCAACTTCACCATGCTGGGGAAACATTCCCAGTGGTATTACTTTGGAGCAACTTAATAAAAACACAAAAAGGAAACACAATCATATTTGGGTACTGGAAGTGATTCTTTATGGATTAATAGCTGATTCACTTGATAATTCAACGCACTTATCCAGGTGACTGATTTTCATTATGGTTTTAAAAAATCACATTTTTTGGTGTCAGATTGCACTGTGATTATTATAGAATGGATAAATCCTTCCAAGCTCATGCCACCCTGCCAGAGTTTTTTTCTAAAGATACTGCCTTAGTCTAAAATGGGTAATCTATTCTCTACTAATCACCTCAATCCTTTTTGAACTCCTTCCATGTGTACAGTACTAAGTTAGATGTGGGAGACAAAGGCAAGATGAATTAGGAAAGGACGGGCCCCAGAAAGACACTCTAAGGCAGAGTGGGTCCCAAACTTTGGTGCAAGATGATTCTTCTTACACCCTAAGAGCTTTGCGTACCTTGATGTGACAGGACAGACAATGCTTTGGCAATGCATGGATTTGCTGATCTATGGAGTAACTCCTCCAGGACTCCCAGGCCAAAATGTGGGCCCTACCTGTTTGTGAGGTTGGGTGGTACCAGTGAAGAACCTCCTCAAATGAGATGATCCAGGGCCAACATCATTTTGTAGGTAACCCAATAATCAATAATGGTAAGCAGTAAAGAAGAGGTGGGTGGGAGAAAGCAGTCTAGGAACAACAGCTGAGGGAAAGGGACATACACCAAACCTTACAGTTTCTGTCCAAGAACAATTCCAGAGTTTGAGTGTGACAGGTGAAATGGCCAAAAGGCAGGCAGGCAGAGAGCAGAGAAGTGAGAGAAGCAAAAAGGTGGAATAATGAGTCCCTGAAAACAATCAGAAGACAGTTTCTTGCAAATAGAAACGGAGTCCTTTGGAGCCAAACTCTAGGTTTGAATCAGCTGTACCCCTCACAAACTGAGCCTCAAAGTCTTCAACTGCTCAATGGAATTAATACTGCCCATCTGAGGATTACATAGGAAAGCGGGCCCTGAAGAGATGATGCTTGTCCTGTGTTTCCATCACATTAGAGGAGCAGGTATCCCAGGGTTTGGCCCCAGGATGAGCAGAGGAAGGAATCCTGGTCGGTCCTCAAATGCTTGCACAGGGGCTTGTAAAAACTGTCTGCACTCTCAGATTATCTGCCTAAAAGGATATCAGATTTCCTGAGTCTACGTGTCACAGACACTACAGTGAAGGAGAGTCTGAAAGGTCTAACTTGCAACCTCTCTGATCCTTGTCTTGCTGTTTTCTGCTGTCCCTCAAAAATGCAGTGATGGCTGCAGGGCTAGCCAATGGCCATCTGTGTGTGATGGAGGCACCATAAGGTGCATCTTCCCTGATGCCTGTTGGGGCACAGTAATGAGTTACCTCAAGGTCATCCTCTGCCCTGCTACCCAGTTCCAAGAACTTCTGGTTCTTCCCTCCCTGCCACTGTGTCTCTTTCCCTCCTTCTTTCTAGGCTGCTTCTGGCTCTCTGTCTTAGCATCTCCTTCCCGTTCTCCACCACATTTCCATTTCCACCTGCCTTCTTTCCCCTCCCCCTCTTAGGGGTCACTGCTCCTCACTCTCTGACACCCCCATACATTTTAACCTCCACAGTATCTCCACTCTTTCCCCCTAACTTTACACAATGCTATTTTTGTGTACAGTGGAAATTTTGGTAAAAAACCATGAAGTGTCAGACTTGAAAAGCCCATAGAAATCTACTTAAATTTCATTGTGGTAATAATGACAGTCATGACTAACATTTGATTCATATCCTTACTTAACCCCTGCTGTGAGACAAGCACTAACATGATTCCCATTTTCAGGTGAGACTAAGAGACCTGGGTAAAGTTGCTCAGTTACTAGTTGGAGACTGGAGACTACAAGTCCCAGTGCTTCCCTCACGGCTGTCCTCATTCTGCATATCAGGAAGGAAGCAAAGGCAGAGCCACCTTTCAGTTCTCTTTTTCCTTATTTATTCCTCACAGATTTGAGTGTTTCAGGGAACATTTGTATGTATTACAAAAAATATTTCTTGGGACACTGGGAATTTTCACCTCTCCAATCATACCAAGGACCAGCTCACAGACAGAGTGGCAGGAATTTAAGATCAACTTTGGCGTCTCTCCAATGGACCATCCTCACTGGCAAACTCACTGCCTCCCCAATAATCACTCCACAAAGTCCTGTGTTCCTAGGCAGATCCTTACAGTCCTATTGGAAAAACATCTCAACTCTGAACTTTTAATATTTTCTATCCTTTCCACAAACTTGTAGACCAGTAGTAGCTCTTTGAAAAGAATTCATACACTTATTTAAGCTGAAGATTTAACCAAAGGAATTTTAGGTTAAACATAATCATTGCTTAGCATGCTTTTGCTCTAGAGGCCAACCTCAAGTAAACTCAGAGTAGAGATAACATAGCTTAATGATGTCGCCATGATCTCTTATCTAGATTACCGCAGTAGTGCCCTAATTGCTTTCTGTTTCTTTGCCCTTGTCTCCTACAGTCTGCTCTCAACAGCGTAAGAACCTGTCTCTCCTATGCTCAAATCCTGCCAATGGCATCCATGCTACTGAGTGTGAGAGCCAGAGTCTTATGACAGTCTCAGTGGATCTCCGAGTGTGATCCTCGGAACAACAGCATCATCGTAACCTGCAACCTTGTTAGAAATGCAAACTTCTGAATCAGAAACTCTAGGGGGAGTGCCCAGCAATGTATGTTGTTTTTTTAAAAAAATTTTTAGTTTATTTTATTTTAGAAAAGTAGAAGAGGGGAAGAGGGGAAGATGGGGAGAGGGGGGAGGGGAGAGAGATGCATCAATTTGTTGTTTTGCTTATGTGCCCTGACTGGAGATCAAACCCACAACCTTGGCACAATGCATGTTTTAAAGTCTTTCAAGTGATTGTGATGCTGCCAAAGTTTGACATTTGCTGTCCTACATGTGCTGCCCCTCCTCCCTGGCTCTTTACCTGAGTCCCTCTCCTCCTGCTCTCCTCCTCACTCACTCCTTCCATCTACACTGGTCTTCCCCAGATATCTGTATGTCCCACTCCCTCACCTCCTTCAGGTCTTTGTTCAAACGTCAACTTCTCATTAACGTGTCTGCGGCTATCTTCTTTAAAACTCAAAACTACCCTGACTCCTTACTCTGCTTCCTTTCCTCATTTTTCCTCCACATCTCACCATCTGCATAGATTTTTCTGATATATATTTTAATTCTTTGTCTCCATTAACTACAATGTCACCTCCTGGGGGCCAGGGGATTTAGGGGCTTTCTTCACTGATATATGCTGTGCAACTAGAAAGGGGTCTGACACAAAGGAAGTGCTCAATAAATATTTGTTGAATGTTGAAGGAAGGAATGATTGCATCATTCCTTAGTATCATCTGACTTGTACAATGTATTCAACTTCTCTGGGCCTCAGTTTCCTCATCAATAAAGAGAGGATTGAGCCCAGCTGGACGTGGCTCAGCGGTTGAGCGTCGACCTGGGATCCAGGCGATCGGGGTTCGATTCCCGGTCAGGGCACATGCCCGGGTTGTGGGCTAGGCAACCGATCAATGACTCTCTCATCATTAATGTTTCTCTCTCTCTCCCTCTCCTTTCGTCTCTCTGAAATCAATAAAGATATATTTAAAAAAAAAAAAAAAAAAAAAGAGGATTGAGTAGGATGAAATGCCCACCCAGTGCTCAGCTCATTTTAGTCTCTCAATTAACCGTAGTACTTGTGATCATCAGAACAGAAAAACAACTTATTTCAATATCATTAGAACCAAGTGAAAAGTAATGGTTTGAACTTTTAAAGGCATTTTTAAAGTCTGGGAAACATTTGAGAGGGTCATGGGGACAGGATAAGATAAAGATACTGAAGATACATTCCCCTTCATAGGAACGGGTTGTTGGGAAAAGGAATAATGGTCCTGGGCTGAAACTGCTTCCCCAAAAGGCAGCATTTTGATGAATTAAGAACAAAGGAATTATAACCATACAATTTAATTATCCTTCAAATACAAAATACATATTGAATAGAAAACACATTGAAAACCTAGGTCTGTCTGTGGATGTTTTTTCCAAAATATTGCAATAAAATGTTTGGGAACATCTAATAAAACTAATATGCAGCTGGATTTCCCTGCACCCAAACTAATTTGTGCTGATTACAAGATGGGTCACAAGGTCTGCGTGCTTTATTTTTAACGCATTCATTATAATTGTTACTATGGATGAAGACTAAACACAGAAAATAAAACATCCTGTTGGGGAATGATCTACCCAACACACACCACATGTTTTCTCTTCCATCCTTAGTCTAAGGGGGATTTCCACAAACACAAGATTCTTAGAAACCAAGCTTTCACTCATCATTGCTGCCTATTCCTACTTAGTCACTGTCCTGGGACATCCCAGTTGCTCTCTGATGAAATAAATCTGAAGTTGCACATGAAAAAGTAACTGTGGCTAGGAATTAGGTATTTGGAGAACAGAATCCTCTTTTGTACTGTTAAACTTTTAACAGTTTAATAATCAAGACACACAGCTCAACAATTTGTTTACATTACCACGTTCCATATAGTTTCTATGATGAGCAAAGACTTTTCTAGAGTTCCCATCCCAAGTTATGTAGGACTAGGTGAAGATACAGGCACCAGCCCACACCTCTCTGCAATAAACAAACAAGGTCAAAGAGAAACTCTGATCACTGCAGTTGTCAAAACACACACCCACCTTCACACCTGCCATTTGATCTCATGTGCAAATAACCCTTTTGGCCCCAAAAGCAACAGTAGTGTGTCCACATAATATTATAAATGGGAAAGCTCTCTCTCAGAGGTGTGCTATGGATGAAACGCAGAGATAAGGTCACTGGGCCAGCCGTGACTGAGTCCTGCCATCAAGCACCTTAGGAAGCAGCCTTGGTGTTTGCTCTTGTAGGTTACATGGCTACGACAGGTCCTCCCCTGTCACTCCCCTTAAAAACCCAACGATCTTTCCATTCAAAGGAAGAGAAAGTGCTTCCAGACAAGAACCTAATAGCGATCATTTCTATTTGGAGGAGAATTCAATCAGTGTTCTCTCTCTTTCTCAAGTCTCTGCATTCTAAACCTCATTTGTCTTTAACCAACAACAGCCTCAATCCATTGCTAAAGGAATCTTCAAGCAATTGGGCTAATACTTGAGAGGGAATTTTTAAAAATACGTTTATAAATAGCCACAAGGGCAAATACCTGTTCTTCCCACACCCCAGCAATACATTCACTTTTTTTTTTCTATTCATTCTTATGAAGTCTCAGTTTCTACCCTGTGAGGCTAATCTGCTTGTTTAGTCTGTAAAATATATGGATCCAGTCTGTAAACAAATAAAATAAATCAATGGAAACTGTCTATGGCCCAGTTTTAATAAAAAGTCTGGCTATGAGAAATATTTAAAATCATGTGAAGACAATGAGATCTACCTACTTCTACAGATTTTGTAAAGATCACAATGTAAATTTCTGTAGCTTTTACACATTTCCTGGTGGATTAGAAGCAAGTTACTGCCATGGATCATTCGGGATTATTTTTGTTGAGTTACACATTTGCATTAGGTTCTCAGCTTCTAATTAGTGGAAGAACTAGAAAGAAGCTAACTTACCAACTCCTCTATTGTACCTCCTTCAGTAACACTGAATGCCACTATATTCTTCAGTGCCCACCTGAAGTTCTACATGAAAAAATATCAGACCTAAGTGCCAGGAATAGATTCCTTCCCTTGAGAAACTGGTATGTATCATCTCATAGGTAATGAGAATCATATAATTAATCATGCTTATTCCTCTTTTTCCTTTGGCTGCCAGGAGGTTCAGAAGCAAA
This sequence comes from Miniopterus natalensis, assembly GCF_054644295.1. Taxonomy (NCBI): domain Eukaryota; kingdom Metazoa; phylum Chordata; class Mammalia; order Chiroptera; family Miniopteridae; genus Miniopterus; species Miniopterus natalensis. The sequence continues at coordinate 37,072,254 of NC_142089.1, read as the reverse complement.
TTGATATCTCAATGTTATAAACTATGGTGAAAATATGAATCTTTGTTCAAACTATTTCTCCGATATTACCTTTCTATTTTAATTTATATATTTCTCAATTCTCACTTTTTACTTGTTTGTATTTCCCATTTTACTGTACTTATTCTTTGTAAGGCACCGATCTTTATGAAATGGAGGTTTATGTATATACAAATGATATATACACAAAATATACACATACATATGTAAACTTGTTAATCAGAATGATTACAATTTTTATAGTGTATATTTATGGGAAAGAACTGTTATATTAAACAGAATAAAATTGGTCATACTGATTAGTCATCGTACAGAATTATTTTAACAGTGCAACAAATCTTTGTGAGCCATCAATATACAGAAAGACCTTATATCACACTTAATCGCATTTTCTATAATATTAGTCTATCTAATACAAATGAGGATTTAGAGTTCTGGAATCTAATTTCTAAAAGGACTTAATTCTCAAAAATTTCAGACAGGTGTTAATTTTTAAAAATTCAATATGCCTAGTACTCAGGCTCCAGTGAAGTAGGTATAGATCTGTTTGAAAATCTTATAATTATACTTAGAAGAAGAGCTGCAAGATATTGTGTGAGATAATGCATAGGAAAGTGTTTTGTAAAACTCCAGGGTATAATACAAATGTTAGCTATTACTACTATTGTCCATGGCATATAAAATATGAGCATCAGAGGTGAACTGTATTTTACTGCTATGCATGGTAATAACTGTGGAAATAGCCATAACAAATAAGAAAAACACTTTTTAAAAGTCATCCTTAGTTCACGTGCATGCTGGGAGGGCAGGGCCTGCTCATGGACTTCGAGAGACATTTACTGGTGCTCTACAAAATAAGGAAATACTTGAGAACCCTCAGATATCTGAAAACTCTCTGATGTCGTGAGAGTGGGACTCACCATCTAATTTTAAAATATTCTTCGTATGAAACGGAAATAAAAACCAAAGAGATGAGAAACATTCTTAGTGAAGTTATTTGCTTGTTGGTTCCTTTCTTTCTGGTTATTAAATACAACCAAAGTATTCACTAATAATCCAGGAAGCACAGAACTGAGACGTCAGCCAGCTTATGTTCCAAACTGAGGTTAAAAACACAGCGTTGTAACACAAACACAGCTTATAAGGACAGCGTGTGCACCTACTGTTCCACCATTTAAACTTGGAGTAGCTATACAAACAAGTCTATCTTGAGGAAACAGGCTGGGTGATTTTCCATTTGGACTGCTTGAGATTTCACCAAGAGCTTCAGACTTGCAGAAGTCTGTGTTGCCAGACATTTGCTTCAAATGCGTTATCTATAGTTCTCCCCATTAAGATTTCCCTTTAACGAGGATGCTTTTTTTAAAGGTTGAACTTTCAGTGAAAACTTTTCTTCTACAGATTAAATTAAAAAGAAAAATTAAAGAGGCAGTGGCCCCATTCAGGAACCTAAATTAAAACTCTTCTTTTCAGCAGCCTATGATAGACCCAGAGCAGACTCCTAAACACTTGTGTCTTTTCAAAGTTCAGAAGAGAGTTCAAAAGATCAACAAGGAAGGTGAAATACCAATCAATGAAAAAGATCAAGATGCAAAACTGCTGTAAGGACAGTAAATGCTGACAGTGGTTTGAGAGATCTTTAGAGCCTTTGATACAGGATGGGAATCTATGAGAAGAGAAACTGCAGCACTTAGTACAGAGCCAGAGACTATCTTTTCTTTGCTTCTATAAATTCACTGGAACACTCAGGAATGAGTGTCAAGCGATGGAAGAGAACTATATTGCATAATTATTTTAGAAATGCATGAAAGTCCAATTTCATAAGCTTCAGGTCTCAAAATTTTCTAAATACCTGTTCTATAGTTACAAGTGAGCAGTCTTTTGGAGTGATTTTTATTGCAAAGAAAATAAGCAGGATCTTATTTGCAAATAAATCAACCACTTTGAACAGAGCAAAGTATGTTGTAAGTTATCAATAACTAAAGTCGAGTTCATTTAAGATGAGCAATGAGGCATCAAAATATCATTTTAAAATTAGTAGTTTCTATCTTTTGAGCACTATGCATTATCTCATTTAAGACTCCTAACAGCCCAGCCGGGCGTGGCTCAGCGGTTGAGCATTGACCTAGGATCCAGGCGATCAGGGTTCAATTCCCGGTCAGGGCACATGCCCGGGTTTCGGGCTGCAGCCGATCAATGACTCTCTCATCATTGGTGTTTCTATCTCTCTCCCTCTCCTTTCCTCTCTCTGAAATCAATAAAGATATATTTTTTAAAAAAACACAAAAAAAACAACAACAAAAGACTCCTAACAGCCATTAGGGAGGTACTATTATTATCTCCAATGTACAGAAAAGTAAATCAAGGCTCAGAGGGGTACAGTTACTTATCCGTGATCATAGCTAGTTAATGGCTAAGCTGAGCATGGCACCCAGTTTCCTAGGTTCCTGATTCAATGCCTTTTCCAGTACTCTGACTGGTTGAAGGATGGGGTGGGGTTGACTTAGATTCTGATGACACTGAGTCCACCAACATGTGTGAAGTGACAGCATCTTTGATGTTTGCTGCAAGGAGGGAAGGTTAAGACATGAATACCATCCTTGTACATGCTATGCCTTCCAGTCACCCCTCATTTTACTTTGTACAAGTCATACCAGGTGACTTGGCTACTTTCCAAGCTCACCATAAACTTTCAGACCACACAGTGCCTTTGGCGGCTATTTCATTGATTAGGAACATGCTTCTTCCTCCACCCTCCCCACTCTTCTCTGCTGGGTAAAATCTAACTTTCCACTCCCCATTTCTCAAGCCTGAACTGAAGCATCCCCTCTTCTCATTTTCAGAGCATTTTTTTTCACTAGTACAGCACTGAGCATTTTTACCTTGTGGTATTATGAGGAGCATACATGTCTATCACCTGCAGAAAAACATCTCCTAAAGGACTGCATCCAAAACATCTTTGTGTCATCCATGTACCTTAAACAGTGCCCTGAACACAGCAGGCACTCAATAAATGTTTCATGTATAGTTAAAATAGGAAACTCAGGTTCTACTACTACAACATTTCTAGCAAAGAAAGGACTATTCCCAAAGGAACTGGGGAGTACTTTTGCTTACTCTTTTTTTTAAAAAAGGATTTTTCAGACAGACTATCACTATTCCAAGAAGGTAATGGGGCTATTTTTCTGTTTAGGAGCCAGTGGTTTAAGTAATGTAAGCTATGGATCAGTGGGCTTGCAATGATGGGGCTGATCGAAAGACAATCACACTCAGCATTGCTGAGGTTAATGGCATTGCCTCTTCTAGAGGAAATATAAAAGTGGGAGAGAGGGAAGAGACCAATAAAAACATTTACACACATCTTTAATGGTATGCAGAGTAGAACCCACTTAAATGAATAGCAACTAATGAAAACATCTTGAAAAGAGAGTGATTTTTAGAGAATCCTTTTATCTACAGGTCCTACATGTGTAGAGCAAACCTTTTAAATGAATACAGGGTAAAAAAAGACTTAGACTAGTAATTGTTGTAAGTCATTGTGGTTCATATAACTTTCACCAGGCCAGTGAAATGAATGAACCATTTAACAAAGGAGGCTCTTCTCCAGCAATTTATGTCACATATGTCAGATTATAAGTAGGAACCTCCTCAGTAGGTACTACCGAGCAAAAACATGGTCGTGGGAATGAATGAACCTTGCTCATTCTGCAGCACCTCTATATGGACACAGTCAAAGACTTTTCTGAAAAGGGGAGAAGAAAGAATTTGGTTCAACCAGAAAAATGCATAAGAAGGCAAGTGCACCATATCCCTCCCAATATATACTGGATGTTTTCTTTCTATGGAACTTACTATTTTCTTATTTCAAACGAGTTTTGATATCTTGAAGACATGAGTGTTTGGTGGGCGAAGATCACGAGTGGGTAGAAATGGAGGCTCAAAAGCAGAGATAAAAGTTGGAATCAAAAGGTGCTCAAAACTTCTTTCCAAAACCTTAACAATAATTTGTCAGGGAATTTAAATTCTACGTTTGGCATCTTTCAGACCAGTGGTTTAAAAAGGGGACACTAATATTTCCTTTTAAGACCACTAAATACACATAAGAATTACTGGAAACAACTGTATCCCTACAGCACTCACAGTCTAGTGAAATCTATCTATTTGCAAAAACAACAAACACACGGGATTAGAGCCTATTTTGTGTCTGAGCTGACTGCACCAGAAAAAAAAAAAGTTTAAGTAGAAGCCAACTAAAAGTGGATCTAAATGTCATGTAGTAAATATGCTCAGTGCAAATAAGAACAAAGTCTGGGGATTCAGGGAGTTTAAGAATGAATAAACCTGAGAAAATTTAAATCAAACATTGATAAACTCACATAGTCTAAAGATCCCTGCTGGAACATCATTATTAGAAATTGTGGGTTTCATTTATGTATTTGTTTAGGCTACAATGTCTGAATTTTGAAAAATTACTTGTATAATGAAAACTAAAACTCTGTAGACATTTCAAAATAAAAATCAAGTATTAAAAAATTATCTTGGAAAATTTTGAATTCCAGCTTAGTTTGGAATAGAGGGTGAAAGTAGTGCTACAGTAAACACAGGAAGAATGCCTTTTGGGATCCTTAGGACTGTGGACTTGGGGGTGAAGTTGTGTGGCAAATGGTAAAATGTGCTGCCCATAAGAGTGGAGCATTCATTCCCCATGCAATAGTTCTGTAACCATGTTTACTTGAAAATGAAAGTTCAAAGAAAAAAAAAGTGGAGTGTTACTCACTGGTCTCCTAGTATTTTTCAGGGGACCAGGGCCTGAAATGAAGGGCTTTCTGATGGCCTGAAATTATTACAATGTTAATTTTATATATGGCTTGATTGCCTATAAAGTGTTCTTCAGATATATTATCTCTTTATATCCTTACTAAGTCCTTGGGAGTGAAGACCCATTTCATAGATGGGGAAGCTAAGGCATAGAGAGCTTAAGTACCTTTCTCAAGGTCAGTTACAGTTAGTTAGTGGGGAAGTCTAGGTATGAATGTTTTAAAAGCATTTCACAGCCAGGCAAATGACAAAGTCAAGGCTCTGACCCACATGTCCCATCCTTCTCATACCCATGCACCTATTAAAGCTCAAATTAGAGAACTACACTCTTTCAAAAAAGTTTCCTCCAATAAGAAAACTATCAAACTCATTACTTCTTCAAATTTTACCCATGTTCTTTACCCTATGAAGGTCATGAAAAGAGAAGAGTGAGCAAGACAGACACCATGTCTTATATTTATGCTTTTCCAGAAAATATAGTTTAATATACTTGTTAAAATTATATGAGCTGGCCTTTCTTTTCAGACATATACTGGCTTAGATGCTCACAGAGAACCTGCTTTTATTTTATTCTTGTTTTCATTTGCTCTGTCAACCTCTCACAGCACAAAGGTCCTTTATGTCAAAGTCAGTTTTGCCTTATAACATGCGTTTATCTCCCACTTTGACTAGTCACACCCAGCTGTGCCTCCTATAGAATTTTCTGTCGGAGTGCTGCACTTGGGAAAGCTGATGGCTGTGGGCCGATGAGGATGGTGGTGGTTGTGTAAGGGAAGGCTGTCTGATGTGAAGCCTGAAATCCTGCTAGTCCCAGCCGGGTCCCAGGGAAAAATCTCTCCTCCTTTACTGGCAGCTCACTTTGCATGCCTTACCACAAAACCGCCTTGCCGTGTCTGCAACCTGCAGGACTCCAGGCATCCCAGGCACCTGCCACAAGTTGCCAGGGGCTCGCCTTGGCCACATAAGCACTGAATATAGGAGGAGATACTCTGGGGACAACACACTCTGAACAGAGGTACACTGGACATGGACAACATCATTTGTAACCTTGCTGCATGCACACAACACCAGACAACAGGGATATCGTGAGGCACAAGACAGTCATTCGGTTCCACATTTACAACAGATGTTAATCGGCACACACTATGTGGGGGTCCTTTGCCAAGGAGGATGTGGTGAGTGCAAAAGGAAAAACAGCCCTTGCCTCTGTGGAGCTTACAATCCACTTGGTAACAACATTGGCCTTTGCAGACATTATTCAGAGTCACACAAATCAATGTAATATTAAAACTGTGATACTTTGACTCAAAATTCTAAACAATGACTTTCAAATAAACGGTACAACTTGTTGGCAAATTAAGGAAATGAATACACTAGGCTTTCAAACAACTTTTCTATTTCAATTTATTTTAGGGGAGAAGCAGCAAGACTAAGAAAAGCAGCGTAATAATGTTGTAGGAAGAACGCCGGACCCAGGACTAGAGATCAAGGGTCCAGTTCTACCACTAATGCATGTACTCTTCAAGGCCCCTCACTCGACTTCTCTGGGCTTCAGCAGTCCTGTAGCCAATGCCTGGAACGATGTCTGGCACAGCACAGATTTCTACATAGATGCTGGCTGAACAAGTAAATGTAATATGTGAAGATATAGGGTGAGTATTTCTGTAGTTCACAACAAACATTAAGAAGTTGAAGTAAGAGTCAAGTAACATAGACTCATGGAACATCTCAGGCACAGAATGAAACTGCTCTAGTAAATAGTGTCAAAGTGGCTGAGTGGCAGCAGGAAAATGTGGGACTGCGACTACTTGCAACATTTTCTCATTGCCTCCCTCGGGCTTGATTTTATCATGTAAACTCAACAAATGGACTTTTTCTGATTCCAACCCAGTATGGGTAATACCTTGGCTAACAAATTCACTGGCGCCAGGCTATGCCTTCAATATTTACAAAATAAAAGGCAACTTCAGTTTTAGTTTTGAGCACATCATATTTTCACAGCTTGGAAATGTCATTCTCAGAGCAAGGGCTTCTCACACGCACAGAATTCTGCCTCTAACTATTCCATAAATGCAAATATCCTTGACCAGGAAACCTTGAGCATCATGTTCTAAGAATGTTAGTGAGATTACATGAAGCTCTTTTTAACTGTATTAGTTTCCATCCAACATCTACTAAATTGAATTAGAGTAAAGTGGGGAAGGCCTGGGTTCGAAAGGTAGATGCCATCTCTCATTATGGATGCTTTCTATCTGTCAGCCAGTCAGTCAGCGAGCTTCCTTCCACGGAAAGTATGCCAGGTGACTGAATTACACATGATATGACTGGTGCAGGAAGACGGTGCCTTAGCCAAATCAAGCCTTACATGGTACAATGTTCTTCTTGCTTAGCAAGGACCTTGCATCTTCCCTCTCACACATACAGAAACTGCATATCTCATTTATGATTTTATCAACAGTACCAGAATTCACTGATTAGGAAAACACACTGATGGTACATTTCTTATGAACAAAGGAGATCCCCCCAAGAACACAAATTTGCAAAACTCAAGGAAATAAGAAATATTTCTACACTCTTCTATATTTAGAACGAAACAAGAATGAGAAGAGGCTTGCAGAGGAGAGGGTGAAAGAGAGAGGAGAGGGCAATGGTGACATGGCACCGAGGCCTAAGGGTTTTTCAGAATAGAGTTCTTTAAAAACCAATGTGAAGTAGTTTGTGTGTTCTGAGACATAGCTAAGTGCTCCCTCCCCAACCCCGTTACCCTACAATTTCACCAAAGTCAGCTACTTACATAATTGCTATGCGTGCGTAATACAGAAATACAGAGAAGTGGCTGAACCCAACATCTGGGGCACCGGACATAGAAGAGAGCATTGTATAGCTTGGGAGAAGATCCATCAATTAAACTAATTCAGCAGGTGCACTAACCAAGAGCTAGAAGGGAACTTTAGCCTAAAAGCCTTTCTGGAAATCTTAGGAAATCCTGGGTAGACTTTGGATTTCCTCAGAGTGTGGAATGGGAGTTTTGAGCTAATTATCAGGGGCATACAGACCCTAGGTAACATCTAAGAACATACACACACACTTCAATATTTAGATCAAATATCAAATGAAGCTCTTCTATGAACACCCCTTACTCAACTATTGTTGCCCTTTGCATAGCTTTTATCACTTGTACCTACTTCCATCATGTGCCCCCAAACACTATCCAAATACCTTCAGGAGATCACAATCATATTTTATGGCAAATATCTGTTTAAATATCTGTCTCCCTTGCTAGAAATATGCACCTGATAAGCAATGGGTCTACATCTCACTTATCTTTATATCCCCATTGCCTAATACAAGGATTAGTGCATGTATCAATAAATATATGTATGACTAAGAAAGGATAAGTTGGGAGGAGGAAGAATTATGTATAATCACATGTTATAGATAATTGTATTTTACATATAAATATACATTTATATATTGTAGGTAATATAATTATATCATGTTATAATATTATATTATGCTCCCCCTTAAAAGACTTTAAACTCCTCAACTGGTGGTTACTGGGGAGAAATGGGAGAGATGTTGTTTAAGGGGACATACCTGCAACTAGTATTTAAATAAGTCCTGGAGACGCAATACACAGTACAGTAATTATAAACAACAAAACTGTATTATAAACATTAAACGTGCTAAGAGACTAGATCTTAATTGTGCCCACACTAGAAGAAATGATAATTATGTAAGGATATGGAGGTATTAGCTAACACTAAAATGGCAGTCATATTGCAATACAAATGTATCAAATCAATGTTATACACTTTAAATTTATACAATGTTATATATTAAATATATCTCAATTAAATAAAAGACTTTAAACTACTGAGCCCAAGATCTATGCATTCACTCATTTACTCATTCATTCAATCCAAAACATCTGTTGCGTTCCAGGTACTATGTTGAATACAACACAAATATTAGTTTCTGCCCTCAAGGAGTATACAGTCTAGAATAGCGGTCTCCTTAGGAAGACAAAGCAGTACTTCCTCTGCCACTCACTTGCTGTTGACCATGGACATGTGCTTCCACCCCCTGAACCTCATTTTCCTCATCTTCTACCTCTTAGAATTATGACGACAAATTAAGATAACATACCCAAATGATTTAAAGCATCTAGCACATAGTACTATTCAACCAAGGTCAGTTTTCTTGCCTCTCCTATTGCCGCACAGAAGAATCCACAAAGAAAAAGATCTGAACGTACAACTCAAATATTCTACTCAACTATGAATAATTAGGCTACCCAAACTTTGTTAAGATTTTGTGTTCCAAAAGTATGCTTTCTTAGTCAATTTACGTAGAGGAGGGCTGCCTGAGTTTTCTACTTTGAGCTGCTTTTCCCCACTGACCCTTGCTTTCAATTCTGCTCAGATAGAATTGAGTGCAACAATATCAGTTGAAAGAATGAATAAAGGGATACGTTAGGGAGATGATGAGAAGCTCCTGGGCACAACAGGTCTTTACGGGCTTTTACTGGCACCTGCTTTTCTCTTCTCCCTCTCCTTTCCTAAGAGAAAGTTAAAGGCTATTACCTTATCTTTAATTTTTATTTATTGATTTTAGAAGGGGGGAGGGAAAAAGACAGAGACAGACAGACAGATATCGATTTGTTGTTCCACTTATTTATGCATTCTTTGGTTGATTCTTGTATGTGCCCTGATGGGGGAGCAAACCTGCAGCCCTGGTGTATGGGGATGATACTCTAACCACTAAGACATCCGGCCAGGGCATTAAAGGCTATTATTAACCACTGATCTATAGCAGAGACTTCTGTGTCTTGTCACCAACAAGGACATCTTGCAATATTTTTCTCTCATGGATCCTATTTCTCAAAGTATTTAACTTACCATCTCTATTAAATAATGAGTAATTCATCTCTTTTATTAAATGAATCAAAACTATAACTGCCACAGAGTCTCTGTAAGTGTAAGATAACCAGTGAGTTTACAACTACAGATGTAGCTCTATCTAGGAAAAATGCATAATTTCTTTTAGGGTTTTTTCTTTGTTTCCCTTTCAAGGACCACTAGTTAGAAACCACTGGACAAGACTGTGTGTTAGCATCTACTGAGTTTTATATATTTCATACTGTTGATTTGCAAACCCACTACAACTCAAGGAACATGCATGTTCTGGGCACTGCTATGTTTAGAACTGGCTGATGCTCTGAAAACAAGGTGCCTCACTGACCCCCTTCTACCATTACGGATCCAAAGTTACAAGAATGCATTAAATAGAAAAGCTTTCAGTTTGGACAGCATTTGCAGTTTAAAAAGATAAACCTCTCTGTGGAGTTAACATGATCTGTGAATGTGGGACCTGCTAGGAATCAGATATCCTAATGAACTTTGTCTTGCTCACTTGAAATGGAGAATTAACTGGTTCTTTTAAATAATTCAGAAACCTAAAATCAAAGGGGTGAGGTGCAAATTCCTATTGTACGGCACAAAAAAATAGGGAATGGGAATAAACATTTTATGTTTTCAATAAAACTACATTCCTACATCTTTTCCAACTGAAATACTTTCAAATTCATTGGCAATCATTATTGTTTTATGCCATCCAACAAACATAATGGCATCTGGTATAAATACCTTAACTAATCTCATTTTATAACTTTCTACCTCTGGCAGAAAAATCAAATGAAAATTTCATCCACTGTTAAAAAGTATCCATTGTAGAGTCATATACTCATAGTACTTGAGACTATAGAAATAGGAGTAAAGAATGTTTGTCAGAAAAATAAGAGTGTACTTTTGCCATAACAATGTAATTTTTCCAAAAGAATTTAAAACAAGAAAAATGTATGTTCTATGTTGCCCTCTAGCATATGGTTCATGTTCATGAGGCAGTGAGGTGGATAAAAGAGAAGGTGAGCTACACTTTATTTAGTATTTAATATGGATTGTTACAAGTTCTGGATACACACACACACACACGTTAATATATTCATACATATAATCCACACGGAAATAGTCCTGTTAGTTCTGAGGGCAAAATTAAGCCTGTGGGTGCCTGAACAAGGCTGACACAGGTACCTGGGAGGATGAGATAAGGAATATAGGAAGAGATGACAATCCTAGATGACAGAAAGTGAGGAAGGAAAAGGAACTAACATTGTTTAAGCTCAAAACAAAACAGCACCAGAAACACATTTCCTGGGAAGGTGATGACATCCCACCTTATAAATAAGGAAACACAAGTCCAAGAGTTTAAATCACTTGCCCAAATTTACATAATCAATAAGTTACAGAACCAGAGTTTGAATACTATTCTTTCTATAATACAATGTAATGGTTAAAACATTTAAATTCTGGAGTTCAAGTCTGAATATTCTTTGTGCCTTTCTTTGAGTACTCTGCCTTCTTTACTGTGGGCAAGCTATTTAAATTCTTTGTGTCTCAGTTTCCTCATCTGTAAAATGGGCACACTAATTGTACCTACCTCCACAAGATTGTTTTAGGACTAAGTAAGATCATAAATATAGGACTCTTAACACAGCACATTGCTAGGGTGGCCATAAAAATGAGTCACTCAGATCACTTGCTACAAGGAGCATAACTGCCTGACAACCCCAGCTGTCACCCCTCTGGTTCTATCACCATGTTTGTTCCAAGTCCACATCTCCTCCAGGTTCCCAGCCAGTGACTTAAGGGGGAGGATACTAATGCAGACCTATTCCTATGGAATCAAGAACTTTTAAAAGAGGTGACTTTGGCTCAAAGACCCTCCATTGGCCTGTATGAAACTTTCTTAGAAGCTTAGTGATGTCTAGGATTCTTCCTACCCAATCCTCCTTCCTTCCCCCTCTCCATTCACAGGTACCTGATTAGTATGTGCAGTCCTGGTTCATGACAGTTCAACATAATGAGTTTTCAACCTCATGATGAGACAAAAGCAATACACATTCAGGAAAAACCATACTTCAAATTCTGAATTTGATCTTGTCCTAGACTGTCAATATGTGGATGGTATTCTCGTGATGCTGGGCAGCAGCAAGCAGCAGCTCCCAGCCAGCCATCCGATTACCAGGGTAAACAACTGATATTCTATAGCGTAATCATCATGCAGATGATTCATTGTAATGCTTTTGCTCAATGTAAGCTAATGTGAGTGTTCTGAAAACATTTAAAGTAGGCTAAGCTTAGCTATCATGTTCAGTAGGTTAGGTTTTTTAAATGCATTTTCAACTTAAGATATTTTCAATTTACAATGGGTTCATCAGGACATTAATTACACTGCAAGTCGAGGGGCATCTATATTGTGATCTGATGCCTCTCCTAGCCTACTTTTGCTCCCTCCCCATAGTTCATAGGTTTTACCCCAGTAAATCCCTGCACATCTACTCACATTAAAGCTTATCCTTCTTGGAGGACCCAACTAACATACCAGCATACAAAAAATCCACAATGAATGTGAGCTATTATCACGATTATTATCACTAAAATCATTATTTTTGTCACTATTCGGCTTTGAAGCCCAAAAGAATTTAATCCTACTTTCTGAAATTGCTTTCCTTGAATCTTTTTTAAAGTAGGAGAGGTTCAAAGACCACACCACGTTTTTGTAACATGTTTAGACAAGTTTTGTCATACTTAGCAAAATAGTCCTCAATTACAAATGGAAACATATATATTCAGTTTCCCATATAGCACATGAAAACTATGGCACCTTCTGTTTCCAAGTCTATCTGATATGTTTTTTCTCTACTTCACCTTTGAATACGGAATTTCTCAGGCATTTATTATTTGAGTGATTTTCTACTTTCATCATCTTTCATGAGGCAAGCAGTCAGCCAATAACTGGATCTTGTGACAAGGTATACTTCCTTTGCATTTGCTTTCAAGAAGTAACTCACCTACTGTCTCAATGGCTTACTCAATTAATGTCTCACTAATTAAACTTATACACGTACTTGCATAGGTTGAGTGGCTCTCAACTACTGTATTGTACCTATTGACTGTGCCTTACAAGCAGCTCATTGTTCCAAGATAACTACTGGGCTAGGAACCAGCAGATGCGGCAGGAAAAGAATTTTAGCAGTCCAGTCATTCGAACTTTGCGGTACTCTTCCCAGGTTTCATTTTCAGTGAGTTAAATTCCAGTGGTTTGACCCTTTGTGATCAGTGGAATCATCACAGACTAATCAAACCTTTTCATATGCTGCTGTTACTCTTGCCCACATAACCTCCCTGGGAGTGTGTGGAGAATTAGGATGGGCTGCCAGATAAAATACAGGAGTTGGTTTAGATAAACAAGAAATACTTTCTTTGTTTAACTATCTCCCATGTAATACTAAAAAATGATTCATGGTTTACCTGAAATAAATTTAACTTGGTGTCTTGTATTTATTTGCTAAGTCTGGCAACTATCAGAGAGAAAAATCAAGCTTCATGGTAAATGTACTTGACACCTAGGGGCTTCCAAATGAAAATGATGTCATGAGATAAGGGTTCAGCTGAAACCTAGCAGATTTAGACATCCATTAAATGAAAAAGGGATCATTTGCACGAATAGGTGTATGAAGTTAAATATGTCATGCAAGTGACTCAGCTTTTAGTAGACATGCATAAGGGCAAACCGTTGTGGATACTAAACGATGTTGCCATGGCAGATGAGAGTCTTAATCTTTGACATTGTTATGAATTAGGCCTTTCAGTTTGTTCACTACTGAACATCATAGGGGCTCAGGACATATTTACTATGACAGATGAGTAGATCTGGTATGAGCATTCCTCTGTAAAGCATATCGTGATTTATCAAGGATTTGCCAAGTCCTCTCCTTGGCCTACAAGGTCCAGCATAATCTGGCTTCCTGCTACCCCCCATCTCCAATTGCCCTCTTCTTCATTCATGCCCCTTAACCCACACTGACCCCCTTGCTGTTCCTCTAACATGTCTCCAAGCCTCTCCATTTACTGCTTCCTCCTCTTAACACAAAAGTTCCTAATATCTGCTTAGCTCCCTTCTTCAACCTCTCAGGTCTTAGCTCAAATGTCAGCATATCGGAAAGGCTTCCCTCACCACTCTGTAAAATAGCATCTATATCCTCCTCTGTTTATCCCCTTATCTTGTTTTATTTAATACTACTTGACATCTGACACATATATTAGTTAGTTCACAGTCTGCTCGCACCAGAAGGTAAGTGCCAAAAGAAGAGAGATTTTGTCTGCTTTGTTCAGGGCAGTGCCTGGTTCTTAAAATGCACTAAATATTTGCTGAATGAATGAAATGAATGAGTGAAATGAATGAATGAAGCCTTTTCCTTCTGAGGTGCTCAAGAACAGGATGTCTGATCCATCTCTGTACTCCTTCAATGTATCTAGTACATAGTCCAAATGCTCCCAGCAAATTCTTAAGATCTGTTGAATTACTTATGAGAAAATTGAGGTTCAAGTTTTTAAGTGACTTGGTCAACTGATTTTCCCTTAAATGCTCAGTGTCAAGCTTGTAATGGCAACTGTCCTTTGCTAATGTGACCTACTCAGAAGCTATGATTTGGCTTCTCTTTGTTCATCTCTTGAGTTTACAAATGCTGCTTGCTGAGAAGCTCTCTAGTTGCAAAATACATACAGAGATCTAAGAAAACGCTAACTTTCCTTCATGGAGAGATTGTTGGAAGCCTATTCCTATTTTGCTGGGCCTCTCCACAACATCCTTTGCATCTCTCTCTTTGGATATTCACTGTATGATGCCTGCGGATAAGGCATATGAGACTCCCTTGTTCCCTTTGCGTTAAAATGGACCCAGTATAGAAATGAACAACTGAGACAGGGTAGAGTCATCTGCAGTAAATACTACCCCTCCCCACACCTCTTTTTGTGATATCCCAGGGGATTTCCTGAACAACAAGCTAATGCCAAGGGAACAGAGTTGCCTGGAGCTGTGTAAAACCCAAAGAAAAGAAGGGCCTGGGGGCAGGTGGGGAAGCTGTAGGGAGAAAAGGTACCAAAAAACCCTGTGGCCACATGTATTTTTCCAGCAGACAACTAATCAATCTGTATTAGTGACTCCAAACTCCCAAATAAATTATTTTTATTATATTCAGTTTACTAATATTATCCACAAATGCATAATTCCTTCTAAAATATAATATACAGACTTTAAAAGAACAAATTCATGCTCAAGTGTCAAATCAGGCCCCATTATTCGTGGCAAGGAAAGCTCACACACTATTCCCTAACCAAACTAGCCTGCCTGACACTTCACCAAGCTGACTTTTCATTGATGGAGAGGGGTGTGCAAGTGACCACTAGAAGGACATGGCAGGTCCTCCTAAGGATGTCTCTGTCAAAGGGTCCCATCAGAGTTGGTGCAGGCTTAGATCACAGGGAAAACAGAGCAACTGCAGATGTCACTATAGCCAAACACCAGGTGCACCTCTTACCGCACTGTGGTTTGATGACAGCTCTTCATTTAATCTTTTTTCTGAGCCCAATTCAAATACTATGTGAATTTTATTGTTTTGTATTTTTAGAATAGAGATCTATGGATAAATCTGCACAATCCCAAATAAAATATAAATAAGCAAGTAAAAATGCTTTTCAATTTGGAATGTTACATCCAATGAACACTCAAATGGTTGTCACTCCTGGGAAAAAAGTCAAAGGTACAAATAAATTTGAGGACCAGAAGGAAACCCTTTTTTTCCTTCTTTCTTCTGTAGCTATTTGTGTGTGAGGGGTTGGGGGGGCAAGGGAAGATGTCTGAAATAGACCACCCAGCCAGTACATTTTAGAATTTGGAAATCAGGGGAACAGAGTCTAAAACATTCCCTACTTTGGCTACTAGCCAACCACTTAAAGTCTATTCAGCTAGTTATCCTCTGTATGTAGACAATAAAATATCCATAATGTGTGAGGTAAAACTACTTCTTTAAAATGACTACAAATTGCCTCCCTATTTTTCAGTTGAAAAGGCACCTTAACTACGCTGGGTCCTGTGCAAAGCTCGGCACACTCTACGCTGCGGGATGCAAGTGGGGGAAGCCCCCAGCCTCACCTGGTACCTCATCCTTCATAAGGCAAGATCCAAGAATTTCCTTTGTCTGGAGGCATTTCTAAAGAGCCTCTCCAAACAACAGTAGGTCACATCTGCTAACAATATTTAAGAAAGTATAATTCACCTAGTCTCAGAGCGACATTTTAGATCAAACCAAACTCTGGTCCCTAGTTTCTTAAAAAAGAGAGACTACCTTCATTGCACTGCTAAAAATTCATCAGTCAGGATTTAATTAGACAGATCTGGAAAACAGAAGGCATTTAGGTTTTAATGTCTCCTTGAGTTGGGACCTTCACATTTTAGAATATTGATCATTACTGTTATGGCTGCTATTATGGTGGTCACTCTACTGTGTCTGTCCCTGCAGGGTTTTTAGAAGGAACACTGCAGAGAATAACTGTTGCTAGGTAATTGTAAAAGAAAGTCATGCAAATTATGAAATATTGATAAATTGTATTTATAAGTCAATGGTGCTAGAACACTCCTGCTTTCCCAATAAGATGCAACTGTAAGGCTCTGCTGCCTGCAAAATTCTTAAAAATGAACCAACTAAAAGGACACATTAATCAAAACAGTTCCTACAACAAGCAGTCCACACAGTAGGAACAGTTAATTCTTAGAGGCTGGAATTATGAATTTTATTTTGCCTTCCAATATGTATTAATATTGCAATATAATAGTACAATACAATATATATTTGAGGAGGTAGTGAAAAAAGGTTAAAGCAAAGGGCCTGCAATTTTTAAAGAGATATTATCAGATAAAAGAATGTTTATCCAAAAGAGAAACAGAAATTTATAGTTCTCTTATCTCATCCCCAAATTACAAAGTGAATCCTACATATAAACCTTAAATCAGGAAGTCAGTAGCTTGAAAGTTATTTTATACATATCTAAATACTCAAAATACTCACAGAAATGGTTAAATGATAACTAATGAGATAATGACAACCATTGTTAAAAAAGCACATTCCTTGTTCATCTAGCAACATTTAGCAGTGGTACCTATTTTAACAATGTAAGATAGGAATGATATGAATGAAGATGGTGAACATGGAAGCTAGATTTAACCAATACTCCAGGGTGATTTTCAAATTGGCAGGTAGAGCTGGAAATTTGCAAAATCTGGGGCAAGCATCATTTAAGATTAATGGCCTTCCAATGACTGCAAAGGGTTGATGCCACCAACATATGTGCAACTATCAGTGAAATGAGGAAGAACAAACATGATTAAACCTAAGAAAATAACCTAAATTTTTGCGTTATAAGTATCACATTTTAAAAAGTCACTCAGATTAGGTTATTATTAGTAGTAGGCTATTCAGATGATGAGAGTTAGTAAATAGAAAAAAACGTGAACACAGCTTTTCTTTCTCTGGTAAGGGAATCCCACATTTTCCTTCTTTCTTTCTTTATTTTTTTATTTCTTTTTAGCTAAGGGTGCTTTCACGGGGAGTCTCAGCGGGAAATGTGCTTTCAGAGTGTCAATGTTGGACCATGCTATTGCCTCTGACACTGACTCAGGGTAGTCCTGCAGAAGTGAGCCTTGAATTAAGTAGGGGCTATCACATGAGCTGTTTCTTCATTAATGGCTTACCTGATGCACCACAGATTGCAAGCTTTGGGGACTATTCAGAGACCCTGTAAATATTGAGCACAGACTTCAAAAGTTCTGTCCCATAAATACTTTTAACAGTAGCCAAAGAGCAGCATGGGAATTCACCAAGGTAGTTTGCATAGGTGTTCCAAGTCAAAGTCCAACAAACAAGACTTAAGACCTCCAAGAGCTCTTGAAAAGTCAAAAAGGGGG
The DNA here is from genome assembly GCF_054644295.1 of Miniopterus natalensis. Lineage (NCBI taxonomy): Eukaryota > Metazoa > Chordata > Mammalia > Chiroptera > Miniopteridae > Miniopterus > Miniopterus natalensis. Next base: position 37,054,554 of record NC_142089.1, on the reverse strand, counting down.
TTTCAGCAATATGCAAAAGGATTAAATAAGTGATACAGTCAGAGCTAAGAACTTTGTCAGGACTGCATTCCCTCTGGTAATCTAGCATAAGCTAACATGATGGTATTTCAAATACAAGTAACCCTTGAACAACTTGGGAGTTAGAGATGCCAACCCACTGTGCAGTCAAAATTTACATACAACTTTTAATTCCCCCAAAACTTAGATGTTCCTCAATATCTGAGGAGGATTGGTTTCTGGAGCCCTGTGGATACCAAAATCCACAGGTGCTCATATCCCAGAATTAAAATGGTGTAGAACAATGCATACAGTCGGCCCTCCGCATCTGCACACTCCCAACTGCAGACTAAAAACAATACAGGTATTTATTGCGGAAAAAAAAAATCCAGGTCTAAGTGGATCCATGCAGTTCAAACCTGTATAGTCCAAGGGTCAACTATATTTGATCACACCTGCTCACTGGGGTAAATTGGAAGCTGAGGCACAACTTGATCTACTATGTCCATGAGTACCTAGCCCTGGCCTTGGCTCCCTAGCACTATTAATTGTATCTGTGTATGTATGTCCATATGTCTGTGTACAACTTTCCCCTACACTCAAATTACATTTTCACCTTCTCCAGGGTTTTATTTTATTTTTCCTTAAAAAACTCTTGGTAAATCAAACAGTAAGCAGACTCAAAAAAATATTTGGGGATAATGACAACCTATTTCTCCATTAATTAACTTTATTCACTAAGTAAATAAATATCAGGTACCTACTAAGTTTAAGCTACAGAGCTATGTGCTATACAAGATGTTTTTAAAAGGATTTGTCATGAGTCCTACCCTTAATCAGCTTATAGTTTTAAATAAGCCAGATTCTAATTGGTTTGAGCCAAGGAAAACCTCAGCTAAAATTGAAGACATCTAGGAGGAGTTGCCTCTTTCCAAAACCACCTTTTCTTGAGCACTCATTCTGAAGTTTCTATAAACCCTGAATCACCTTGGGTAGTTCTCAACTCCTGGGAGGTGGACAGAATGTGAGCACTAGAACTAAACAGTGAAAAAGATGTGGCACTGCGGGGATTATGGACAGATTTAAGTAGATTTATGGCTGATGTTTCAGAACAGAGTAGGTATCTACAGAAGATGGCTCTAAGTCTTGGTTTATTTCTGACACTATCCTGCTTCCAATCTCAGGCTCCCAGCTTTCGACCTCTCGAATATGTGTATTTATTACACATATGACAAGCTTTAACTGGATAGTAGTAATGGTTACCTTTCTTTGAGTCCTTACTATGAGGTAGACATTAAGCTGTTTCATATGCATATTCTCATTTTAATACTCATGAGGTAGGCTCTTTTAGTATTCGTATTTTACTGATACAATAAAAAAAACTAAGATTGGGGTCAAAGCTCATTCAAAGTCACTCAGGCATTATTTCATTTCAACTCAGGTCTGTTTGACTCTACAGGTAGAGTTTCAATCATTTATTATACCAATTTTGAGTTCAGAGATTCTGATATTTTATCTTTGGGCTTCAGATAATTCCTTCAAAATTCCCATCTAATACTCTAATTGGACAAAGATTTGTTTTCTTTTACAGTTGAGTCTTAAGGGAGTACAAAAAAAGAAAGCAAAAATTCCACAGGAAAAAAAAAAGAAAAAACCAGACTAGTTGGACAGGGAAGAAACAGCTGCATCCACTTTAGGTAAAGTTACATGGCCTACTTTATGGTTTTGGATGAAACAGCATGTTACCATTTGTCTATTCATTCTCCGTGGTTTACTAGAAAAATACCATTCGTTTCCCATTACCTTTCTCCTCAAGAGCTGGAATAAAAAGAATATTATTTCCCCTCGCATCTATACATAAAGACGGAGTAATGGGTTCCCACTCTATTTGAAGACCAGTCTGTCACTTCTTCCTCCAACAGGATTCTAAAAATTCTTAAGTTTTGTTGACACATTTATGACAGTTCCCTCTTTAAAAACAAAATGAAACAAACAAACAAACAAAAACTTTTCACAAACTCATGTTCTATAACCTGAGGTTATGGAAAAAGAAAGAACACTCGATCAAAGCAACCCCAGGAAGTTATCTAATGCATATAAATACCACGTCCTGAAATCTTCAATTATTTTCCTCTGGGAATTATGTCTTTAGGGAAGAGATAAAATCACTTTCCTCCAATAACTTCATCTGAGATTGACAAAAGACAGATAGAGGGAACTGAACAGGCTGATGTTTCCCTGGTCTCGGCTTCAGCTAGAATTCTCAGACAAAGCAACTTCTACTTCTTTTTCTTGAAATAAATAGAAATTAGAAACACTGGAATGTATAACTTTCTCTCCGAGATATTAATACTTTCTTTCTTTGAACTCACACGATCCCCCAAAAATAGTATCATGAATCCTTAAGGTGGCACCAAGTAATTTGGGGTTAAAAGCGAACTTGGCTAGTATCACCATGCCTTTGGCCGAAAAATCCAGGCTCAGTCCTGGTTGCTGTTTGGAATGGGAAGCGCACACAATGTCGGTATCACAGGCAGCTCCCGGAAGGCATGCCAGGCCTCTCATGCTCTCAATTTATATTTGCATGTGAACAGCTTGTCGGCCATTTTATGAAGACAGATGAAACGCAGGCCTGCGGGAGGGGCCGCCAGACCCAAATACGTGAACCACATACCCCTCACAGCCCAAGAAACTTTAAAAATGAAAATAAAATGAGTATCTCTGAACACAACTTCAGGCAGATTATAAACATACTATATGAAAGAACAAAACATTTAAGGCACCACCACCTATAAGTCAAATAGGATATAAAGAATGAAACTAATCTATAAATATCACTCTTATAAATGTTAACGAGAAATAAGATGTAGCTATTTATGAAACTAAAAACAAGCCTTCAGCAGTCTCTCTCTCTTCTTTCTCTCTCTTCTTAATGCCTACTTTGAAAAGATGTTGACAGAAAATACCACCAAAATACCGGGACGGGAAGAGGAATAACCATAGTCCATATTTAACGTTAGTGCCCAGCAATGCTATGAAGGATTTCCCAAGCTTGGGAAATGAAACCAATCCTGAAAAATTAGTGGCAGGATATCTAATGTGATAAGCTCAACCCTTCAACCCGCATTACTGACATAATTCAGTTTATCTATCTATTCCAACAGATCAGAGATCCAAATGGAAAAATGTACAAACAACAAAAGGGAGAGAAACTCAGGAATGAGGTCATCCTACATAGATGAAAAACAAATACTGAACAACAGCCAACAACTTTTAAAGTATAAACTATAGAAATATGTACATATGATCTTACTTAATTTTCCACAGGTAGGTAATATTATAACCATACTATTTTAAAGAGGAGGAACAAATCTGTACCCTGAGAGTTAAATGGCCCATTCAGTATTACAAAGGTAAGAAACAGTAGGGGCAGAATTTTAATGCAGGTCTGACACCACAGCCTGAGTTTTTAACCATAAAGCGGTATTCCCCTCACAGGCACCTCAAGGTCAAGTATTCCCATTAGAGCCTTCAGCTCTATCACTGAGGAAGAGCACTGTGGAACTCTATGAGGTGATATGTGTAAAAGTACACAATACAATGTTTATCATATGATAAGTACTGTTGGTTCACTTATAGGTTTTTATTGAAATTGATGATTATAGAAAATTCCAACCTATGACAATCTTTTTCGTACTTGGAGTACATAACCTCAAATTTAGTATTGTACGGGACACCAGTGTATTTGTATATAAAGGATTTATTCTATTTATTCCAATTTCTGCAAGAGAAAGTTCGTATATTTATGCAATTGAGGATTTAACAATGTGATGTACTCTTACTGTTTCAGACAATTTAAAGCGAAAAACCCTTCAAAGACAGATCATTTTCTTAAAGCAATTAGCAAAGTGTTGAACTCTTAAAAGGCCTCAGAAACACTTGTCAATGATCTTAAATCACTACTGAAGAAGATTGTGGGGCATTTGTCACTTTAAAAGGAACTAAAATGAAAAGAAAAAGTCATTCATGATTCCTCACTTATTCTGAAAAGATTCTAATTTGGTAAGTCCACCTCTCACAGTAATCGACTTTCTTGGAAACTAAGGTTCTCATGAGTTCCCAATAGCGTTTGGGGGTGGAGGTGGTGAGGGCTGCGAGAGTGGGCGAGAGAACTCCTTCAGTCCTCAGTTGTTCCTACTGTGGGCCACCCATAGGGTAGAACCAGAAATCCTTATAGGTGATTAGCTGCTGGCTACTGTAGACCCAAATCTAAACTTACCATTTTCTGGCTGGTCCTTAATGTCAGCATCACTTGGCTGGCTGGGACTTTCAGATTGACTTGAATCTGAAAAACATAAAAATACAGCCAACAATTATAGGGTCTGTGAAGGAAAGTGGATCAGAGGTGCCAGACTTTCTCAAAAGGTTCAGCATACAAACTAGGAGTGAGAACGTTACAGAAATAACATGATGAACAAAAAAGGAACAAAAGAAAGAGAAGAGAGAAGAGAAAGAAGAGAAGAGAAGAGAAGAGAAGAGAAGAGAAGAGAAGAGAAGAGAAGAGAAGAGAAGAGAAGAGAAGAGAAGAGAAGAGAAGAGAAGAGAAGAGAAGAGAAAAGGAAAGAAAAGGAAAGAAAAGGAAAGAAAAAGAAAAAGAGGAAAAGGAAAGGGGGATGTGGAGAGAGGAAGCAGCAACAGCAGCCTGTGGCCTTAGAGAGGAGTCTCGGTTTTGTTTACACCGACAGTGGAGCTTCGCTTGTGCCAGATCATAACTTGAAACTCTTCAGCTACCATTCTCTTACAGAGAGACCATTTCCAAACTGCTCTCCTCCATTATTTATACACTAGAGTCTGATAAAGACTTCATCCTTCATTACACACATCTGAAGTTTGATTCAGAGCATAATAAAGTGTCAAAACATATTTTGAAGCTGGTATACAAAAGCAGCCCAAACAACAGTAACAAGTTCTGTTGATATTTAGCTCTGTATTACAGCAACAGACTATGCAGACTAACACCATTAAATACCAGCATCCTAATATTCTAGCTAATTTCCTTCAACTAACAGGATCAGCGGCGTCTTTCTGAAAGGTACGTTTCCCCCACTTTATAAGTAGTTTTCTTCTCTTGTACTGATGCATTTGGGAGATCCTGATGGGGCTTGCTAGCAAAAACAGGTTCTTGCACACCTTTATCAAATCTCATTTATTTTTCTTTTTAAAAAATACAGTCATTTTCAAACTAAAAAAATTAATTCAATTAATTTAACTTCTAAATGGGATCAATTAAAATAAAATAATTTTAACATGAGATAAAATTAAATTAGATCAAAAAAGAGTTTCACCAAACTGGAAGAAATAGCCAGCGGAAAAAAATTAGGCAAAATATGCCAAGGAGAAAATTTTTTTTGATGGAAAGCATTTTCTAAGACTTGAAACAGTATAAAACATTATCTAAAAATAAAAATATTTTTCTAGAAAAACTTCTATTTTCTGTGGAAAGCCTGAATCTAAACTTTACCTTGCCTTTACAGATTAGAATTAACTGTCTGAAATCTGACCACATTTCAACAAGAAGTTCAACACAAGATCAAAAGATCATGACACGAAACTGAATAAATTGGAATTATTACCTCTATTTCAACAGAGTTAGAGCAGAACCATTCTCTTTCTTGGAGATAGTGCAAAAAGAAGTAGCACGACTGGTGACCCTGGGTCGAGAAATGCTAATTTATAACTTAGAAAGTCTTCCTGCTTTTAAGCAAATGAAGATTTTAATTATAGGGAAGTACTATAAAGAAAATGTCTATTTTTAAATTTTCAGATGATCTTAACCTGGTGACCATAGCAAAAATTCTACGTTTATTCAAAGGTTTGAGTAACAAAAGATGTGGAACGTGAATTTTTATTTAAGTCTGGTACAGTGATAGCTTTTATCATCTCGTGATAATTGCCATAGTGAACAAACAAACAAAAAGTACTATAGCCCAAGACACTTCAGTTAAATCCTTCAAAATGAACCACAAAATTAAATACAAAGCCTGCCCTAAAAATTGAAAGTGCAAATTTAGGCTGGACCATATTTGAAATTTTAACTTTATAAATGAGTATTACTCTTATAGCAAATGATTTAAAAATATGGCATGACTATCTTTTTTTTTTTTTTTTTATGCTAAGAAAAGATCCTGTAATTTTGCCATTAAAAATTACAAATGAAATATTCTGAGAAGTCAGTCAACATGCTTTAGAAGGAATGCCTTCATTATTTTTGTCCTAGAAAATTTTAAACCATTAATATCCATAATTAAAATAAAAGAAAATACCTAATTTTGTTTTAGGAAAAGTTAAAATCCTTCCCGATCATGTCCCAAAATAGACACATAAAATCTTACCAAATAGAACATTTTATTTGGAGTAATACTAGCAAACCTAACTTTTCTAGATGATAGCTCAGCCAATGTTCCTCTAGATGTAATATCTTCACAAATAATCAGTTCTTCATGAACTAATGGAAAAACATTTTCTATCTCAATTAATTTCAACATATAATAGCCAATTATTTTTCTGATATTTATCTATTAACATTAAGACAAAAAGGATAATGAAAGATCCCCCAATTTATTTTTAGTAATCTCAAGTGGAATTTTTTTTTATTTTTACTTTTTCTTTACATTTGGTAGGCCACTGTATCTTTATAGGAATACAACATGATTATAGAAAACATGAACAGTGACAAAAAAAATACATTCAAAGAAAGTTTAAAATTCCAAGCCACAGAAAAAAGCAGCAAACACACAGCAAAGACTGAGTGGCAGGAGGCTGCTCAGAGTTGGTCTGAAAGGGGCCGCAGAGCTCCTGTGAATGCTCAGATACAAACACTGGAGGAGGCATCTCGCCAAACTGAGAACAGAATTTAATTTCTCCAGTTTTATTCAAAAGCTGGAGATGCTTTTGAATACTATCCACAGAGGACTGCATACTAAAATACACCATCCTGGTGAGGGAAGACAAAGTCAAAGATCTACAAGGAGATGTAAATGATTTTAAAACTTCAATAATTATTTTCTACCATGGGCCGTTCAATGCCGTTCCTCTCTGAACCGAAGAACAAGACTACCCAGTCCCGGTGCTATTCTATGCTGAGCACACATGGACACTTTCTCTGCTGTCGCAAAAGGTCACCAGTGCTGTTATGGAGCCAACCAGATGACCAGAATTACAAATTAATTCCAACCCATACATAATTGATACAAATGAAAGATCTCTTTCTTAAGCATTTGCATTAAAACACTATCATGAAGGTTAACAATTAATTTACTCTTTTTTGTATTTGGTAGCGGCCTATCAGCAGCCAAAGTAACTTTATGTCTGACTTATTTTGGACAATTATCACATGATTAGTTGATTCCTACCTCCTGAAATAATTAGAGTTCCCCCAAAACAAACCTGACTGTCATATATTAGATTTTAGATCAGGCAGTGACTTTCTCTGGTTCTCTGGTTGAAAACTAGATGATCTGTATATTACAATGAAGAGAATATTATTTAAAGTGTGTTTAAGTGATGGGGTTGGAAATGCTACTGCAAGGAAGTACATTAGGGTTATCAATTTTTTTCCCATCTAGGGATTTGCTTTTTGTTTAAGAAACCTTAGACTTCAACATAACCTTGAAAAGCAATATTTCTTTTGGTTTTTAAAAAATGTATGAGCAGAAATTTAAACCTAAAATAGACTGGGTTTGCATATAGGAGGCTGGGTTGAGACCTCTTAATTGAACTGGTAGCCATTTATCTATGCATTTTTATGGCGCCTACAGCTATATTGCTGGAGTACTCAGACAAAGATATTTCACTATCAATATAATCACTGGGGAAAGGAATAAAATAAATCCTAATGCCTACATATTAGCCTCTGCTTCCATAAACTTGTGCAATGCAAGAACAGAAACCTTGCACTGCATTTGCTACTTAAGCACATATGCAGTTCCCCCAACCTCAGTTTGACTCCCCTCAGTGTGAAACCTCAGAGAAAACTCCTTTTGGGAAGGTGAAGAATGACAAAAACATGTCAACATGGTAAAACTGATCAGGCAAAAATACAGACTCCATTTCCATGTGTTTTATGTTCTTTAGGCATGAAGCAAAGATGGAATGCTGCTAAATCTTAACCTAGAATTAAACTTTCTCCTCTCCAGTCCTTAAATGTATGTATCTCTCTTATGGTGTGACTTATGTTAAGTTGTACTTAGGTACTAGGGTGATTTTAAATGATCTCCTATGAGAATTTAAGCTCCATAAGAAAACTCTTGTGTTATCCTCAGTACCTTCTAAGGGTACTGGGTCCAGCCAAGGATTCAATAACTGCTGAACTAAAGAAATGAACTTTCACTTGTTCAGCTTTCTAACACTGAAACACTGCCAGCGACTGAAAAATACACTAAGTTCACACCTAAAAGGGGACTGGGATTTATGAAATGATAGAGGGAGAAAAGGCCTTTATTTCTGTTAGATGTCCCCCTTACATGGGGCCTGGCAGGAGCAAGAGAGGCACATCCCCTTGGTTCAGTGGGGAGGGACCTTGCACAGTGTTTAGAAGCTGCAGACAATCACGCCCTATGATCCCCTGGCCAACAAACTGTAAGAGGCTCCTCAGAATAGCAGGAGCTGAGGATGGTGTGTGACACATTAGGAGGCTCCTGGAACTGTGTACAGGCTTAAGTGATGGACAACAAAGGAATATTTCACACATTCAAAAAATGCAAAGGTAAGAGAAATCTGCTATATTCTGACACCCAAAGAGCACCTCAAAATCCTACTGACTGCTCTTGTGAACAGCTGATAAAGGAAGAACACGCACGGAGTGGTGAAGAGCCTGCCCTACCCTAAAAAAAACAGTGTGATTCCAGTTCAGTCAACATGCTATCAACAAAAGTTTGTGGACCATAAAAGTACAAATTCTAGTTCCAGTAGAAAAAAACTTAGTCTAAGTTTCAACCTCCCTATATGCATAATGATTTGGCTAAAGATGAAGTTTGCAAAGCCTTTGTTACAATTTTGTGTCCAGTTTTAAATCTCCCAAATTAAAAGGCGATATGAAGAAACCATAAGACGATATGAAGAAACCAGAAGACATCCAGAAACAAAAATGAGTCAGTCAAGTGAAAGAAATAAAATGAAAATGCCACCGAAAAGCGTTGGAGTTGTTTACAGCATGAAAAAGGAAAGGCAAAGACAGGAATGAATATTTTCCGGCAAATAAATTAAGATTTAAGACCATTCCTGGGTTAAAAGAAAATAAGAAATAAGGGTGATTATATTCTGAATATCACAAACAGCCTCTAGAATTGTAGCCCTTAGAGATATTCAAAATTTAGGTAAGCTTTTGACTCTTAGGTTTGGGGAGACAAGCACTCTGCTCATCAGAGAATACCGAGATTCACTTTTCTACATCCATGATGTTATGATAGGAAAATAATTCTATTTCTGATTGGTACTGTAAGGTTTAGAATTACTCTATTTTGATCATCCAGTATCATAACTTGTTTATTACAGTAGGGAAATCTAGACAATCAAATGGCTATGAAAGTCAAGTTTTGCTCATTAGTTTCATAGCTGCAGTTATAAAAGAAATATTATTGCAGTACTTTAAAATATTTAGGAATATTTTCTATTTTTTCCAGTATCACCATGACCTTAAAGACTGGGGTGTGAGGAAGTATTTGGAAAAAAAAAATCTTTACTTGAGAATGCAGAATGTCAGTGTGCAGGTGAACATATGTATAAACAATTTGTAGCTTATGTGCAGACACTGAAAAATACAATAGCATCAGCTAAATACAACATTATCCATCATGGTCATGACAAAGAACAAATAGAAATTTGTAATACCATTATTAAATCTGGACTATAAAAAATATTCACTTATTATTAGCATTTCCAGAGAATAGATAAAATAGCCAAACCAATATTTAATGTCAATTAATGTATATAACTGTGGCCCACTTAATGAAAGAACACACAATACCATGAGGTGAGTCACACTATAAAAGTTTTCTAAGTTTTTAAGTGGAAACACTCTACTGTTCCTTAAATGGGAAGTTTATTTAAAATACAACTTTCCTAGTTACCTAGAATGGAGTGTTAGCATGTACACGTGTGTGTGTGTGCATAACTGTAGCAATCAAAGCATGGAAAGCAAGTCCTTCTTCACCAAGGGGAGGTGGAGAGTGGTGGCAAAGGAAAAGCTCTAATTCCAAAAGGACCAGGCTTGTCTGCACACACTGGGACTGCTCTCCTCTAATCAGGATTCAGGGTAGCAGGAAGGCTGTGCTCATGCAGCAGTGACTTGGAAGGACTCCACCAGACCACCCTGGGGGCGGCCAGCTGCTCATGAGATCCACCTCTTAGCCCCCTCTGTGTATCGCATTTTCAAGGCATACTAAAGAGTGTTATATAATCTGGGTAGCTACTGCTTTCCTTCTTAAAACTTTTTAAAAATGTCTTTCTGAGGAAGAATTTGTGAAATATTAAATTTGCAAAAATGAGATTTTTTGGCATTAATGCTGATATTCAAGGCCCATCTGTTTAGTGGGGACTGTGTATGATGATGAGACGGTTTAGGTTGAAGAGAGTGATTCAACTATCTTAATCACCTACTCATAAATGTTATTTTTCTACGTGCACAAGGAGGTTGCGGTATGATACACAGTTTTAACACATTGAGAAAAAATGGCATAACTATTGTTGTGTTATGACAGTGAGGGGAAACCATTTCTAACTTTAAAAATACAAACTCAGTCACTCTGAAAGTAATGACAAAATGACTCACTCTTTAAATCTTCAATCTTCCCATGAGGCTGATTTCAAATAATAATCAGCTTTTTCTCTGAAGTCATAAATGAACTTAATAGGAAGAATACGGTGATTACAAAAGATACACAAGCACAATATTTTGACTAAATTTAAAATTTCTCACATTTTCTTTGACAAGGGTCTATGACTGAACTACACAAGTCCTTAGGTAATTACTTTGAGTTTCGTTTTTCCCATAACAGAAGCTGTGTTGTCACGTAATAGCGACCTGTTAATCAATTTAGAATTCAAGTTATTGAATCAACCTAGTCACCTACTCACTCATGTATAAACAAAGGCTTGCTTAAAAAGCCATTACTATAACATTATTGAGTATCAGAATCATGGTCAACTTCCCCTTTGTAGTCAACTTCTTTTTCCATAAACAAAGTTAATTATTACAGTTAAGTTCTTGAAGTTCTTAAACAGAATATATACTTGAAGATTACCCATATAATCATCTATACAACTGAAAGTAGAAATTTCCTGTCTACTTCCATGTTATAAAAACAAGTGTCAAATGAAATTAATGTATAATTAAGTTATAGTCTATGTACATTATTTTCATGTACCTGGATATCTGTAAAGAAATGTACTAAAATAATAAAATACCCTCTGTTGAGGGTAACCTTGCTGTTTAAGTATTTAAGGTCATACTCTTAAATACTGACTTTTTTTCCTTCATATTTCACTATTGAAAGGAGTCTGAAATGGTAAAAAGATGGTGTCCTAAAAAAAAAAAAACAGCTCAGTTTTATTATTTTACTGTACGGGATCTCAGTTTCTTCATCTGTTAAGTGAGGACACTAATGACTATTTTGCCTAATCTAACAGGATTCTTGCAAGGATCCTTTAAAATGCAAGAGAAGCTGGTTTTGAAACTATAAGGTGCACCCCACCCCCCAAAAAACTGTACATTTACCATTGCAATGTAAATCTTCCCATCCACACAAGTTTTTTGTTTCTTTTAAAAAATCAATACCAACCCACACATGATGTGAATCTGATATAGACCATCAGCATCCCAGACCTGGTTTTAAAGAAAGGGTTCTTAATTCCCATATAGTAGGGAAAGAGATTATCTCTGATAATGGAAATGTAAATCTCAGCTTGCCATTGTTTATTCCAGACAGACATTTGTGTGTTAAGTCTGTTTATCAGGCAACACTTTGTCTAAGCCAGGAAGTAGTCAGTCTTTGTAACAAGATGTATGCAAATGAATTTCCCATGAGTCTCTGCAGCAAATTGCAGCAGGGGGAAAAAAAGTCCCTGTTCCTTTACCAGCAAAGAAGGTACCTCAAAAGTAGAATAGAGACAGAGAACTATGAGCTATACTGTGCTGATGAGTTTAAATGAGTCCTAAACATGTGCTCACAGTCTGTTGCTCTTTATTCTAAGCAGACTTGTGCATTACATCTGTTTATCAGACAGCACTGTCTGGGTATTCAGGCTCTGTAACCTGTGTGAAAATGAACAGTGACCAAAATCCCATGAAATAACCTGTCTGAGGCAAAACTCCAAACCTCCTGTCACTTTATGAATCCCTACCTATAGAAGCTTCCATGAAACCTTTGAGACTTTAAAAAAATAATATCCAGCTCTAACTCTGCCTACCTTCTATCTTAAATAACTTGATTCCATAATGGCAATGATAGATTCAGGACAGAAGGTGAACTTTATCACACAAACTGGACTGATAAAAAACAATTTCCTAACATGCCCTATCTGGTTATCAAAAACGGAGTTTTTTAAAGAAAATACTTTTCTATCAAAATATAAGAGTATATATTCTTTAATTCTATTATTATTTATCCTGTGATCCTCTTTTTAAAAAAAATCTTAATATAGCTAACTCTTTTTTAAGTCTATTCGGGAAGAGTTGAGCTGTATATTTCTTTTCTTTTTTTTCTGTTGGTTTTCTACAGGGTTTGAAAATGTGACCAAAGGAATCGAATTGGTGTAGCTTGTCTTCCTAGACAAAATAAACACTTTAGGACTCTACTTGTTTGTATTCTCCTCAGTGGTGCTGTATGCATCAGCAGCTAAAAACAAAGAAACTTTTTAGCTGCTCAGACAAAATGAAGCTTCCCAAACAAGGAGGCAAGGGAGGGGGCACAAGTTGAGGGGAGGGTGGGGGTGGAGAAGTGTGCAGAAAGTCTGACAGTCCATTCAATATAGGGATGATGGCTATAATGCACCCAGGGTCCCCTTGCTAATTAAATATGCATTGGCACAGTTTTGATCGATGCAAGCCATGGATCAGATGACACACCTGCAAAATCTTGAGCCCAGAGCTCCCAGGAAAAGGGAAAATACAGTCTTGTCTCCTTATCTTTGTTTTCAAAGGCTCTCAATTTCTGTGCTTAGATATCTAATTTAATTCTCTCACCCCTCAGCAAACTGGATTAGGGAAGTCAATACCGCCTTTGTGCATCGACAGGAAAACACAGCTTTCCTTTTATTCAATTTAGCAATGACCTTTAGACAAAGATAATGACAACTGTCTAAAAGTAAGATTATGGCCCAGAGAAGAAGACCCCCAGAGCTAAGGCTCAGAAGGAATTTTGGACGACAAGGTGGTGGGTTCACTGTGACATTTTCCTGCTTGGAAAGTAAAAAGGGGGGGAAGGGAATTAAGAATTGGTTGTGGGGGGAGAAATGGGGGTCAGGGAGAAAACACGTTAGGAGAGATTTAAATCTACCGACTGACTAAACGACCAAACTCTCAAAAACCAACTGGACCCTGTAATACTCATAACCAGAAAATAATTCTATGGAAGATTAGGAATGAGAATGGCATAGTAACAATTTGCCTAAAAAATGCAGACTCCTAAATGAGAAGGTTGAAGATTCTGTGGTTGAATAAATCAGGAAGTTTGGGGTTTCTTTCTTTCTTGTTTTCCTGAAGCACTTGAGAAAACAGAACTATCAGTGTGCTCCTGAGCTCCACCACCATGAGAGATATAACTAAAGATTTTAGACAAGTCTGGGATTCTGCAGTGTTAGCAACGTTCACACCACCACTCCTAATCAAAGGGGAAAATGATACTGGGCGATTCTGAAACAGCACTGCTTCCTTTTAATCTCCTTGTCTTGGGGCCTACTCACTGCATTCACCAATTCATTGCATTCATCAATGCATCCAGTATGTGCCATTCACCAGTTATACCTGGAGATACAAAATGAAAAAAGGCAAGGTCTCTGCCCTCCGTCAATCAGGATAATGATAATAAAACCAAGATTCTGTGGCATCCCCTTTTGATTAAGTCCTGTTTCCTGGTTAAATTAACATACAGCAACATGGTACCATGCACACTAGTAATAGCTTTTATTCTCTTACTATTAGCAACAACCAGTACAACTAACTGTAGCCTGTAACAGAATTTGCAGTGGCCTGGATACTAACTGTTGGTGGGATCAACTCCCCTAGTAAAATAGAGGAATTTAGGCAAAGTCCTTTCAAGTGAAATATAAAGCTATTACCACATAATTAGCATTACTGAGAATAGGTGTAAAATACCAAAATAGGTTTTTTTAATCAGATTTTTCCTCTTAAAAACAATTTCATAAGTAGTATAGAATGTTATTCCTCATCAGGCCTGGTGTCCTCCCTTTATGGAAATGACAGTTCTAACAAAGGCAGCTGTAGTACAAAGAAAAAGGCAAAGGACTTGGTATTAAAAAACCTAGGTCTGAGTCCCTTCTTGGCCATTTATATTAGTCTATGGAATTGGGCAAGCCCCTTCACTTCTCAGAACTTCAATTTACTCATCTTCCAAATGCCTGACTTTCAAGATTATGAGAACTGAATGGCATGACTTAAAATTCCTTTTAAATTATAGGACGATAATTCTCTAACTGTACAATGCAAAGAAGCAGGTTTTCTAAAGTCTATAAACTGGTTAAAGAATCACATCAACTACTTACTTTTATTTCCTACCTCATTATTTTTATTGCCAGATAGCAGAGTATCTGGAACATATAGGTATGAATAGATGTCTTGTTGGAATGGAATTGAAATCACAAGTGAAAAAATAGCTTTTTCGAGGCCATGAAATAAAGCAGGGCCTATCTTGGGAGATGTCAACAGATATTATTGGGTGGATTTTCTGGCTTTGGGGAAACTGCATGACTTGGTGGTGATATACTCCATGTGGTAAGGGGAGACCCTATGGCAGTCAGAAGACCTGCTTTATGGCCTTCAATTCAGGACTAGAAGGAGGGGGCTGAGGTATATTGTAAAGGCTCTGTCCAGCCCTAGAATTCTAATTTAAAACATATCATTAGCAATCCAGTTGTTCATTTTCTGGCTGCACTGAAAACTGGGACCCCCATTTCATCAAAAGGGATTAGGTGGTGTTTTCTTACGTGCTGCTGATCACAAGTGCAATTAGAAATAACATGAATGCAATAATCACTATACGTCAAAGACTGTCCTTTATAAATGACCGCGAATAGCCCACTAAAAGTTGCAAATGTTTATCTTCCGTGATTTGGCCAACTCTGGCCACAGAAGCCCATAAATAATGTTTTCTCTTTATATCTTAACCTATCGTGTCATCCAGAACACCAGAAAACTCTGTGTTTAGGAGTTTCTGAGTAAGGAGGTACCCTTAAAGAATTTAGTCTAGGTCGTAGGTCCTAGGATTTAGAACAATACTTTAAAAAAAACACTTCAGATATACCTTCTCTAATACATACATCTTTAAAACAGTGTCAGTTTCCACACTGATAATAACTTTACCCTAATAACTCAGTTTCTGAACCTATAAAAAATATTCGTGAATAGAGAGAGTTAGCATTCATCCGGTCAACCAAATGGTCCTCAGACTTCCCATATTACCATAATAAAACTCATGAGATACCTGACTCTTTAGAAATTCACCTAAGCCTTATGTAAAATAGAAATAGTCATATATGTTTTGTTCCGATGTCTTTATGATAGATGAAATTATTTAAATGTACTGAATCATTTCATTCTTGGGAGTTTCCATTTGGATTCTATCATGCCTTTCTTCCTGACATATGCAGTGCTAAGTTATTTAAAATTAATTGCAGTACAATATTTTAAAATTTCTTCACATGATGCTAATCTCAAGAGCTTTGGATATTTGAACCACACTTGGAAGCCATCAAGTTCTATGTATCTTTATACCAGGGAGCAGTTGAACATGCTAAAAAGATTAGTCAATGAACTTTATAACCAAAATCTATACTGAATTATAAGATGTCAAAAATGTGTGAGTTGATACAAATGAGAAAACTGGAAACATCCAACATAACAAGAAAAAAACAAACCTAGGTCATTAAAACACATGAATTTGCTTGTGTAGCTTTGAAGTAAGAAAAGCTTAGAGAAATTCCACCGCAGTGAGCACCCACTTTTCCCCGGTTTGGTGCCAGTGGAGCTGGTGTGCTCTCACCTTCATCTCAAGTTCACTTTAGCTGTCATTTTTGTTTTCATTTTAGGATACAATCTACATTGTTTTCTGTAGTTATATTGTGAGGGGAGATGAGTATTTTCCATTTCAGTAACTCAGTATGAATGAGTAATAATCCTAAAATTAAATTGTCTCCCATACAATGCCTAGTAATAGTCTGTGTGGGATTAACCAAATGAACTATGAACTATCTTCAGGATGTGCTTCTTTTTTTAAAAAAAAGAGGGCAGGACTTCCTATTTGTCACTTGATTTTAATTTTAAAAAATCATGTTTTGGGGGCAGTCTCTAAGATGAGTTGATATTTCAACAGCTTTTCTTCGTCGAAAAGTTTGAATGAGTGATTACAACTTTACTCTGATTCTCTTTTCGAAAATCATTATCTGATTAATTCTTTAGGAATGACTAATTAATCATCCTCAGGAGGAAGAAACCTGTTTCTTTCTATCCGTCCAACATTTATTGATCACCTACTGTGCGCAAGGCACTGTGAGCTTTTGTCCAGTCTTGAAGTAGCTCATAGTAGCTCATAGACTAAGGATCCCACTCACTCAACTCTGCACCATTTATAAAAATAGGCATTACTTGTTTTTAAGAGTATCTACTTCCCCTCATCTCTAGCAGGGGTGATGACATAGACTTTTGAAAGTCTATCAGGGCAGGATAGGGGAGGTAGAGATTTCTTTAAGTAGTAAGTGGCTTATCTGCTCATTTTATTTTCAACAAAAATGACAAATCTCTGGGCTCCATAGTTTTTCCAATTTCTTGGTAATGGTGGAAGCCAATGGACAAGCCAAAGCTTATAGAGACGCTGGGGAGTGAAGAGCTTCCCCTACCAATCATGTCCTCATTTTCACACATCACTGGCACCCTATCCCTGCTGGGCTTCATGGAGCAATGTTTAAACCCCTGCAGCACTTGCACAGCCAAGGCCCTAACCTGTGGTTCAGAGTGATTTCAGCATCACCTCCATCTTTTCAGATTTACCACCTTAAAAGAAGCAAAGAGAGACAGTGACTAAATCATTTTTGATTGATATCTCTAAGTGTCCCTTCTGAACTCTGTCCTGCTTTATTTTTTGTTTACAAGAAGATAAAATCAGATTATATGTGGGAAAAACAAAGAAAAAGAAGAAACAGTAAAAAGAGAAAAAAGGAACACAGTAACAGAAGTAGTATCATTTGAACAAGGGGCTAGAAATAGAAATTCTTCAACAGAGATAGGAAATTTTATTCACAACAAACATGGGAAGAGTTATAAGTAAAAAAAAAATCAGAGTTTATTCAGGGATTAAAGGTGAAATAATACCCTGCATAAGTGTCTCTGAGTTACCAGGTTAGTACAGGGGGGTGGAAGGAACAGGAGCAGCAGAGCTTAAGATGGGAATGATGCAAAGTAAGGGGTGAAGGCCCTTCCTTCATTTCCTTTGATTCTGGCTATCACCTCCAAAGACAGCACAGTCATTTCATAAGACTTTTCCATTTAGTAACTTTGGGACAATTCTCTTTTTATGTATACCCAAATGATTTTTTAAAAAACAAAATCACTGAGTTGGTTTCATTTTCCATTTTTATTTTATACTTTAACTCTCCTAATGATCTAATGATTTCCTTTTCTGCTCTAAATGGAGGTCCTGCAGAAAGGAAAAGATTTCTAAAGTGCTAGTCAACAAAGCCATAAGTCTTTACTATATAAAACAGCCTCATGTCTATAGGGAGAATAGTTACATAGTCTCCCAATTGGCCCTAAAACCAGTAAGCACTTTGTTTCAATATAGCCATGTTGGTATTGTATAGACATACTTATTTACCTTCCAGTTGGGAAGACTTTAAGCAAACATTTTTGGAAGGAATTTCATAAAAAGGATTAGGCAAAAGAAGAATTTAAAATTAACAGAGAGAGAGTAACATCTCAACAGAAGAAGACAGGCAAAGGAATTATTCAAAACTGCACACAAACACTGACATCATAATGAAAAGAGGCAGGCTCTTAGGAACCTCACTGAGAAAAGCTGGTATTTACACAGTAATTGGAAGCAAAACAAAACAAAATAAAACAGATTTCCAAATCAAGAAAATCTTATAGGTTGCTTTTCATAACCTTATCAAAACTCCCTGTTGTGGCAATCTCAAGGCACAAACTCCTGATTTCTGTAAGGAGAGAAAGTCTGGAACAACATAAAAATGTCCCAAGACTCTTAGAGAAGAAATTCATGCAGAACATCAAATGTTACTCAACATTTTCAAGTAACTATGATGTGTCAAACGGGCCACATGATGCACATAAATTTAAAGATAAGTTTCTATTTCTGTTTAGAAATAAAAAAGACCAGAAATCTGGGAAAGCAAAATCTCTTGCAGGTTTAGAAAGCATATACAAAACCTGGCAAAGAAAACACTGCTCACGGCCACCATCTGCTTTCTGGCACGCAGAGGAAACTTTTACTAACGGCAACACTTTCCTACATTAGAAAATCCACTAATTAGTTTTGTTGTAATAAGAGAAATAACCTTTGCATGGAAGGCAGATTGCCAGCTCGCTTTTTTCTGCCGGCTGCCCCTTGCAGCAGGCCCATGACATTTCCACGTGAAATGCACCTCTGAGCCCTCCTCTACTGGAGTACTTCACTATTCCCTCTTTAAAGAAAGGACTCACAAATGAGAGACCAGAAGTGAGAGAGAGCAACAGAGAGAAAAAGCTTTAAAGTATTTGACTTAATACCCTCCAAAAAGAACACCAGGTTCAGAGTCAGGAAATCTGGGATAGAGAATCGATTATTAAAAACTCGTTAATCCTCAGTGTCATTTATCTCATCTTCAAGGCTATTAAAGTAAATGAGCTAGATTTCCCCTAAAATTCCTAAATTCTTTAAGTCTAATTATTTTTTTCCTAAGGATTGTATGTCCCAAGAAACTAATGATTGCAAGAGTAAATGGCGCTTCAGATATTATTGGTAAATCTGAATTTCAGAAACTTTTTTCATATTCTGATTAAAATACTACCAATCTAGAAACACAGGAAATGGAAATGTAACTAAACTTTCTTAATAACACACTGTAATCATTTAGTCAATGTATCATTCCACAAATAAAACCAACAAATATGTATCAAGCACCTACTGTGTGCCAAGCACTCTTATAAGCACTGGAGACAGAGCAATGAACAGTCTCCCAAAGCTCTGTGCTCACTGTGTCTATACTACAGTGAGCTTGCAATGCAGGGTGCTGACATTCATCCTCAACAGAATTCTCCACCAGCTGCAAATCACCACATGGCACAGAGCAGGAGAGTACCAACACAGAGAGAATCGTGGCCCCTGGTGCTCACCGCATGGAAAAATATGCTTGAAAAGTTTCTTGAGAAAATAAAATAAATGGATTCAAATATTGTCTGAAAAATTACAGGGAAAATAGACGTCACGTCTTGAGAAGCAAAGTGAAGTAGAGCACTGAGGCAATGGCCATGAACGTGTAGACATAGCCTTTCTGCGAAAGATGTCTGAGGCTTAAACTGTTCATACTGGCCCTCTGCCTTGACTGAACAAATTCATTAGTTCCAAAACTCACCTCTTCCATTCTCTTGATTTTTTTCTGGAGACTAAAGTAAAAACAAAACTGCAGCTCAGGGCTGACCTATTGCAAACCATAAGTCCCTCTGCCTAAGGAATGAGTGACAGACTATTGCAAAGTTTAATTAACCCACTGGTACTGCACTCACAGGCCGTAACTGTTCTCAACTGTATGGCAACAACATGCTGATAACTAGGATCAGTCCCCACTGGGTTTATTAACCCTCAACTGCCATTAAAATATATTAATTAAAACTACAACTCTTTACCCAGGGTTTTCTATCAAATATTTGAAAAGATTTCCATCATTTTGCTTTGCTTTTACCCTCTGTTTTCACCAACACCCTATTTAGGCACAGAAAGTGCCTGTAACTGCATTCTGTCCCATTCCTAGGAGCACGTGTACAGCACTGACCTCTGTCCTAAATTAAGAAGGTAATTAGTATAGAAGAGGGTGAAGACAATCCTCTCTCCTCCTCTTGGCAGACCTGCTCCTTCCTCTGGCTCCCTACAGCCTGGTTACTAAGATCAGGGCTCAGCTCCTGTTTCATTTCTCCATGTGTGTAATCCCATTTGCCTTCTCAACAAGTTGCAAGTCTTTGAGGGCACAAGACTCCCACTTGTCTGGAGAAAGGTTTGGATATAGTAAATGCTCAATAAATGACCTTGAATAGAGGGGAGGGGCCAGGCTGGGCAAGACTTTTAAGCAAGGGCTATCCCAGAAAAAGACCTATAGACTTTTCTATCTCCTGGTAAAACAAACTCCAGTTAGAAAACAGGCTGGGTTTTTCAATTAAGGCTAAAATTCCTGAAATGGCTACACATAAGGAAGCAATTTCCCTCTCTCTATTAGAGGTAGGCAAATGTCTTGTCTAGTGCTCACAATAATTCTATTAGGTAATGTAATATTCAAAACATAAACCAACAAAAATTAGAATTTAAAAAGGAAGTGGATTACTCAAATCACAAAACAATTTTAACAACTCTTTGCAAATATTTTGGGACCAGAGTCTTTAAGGAGTAAAATTAAGCTCACAAATTTTAATTTAAATCCTTTTAGGTCCTTGCTATAGAAAATTCCTACCATAAGTGATGATGAACTTCTACTTTTCTGGTTTCCTAATCACTGAAGACATGCTGATATATATTAGAGAGCAAAAACACTTATACTATGTACTTGAAGGAGTGTCATGACCATGTTTGGACTAGTGTATCAGTAAAGCTGCTGCCACTGAGATCAGCAACAGCAACAAAAAGAACATCAGAAGTTACACTTAGATCACTAAAAATAAAATATAAAACATTCTTTTTTGGTAGGAATTTCAGAAGGTAGATATTGAAACTGGTTGAAAATTCTAAGTTAGAGGTCAGTTCTGATACCCGGCCTGTTTGCCACACACCCCTTCATTCAACAGAATCGCTTTTGCCTCTGGTTTGATATGGGGACAATCTCAGGTACTCTTCTTTTTTTTAAACCCTGGCGTAAAGTTGATAATGTTGTTTCTAAAATTAACCAAAAGTTCTGAAAGGGCTTATTTTTTTTTTTTTAATATACTCACTTTTTATTGATGCCATATTGTAACAGACTATATGATAACCATGAAGTGACATGATTTTGTACAGATGATAAAACAATACATACTTTCAAAGCAAGTAAGGGCATTTGATAAAGCATGATGAACTAAGAATAAAGATTAGGAAGTAGTACTCAAATAACACAATGAAGTTTTTTAAAAAGCTTCACTTAGGAGCTAAGTAAAAAATGTAAAATTCATAACCTGGGACAATTTTCTTCCTCTGCACTCAGAAATTGATGATTAGTCACTAACCATAGGCAGCACAGACAAACTTCTGTCACATCCTCCCAGCCTATTCTCTCCTCTCTCTGGGTAACTGAGGTAAAATCCTACTAAGGATGTTAGGTCTCCTCTGACTGAACAGAAGGACTGACTTTGAACAATATAAGAAGAAATTATTTGCAAATTTGCTATAATACGTGAAGTATAATTTTTAAAAACTGGTGGTCCCTTAATAACAATAGTTGAATGCAGCTCTAAAGTTGGAAAGTTTTAATATAGTTTTACCAAATTTATAAGAATGGTGCATGCTTCTCTCTCAAACCCTGAAGTGCTCTTAAGCGTAAGCACATGCACACAGTCACACACAAGCATACACACTCAACTGTAACCCTCCTCTCTTGACCAAACAATAAAACACACACAAAAGTGGAGCCTGGGTTCAAGAATTCTTATTTCCTGATTTAAATTTAACAATGATGGATAGATGGATGGATAGATGGATGATAGGTAGATTTAACAACACACTTGGGGGCTAAAAGGTATGTTAGGTGTAAGTGGGGCTAAAGGTACTTCCTACTGGGCTTAAATTTGGTCTTCCTGAGGTGAGGGCAGACTAGCAGCAGCCACATCAGTTCATGTGGGAAACTTGAGTCCCAAATTCAAAATCAATGGCCAAAAGATCTTTAATACCAAAGTCAGGCAACGAAGTACCACAGTTTCCATTTCTGTGATATGAAAACTCTGTAATGGTAGGAATCCAATGGGGGGGGGGGGGGGGTGCCTAAAATAAAATGAAAAAAGATGCACCTTTTCTACTCACTCCAGCAACATCCAGTCAGGTTCCAAGCTGACTAAAGATGAAAACCTTCCACCAAAACCAAAACCTTAGTAAGGGTCTATACTCTCTGTGGAACATAATGAAAAATCTACTCTTAAAAGGTTCTGAGCCTCCCATAGACACATACCTTTAATGTGACCACATTTCAAATGGTTTACCCATCACAGTAAGAACTGAAATCCATATGGCATGTCTCCTTGGTCTGTTTCCTTGATTATTCATGTGGTTTCATCTTTCTAAATTCAGACTTCTACCCCATTCTAGCAGGTGAGGAGAAGGTGATGCATAATGCAAAAGATTCTAAAGCAAATCATCTGATACCTGTATTTGATCATTCTTCAGAATCACTGCAGACATTTTGTAAATGCTAGAATACTGAGCCTTCCTTTCAAACAATTCAAAGCAAGGGGCATGTTGCTGACACAGCAACACTGTGGTCTGAGAGAGACTGTGGGAAATGTCAAATTTATGGTCTTGGGGGTGATTGGTGGATGGTTTTGTGGTGTGTATGGTGTTTTGTTTTGTTTTGTGTGTGCTTTTTCTTTTCTCTTTGGAGCCTCTGACAGAAACAGAGCTCTACAAACTTTCTGGCGACCTCCCAGGAAAACAGAAGGAAGCTGTATCCTGTACTTCCCCTGGGATCTAATGAAATATACAGCCTCTGGGCTTCTTTCAATTTGGACTTTCTGATTGCTAAACCAGTGAAAAGGGGACCCTAGCTGTCACAAATGTCACATGCTCGGGGTCACCTGCTGCTTGGGGGTTCTCATGCCAGTTGTTGACATAATAAGCACCCCTTACACTTTAATTACAATTCACAGTGTGTAAGCTATGCAATCTGCTTTAAGGCAGACTGTCTTTTAAATCAACACTAAAATTCTATTACTAATATGGCAATTAAATGCAGCAGGGGAAGGGTGTGTCCAGATGACTAACTGAATCCAGATATCTGCCATTTGGGGAAGATATGGGCAACATTTGTCAAGAGATAAAATGGCGTTGCTGTCCTCAACTCTGGGAGATGGGATTTTAACTGCTCTGAGGTTTCTTAGGAGTGGACCACAGAAATGAAATACAGTATGCTTCATGTGTAGAATTTTACATTTGCATAACTACTATGTATTTTTTGTCACATGGGGGCTTAGCTATTCTATGTAATATCTTGTCTATCCAACAAGATTGATCAACTGTTAAAGAACAAAGAATTTCTGCTTCCCCCACACCCTCCCCTCTAAACCTAGGGTGGTTTAGGAGATGTTTAACCAATGCTTCGGGAGTTGTGTTGATGCTCTATCATTTACTGGATCCTAGTATTTTGCTAACTACAGACCTGTGTAAGCTGTATTCTTGCAATCAAAACATAAAAGGTTATTTTAAACAGAGCCCATTTAAAATAATATGACAATGCAGGGAGCTGTTTAAAAAGTGCTAACACATAATTATAGTCTATGGTTTTCTCCAAAAACAACAGTGGAAATTAGTACAATTATATTACAGAGAACTACTATAAACATAGGTGGGCTAACCTTTGAATGAACTGTCCCGACACTCTGGGAATTACAATCTCACTTTCAGTGCCACAAATGACGTAAGATGAAACACATGAAATAAACCCACGCAAAGTACTTCTGTGTTTATAAAGTCTGACTTAAACACCTTAGTTGAGCTGCAGGTATGCTCCATTGTAAACCACCACCAACACCACCACCAGCAACAACAAAATAGCCAAACAAAATAGAAATCCAAACTTACAGAAACAGTCTGTAGATAGATATTAAAAGAGCAATACCTATACTTGCTTTAGTAAAGGATGTATCTGAATTACAAATGTCATCAAGACCAAGTCAAATAAGCCAACAGTCCATTTTTTTTTTTTGGTGCCAGGCAATGTAGAAGATGCCAGGACAAAAACCACCACCACCACTGACACCACCACCACAAAGAGCTTATCTTATTTAGATATGGTTATTCCAACATAAGAAGCAGATGTATTTTTCACAGTCCTTTCAAAAATAGCAGTTTCTTTGGGGAAACTTTCAGTCCTTTGACTAGTGGGTTTTGCCTTCAAAAGACAGACATAGAGCAATTTTACTTTCCTATTTGAACACTTTTAGTCTTCACCTGACTCTGCTCTCCCCTCTCCCCTAGTTAAATCATTTGATGTCCAATTGCATAACCACCCCAATCTGTAAGTGCATCCATCCTCAGGAGGCAGGAGGGCTTGGAGAAGTCCAACTGACCATGGGCTTTAGCACTAAGCCACCTCCAGCCTCTGACCTCATGCTCCAATTCTGGTTCCAGTAATTTGTGCTGTATTCTTCCACAGGCAAGCTCAGCCTTAAGTGCCAACTCCTGTACCTGTGTGAGGTCAAGTACCCTGGCTCATCTGGAGTACCCTGGTCAGCGTCCTGGCCCAGTTTTTCATATGGTATGTTCTGTGTACAAATTAAACAAATAGGGTTAAAATGCACCCTTGTCTAACACCTTTGTCTATAGAAACCATTCTGTCTCTCCATATTGCGTCCTGAAAGGGGTTTCTTGTTGAAATACAGGTTACTCCTCAGGACAATCAAACACTGAGGCAAATAATACCAATACTACTACTATACACAGGCCTGGGAATAACACAGCTGACATTTGATAAGCACACAACCAGTAAAAACAAAGTGCTAAGTGTGATAGTAGGTAACTATTGGCCATGAGCAATTCAACATGCTATAGGCATCAGTTAGTATGTTACAAAGAAAATAAAAGTCTTAGTTAATCTTGTAAGCTGGTTAATACAGAGCTACTACCGTAAAAGTCTACCCAAAGCAAATAAAATTCAAAGAGTCATTGAGTGAATATTATGATAGATACAAGAATGCTTGAAGGTGGGACACAATATTGAAAAAGACATCTTACCCAGCATTCTGGTATAGCTCTAACTTCTAATAATGCAAGAAATAACTAGAACTTCTCAGAGTTAGTGTATTTAAAATGGTAACTAAATTGATATCTCTATCCACCTGCTATATTAAGTAGATCTGAATGTATTTAAAGAATAAGAAAAATAATTGGTCAGCTTAGCCTGGCCAGCCTGGCTCAGCAGTTGAGCAATGACCTATGATCCAGGAGGTTGAGGTTCGATTCCTGGTCAGGGCACATGCCCGCGTTGCGGGCTTGATCCCTGGTAGGGGGCACGCAGGAGGCAGCCAATCAATGACTCTCTCATCACTGATGTTTCTCTCTCTCTCTCCCTCTCCCTTCCTTTCTCTGAAATCAATAAAGATATATTAAAAAAATTTTAAAAATAAAAATATTGGACAGCTTAGCTCCTAATATAGTATTTCCAAATTCTAAACTATATTTATATTTTATTTTGTACAACTATCAGAATCATACCTGTTTTGATTTAAATAATTTGTGATTGGGGAAACATTTTTTAAAAATTAGAGACATTATATTAATGGAAAAATTAATTACCATTTTAACATCAGTTGTTTGACAATCTAAAACAATCACAGATAATATTTCCATGGTTTTTAAAATATTTTATTTTCAGGTTAATATAAGTATCACTTGTCATGTGATTGTGCTTAGGATCAAATTTTCAGCAACAAAAAGCCTTAATTTCAACCTTCTGTTTATTATCAGTTAACTTATTATTGTCCGTTTATTATTAGCATTTTCAAAACAAATGTATTACTTGTGTCCATGTATGATGATGATAATAGTGATGGTAGCAGCAAACATTTACTAACTGACTATAAATAGTAAGAATAGACAGCACTGTGAGCTAAGTGATTTACATATCTGTAACTTTCCCACAAACTTTTGCAAACTAAACATTATTATCCTTATTTCAGGTTGAGGAAACTGAGATAGCATCAAGAGAAAAATCGAGATCTCAAAAATAGATCGACTCTGAGCTTAGGCTTTCTCACTTCAACAAGTTGTGTGTATATGTTTAAAGTTAACCAGAGATCACAGACTTTCCTTTCCAGTAAAATTTTTATTTGCACAGATGTGTGTGTGCATGTTGGCATGCACACAAGTGCGCGCGCGCGCGCGCACACACACACACACACTTTGGTTAAATCAATTTCAAATGCAAAAGAAAAATGAGCCAGCTAAGTTATTAAAAGAAGCCTTTGAAGCGAGGAGAGATGATGTGTGAAAGACATACCACAAAAGTTTATTTAAACAAAGAACAAGCACAGAGGGATGGAACAAAAGTGAAAATAAGGGAAATGAAAGCTCTCCATTTTTTCCATCTTTTCTCTGTTGTGTATGGATTTCTCATACATAGGAAAGACAGAAAGAGACATCTGGAATTTATGGAATATGCAAAAGCAAAATAAGTTTAACCAATCTATAGTTCAGATTAACCAAATCCATACAGGTTTTCAATAAGTTGTTTTATGTTAAACACAATTATATTATCCTCTAGTAAGGTCCATAATTTTTAAACACAATTCCTTACTTATGAGAAAAAAACTTCAAGGGTAAGATTTTATAACATTTTTATATTATCTTTTTCAATGGCATGTTATGAAAACATAATTTTTTACTTGGCTTCAGAGAAGAGATAAAGACAGCCTTTTACTCCCTACTCATAATGCTCGACAGAACACTTGAATATCCCAGTGTACTTTTCAATAGGCACCATGGTTTTCTTATCTTTTCAGTTTGTATACAGTCATATATAGGGTGTCCCCAAAAATGTATATACACACTTTGAATAATTATAAAGGTAGTGTTTATTAAAATACATTTCATTTTCAAAATTGAGCTATCAGCTGTTAAAGTGTGTTTACAATTTTGGGGTACACCCTATATATATAACATTGTGAAAGTTTCAAGTCAAATAATGTAAAGAAACATATAGCATAGGCCATTTAATTTGTGAACCTGTTTCATGTATATACCTATATATAGATGATAGAATTGTATAACTGAGCTGTTAAATCTATATTATCAGAGGTACTCTTAAAAGTAAGGCAATAAATTCTAAGTTATTTCTCAACACAAGCATTTCCAAGTTTTAGGCTATAGCAAAGATCTTAACTAAAAGTGAAAAACTTGGCCAATCATAAAGAAATTATATTTATGACACACACCATCCAGATCATATGAAACAAACATGGTACTTACAGAAATAAACATTCCCTTTTCAGAAAACAAAGAGGAACTTTTAAATTGCTCTTGGGAGAAGAAACAGAAAGAGTGGCCAAAAAGTTGCAAAGGGGAAAGATGAAGTTGATCTTCTAATCTGAAGTTAAAAATAATTTTTGTCTGCTTATATTTAAATAGAAAATATTATGAAAGTCTTATAGAGACTCTATGCTTACATAAGGCATTATATTTGCATATAAATGGAAGCACATTTCTAGCATTTATATTATTACAAATATTGAAAATGGCCTCCAGAAGCTTTTAGCAATGTACTCTGCCTTGTTTCCAAAGAAGCAATACAATTAAAACAATCGTTTGTTCTCATCATAAAGGGCTAGGACAAGGACCTGTACATTGTACCCAGCATCTTATAAACTCTATGAAATATAGACTGAAAACCTCCATATGCTTTCTTTGTACTTGTACTAACCAACCATACTTTATAAATATTTTCCTAGAAGAGGGATTGTATGTTTTTTCCTGCTTCTTCTAGCAAGCATCCATCCATGATGAGTCCAACCTAAAACATGCTTGCTTCCTTGAATTCACTATTCTATTTCACTAGTCTATCTTGTGTATTCAAACTTATCAACAGGAACATGGCAATAAATATTATTCATTTTTGATATATTTCCTCCACCTCTCCCGTCACACTTCCCATATGAAGCACACAGAAGACACTTAATAAAAGTGTTGGCTGAATTAATTTTCTTATAGTGGGATTATTTCATTGTTGTCCTAACTATAACACTTGGTTTCCTCCTGAAAATAATTTGTTTACTTATCATGTTCTTATATCCTATTTCCTCACTTAACTTCATTAATTTAATTTTTTCAATAAAAACTTTATTGAGCATCTTGTATAGGTTGTATTTTTAAATGGTTTACAGTATAAGTAGTATTAATTAAATTATTAAATAAAAATTTATTGTTTTATATCTTTCAGCATGCCTGTCATAAAAGATGAATGTCTTCCTTTCAAGATATTTGAATGGATCACCAAATGATTACCCACTTCTCTCTCACAGCTCAGATAAATAATTAAAAGGAGATATACAAAGATTGGTTGCATACTTAAGAGTTAGAATCAATTAAAACAAAGTTGTATGAATGCTCTTCCAATAATGTATCACTTCAGGGACCATGAAACGCTACCTTCCCATTTGTAAAATCGCTAAGGTCAGATTAGAGCCTTAATGCAATTTCTCCATGAGAATTTAGAGTGGGTATCATGGAGACATGGAAATGGGGGGGAGGGAGGTTTAATTGGCAATTTTCAGTTACCAATTTTTAGTTACTAATATCTTTATAATTAAGTGGTTTAAAAATGTCTTAAAATACCCCAGAAATGGTCATTGACTATTTACTGAGCACATCTAAAGCTGAGTTTCTTATTTTAGTATTTAAGTTAGGACTGTAACATAGACATCTTCTACGAAGAAAAACCTTGTGACTGGTTTTAAACATCTAAATCCCTTTCCTTAATTGTCTCACAGTTTTCCTATCCAACTTAACACTAGACTACAGCTCTGCTCCAACCAAAATGCAGAGTCTCAGGAAGCAAACACTATTTGCAAAACAAAAGCTCATAAGGAGAGGTAATAGTTACTTTAAATTTAGTTCTGCAGGGCAACCCAAGTTTGGGGATTCCAGAGAGACTGAAAACCCCCTCCTCAAGAGTGTTTCAATATTAGGGAGTTGTCTAATTTGTGAGCAGAGAAGTGTTGTGTATGAAGTTTTTGCTACACATTTTACTTCTTATTCTCTTGAATCACAGTCTGCCCAATGTTGGGATTAAGATTTGTCTCTCCTGCTGGAACGGGAGCTGGCTGAGGTCAGGCCTTTATTCTCTCTGCTCCTAGTTCAGTGGCTAACACATAGGGGCTTGGTCAATGCCAGCTGAATACATTTTCAGAACTTTCTCAGAGCCATGTTTGCTTGTCACCCTGTAGACATATAAAAAGTATTCAAAACTCTTGAAGAGGAAATTTAGTCCTTTAGGGTTCAGAAATAATGATGAAAGATAACATTTTTACATACAAAAATAATTCAAAACCAGTAAACACCTAATAAAGGAGATCATGAGGATACTTATTCTCTCATTTGATAAACATAAGAAAGTCCTCAGTCATGTTGGCAGTAGACTGTTTCTGGCCCTGAGATAAATGCTCCTTTTCCAAGATAAAATCACTGCCCAGCTGTGAAACGATAGCTGCAAGGAATCCAATGGTGGCAGCCAACTCAACTCACAGGTCCAATATTTGTTGGCACCACCAGACACTGCAGTGAAACAGCAGTGACCAGATGTCAGTAACGGCCTGAGGGTATCTTCTCACCTCCTCTCACTCATATTGCTACCTTCCCCCCACCCATTAAGGGTGGCATCAAGAGCAATTACAGCATGCCCCCAATGGACTGTGCAAGGCTGGCAGCTGTAACACCTGTCACAAGGTCTGCAAGACATTAACAAAGACTGGAAAAGTAGCTTTAATGAGCTGACCCTACAACAGACAGAGCCTAGTGAGGTGCTGTGTATATAGGGATGGCTTCAAAGACACTGTTTACTGCTTGACAGAGGACTATCTCAGCAACTATTTACTTTCCTTAGCTCCTAGATCTGGGCTAAACACAGACACTTTAAAAGCCCAGTTCCCCAGAGTGCCACCTCTTATCTGGAAATGAAACACGAATGTCTGCGAAGCAAACACTTCTATAGAGATCAGCTCAACCAATGCCATTTGAGTGATATACTTTAGGTGTGTCTTGATACTCTTTTTGCTATGGCCTGGTAACTTGGGGAGTTGTAACCTCTTGACAAGGAGCATTTCTTACTCACCTAGCTTTCTTCAGTGCTCAAAAGCCTATAGACACACAAGTGGGTGGATAGATGAATGGATGGATGGTTGAATGGACAGACAAATGTATGACAATTACTTTATCCTTACAAAAATTATCATGAGACAGTCAAAAAAATAAACGTATTAAGAGATTGAAAAACAGTCCTCATTTTGGTTAACTTTCACCACTGACGAGCAAAGGGAATGATTTTAGGATTCTTGAACACTCCAGAACACTGGCCTATAAAAATAGTCATGCAAAATGCTTAGTGAACTTAATATCACTGATATACTAGTATTAGTGATAACTAATATCACTGCTATACTAAGATAGTAAAGCTACTAATGAAGAATTACAGAAGGACCAGTAAGCTAATTCACAGAAAGAGCCCAGCACAAAATGTTTGAGACAGAGTAAGTACTCAGTATGTGATAACTGTGATTATACTTCTGATTATGGTGATTAATAAGGAAAGATAGGCTAGTGATTTATAATGTGTACTTCATGGATCAGTCGCCTCATCTTCAAAAAGGATATAATGAACAATGACACAAAGGCTGTTGCTTCTGGCTTTCTAAACCTACAGCAGTAGTATTTCCAGATTTTTTTTTAGGAGTTGAAAGGAATCTAAGAAGTCATTTCAGTTCAGTCTCCTTACTTTTTAAAAGATGAGACAGATGCCCCAAAAGATTAATATACCAGAATCTGAAGTTATGCAACTAGTTGGAAGCCAAGTGACTTAGATGATCAGTGATTCTGTTTCTCTTTTTGCATAATTGGACCAATAATACCTAGCTTCTGACAACTCACACTAGCACAATGAATGATGTATCAAGAGTTTTAGTTTAAGTGTTTGGCACAAAGGTCTAGTATAAATTCCAGATAACATTACTCTTTCAAAATAATGTTGATGAAGATCTCTACTATTAATACAACCATTAATAGTAAAATAATCATTACTACTACTATATTTATGTCTTGCCAACTTAATGAGAGATCCTGAGAATATTAATACTTGTAAGGTGGTTCAGTTCCTCTTCCACAACAGCATTATTATTAGATCATCACACTAGGATAACTATATTTAAATACCAAGTGGCTTATGATTCATATCTTCCAAATTAAAACAGCTCACTTTCAAATGCAAAGTTTGCCTTTGAATTTTGGACACATAAAGGATCCACTAGAAAATAGCGGGTTTTAATTAGATGCACCAGGTTTAGTTATTTTGATTCTTTGGGGTTCACACAGAGTTTATGGGATTTCACTCAGTTTATGGGGTTCAGACAAGGCTCAAAGTGAACTTCACCTGGAACTTTTCACATGGTTTGAGCATTAACCAGGGATTGAGTGGTTTATAGATCATCCAAAAGAATTTCTGTCTTGGAATCTTGCCGTAAACTCAAAGTATATAAATTCCAAATGAATTTATATCACAAAGCAACTACGGGTTTTTAGAAACTGTTTCTGTTTTCTTACTTTTTGATATTTTAAATGAGAACTGTGAAGAAGATACATGGAAAGAAGAGTTTTGTAATCTGAAGTTTAAAAAAATAATAAAAATATAATATCTTAATATTAATATAGTAGTATGCAGTTTACAAAGGGTTTTCACATACATTAACTTATCTGAATGCTAACCAGTGACCTCTGTAGGATATGATTAGACCAATTTTTATCCTAATATTATCTCAGACTCTTCATCTATGTAATTATACATTTTCTAACTGAAATATTTATAAGGAATAGTAATCAATTATTAATAGCTTTTATTTTTTTAAACAACGTGTTAAATAAGTCATTGTATAGAATTTTTTTTCCCCTAAGGAACAAAGCTTCATGATAACATGTGGAAAATATTTTGGTGCTCCATAGTTTTAGGACTTTGAACTTTGAAAAATATACTTCGTATTTTTTCAGGGGATGTTATAATGATATTTTACTGTGCAGACTATGTTTAAAGATGTAACACAATGAATGAGTAGGTAACAAAACTATACCCCTCAACTTATGGGGTCAAAGTCATCAAAGGTCTGACTAGGTCCTCCTCATATTAATGTATGAAATGCCATTTTTGCTTACACTTTGAAGATGAAAATTTACCCCAGGCATCTTTCTATATACATAATGTGTATTTGAGTTGGAAGACCTAACAATAGGGTGTTTATCCCAACTTACTTCAATCTATTGAAAGTATTTGATACAGAGAAAAGTATCTAAATCTCTAATATGTCTTAGACAATAGACTAGCAATTCATATCTCTGAGTCCACTTATTGGTGACAATTTAAATTGAGACAAGTAGAAACAAAATCTTTGGGTTTATTCTTTGAAAACCATTAGGTGTGTGTAGAAAACAGTTTATGTGAGGCAAAATATTATGGCATTTATAAAGAGGGGGATGCTATTCTTTTGTTTGAGGAAAAATTCAAGATTTGGGCCTAAAGCCAGAACTCATGAATAATCTAAGGTTTTTAAACAATCCATTATGAAAAGCATTAAAACACTATCCGATTATTTGAATGCTGCTTAAAGTAAATAACTACTCTTCTGAGAATTTCTGACCCAAATGCAGGTGACTCTGGTGTACGAGATTATACAAGCACATCATTCTATTTATAATTCATAACTGTATAATTAAAGTCCCATTTATTCAAGGTGCACAACAGCTAAACCCCTAGTCCTTCAGTTTCACTGCACACTGGTGTTTAGGGAAGGGTAGCCAGCTCCTCTCACCTATCCTGGCAGACCCAGGCCTCTGGCTGTGAAGAAAACCACAATGTGGGGAGGAAAGCCTACAAAAGAATGAAAACAGAAAGTGTCTAAGGCCTTGGCAGAAGGACACTAAATAAAATAGAGAGTGGTGACTCATTTTGGCAGTGAATCCACCTCAACCCCTTCAAAGCCTTTGGCAAGAGTCCTCAGAGGAGACCCCAGCCTTTTGCCAAGCCACAAAACACCACAATTATTATCGCAGCAGTCATCAACAAAACAGATTTTGTAAACTGACTTGTTGGCACATAGATTAAAGAAGCTATAAAAAGGAATAACAGCTGTTTGGGTTGCCCTATGCAGAAAGCTACTATATAGAATGTAAGTTTTATATCTCTATACGTACTTGGATAGACACAAGCATACTCATACACCCCATGGGCTAATTATACATGTACACCACGTAGAAAAGGGTACAATGCCAAATACACCACTGCATATGCTAAAAACACAAACAACTCTTTTAAATTAAAATACTCACTTTGGAAGACTAATAGAAAACTGTTCTGAAGAAAAAATGTTGCAATTCACTAACATAAACTATAAATGATGTCCAACAGTGGCAGAAGTTTTTCTTAAAATGCTAAAAAAGTACTGTAATTTTCATATTAAGAAAATGCTGATGAATCCTTTGGGAATTTGCAAAAATATGCCTTATTCTACCTCTCTAAAGATTTCCTGACTGGCACTATATAGTATAAAATTTAGAATTATGTCCCAGACAACTTGGAAAAAATTCTACTTGCTTATCTATCCATGGATATAATCCATTATAAACAAAGTAAAAATAGCATATTTTTAAATTATTTCATTTTTACCTTTGCTACAACAATACTATTCACCTAAGTAAATTGCCAATATGTAATATGTAATAAAAAAAAGAACAAAAAATTGTCAGGAAATAATTAGTATTACTTCTACATTCCTAATTTGAAGATTAAAGATGTAGTGATGTATTGTAAATAGCCATGGACTCCTGAATGTTAATTTAAAAAGAAAAGTTTTATTCAAGTTCCTTGTCACTAATTTCTAAGAATTAGCAAGAAAGGCTTTTTAATTAAACTACAATTGTAATATCGTAAAACATTATGAGCATACTGTGTAAATATGTATTAAGCAATCTGCCACGCAACTTTCATTTCATACATTTGTCCAACTAACCTCTAAATGCCTATGTAGCTCTATGTTGAAATTTCCAGAGCTGAAGCATCTTAATGGGCATTGATCTTTCACATTAAGGAATGAAGAGTTCAAATTTCAGCACTATCGATAACATTTGATTTCACCTATTGAATGATTGGGCCTTGGTTGACAATTACCTACTATGAGAGAAAAGGCTAAAAATGAACTTTGAGGAGTCTTGGCTATAATGCTGACTAAATGGCAATAAAAAAGGTCTGAAAAGTTACATTTCTTGATCACCTCTTAAAACAGAGCATATACAGAGTGTACAACTCACTACCTAAGGGCTCCATGACTGAACAAATCCTAAAACTGCAGATTTCCAAAAATTCAAACTATATAGGCTGTATTACTGTAATATTATCACTAGTTGATTCTACTACTGATTGACATAAGACAAACACCACCACCTTCATGACAATCAGCTTTTTTTGAAGAGCTATATATGCATTAAATAAAATGCCCTATAAATTAAAAATTATCTTTAGAAATTCAGGTTTCAGAGTGTGAAACTAGTCCACAGCGGATATTAAACAGAAGACCTATTTAAGGAATTCACTGAGTAAACTGGCTGAAGAAGTTAATTCACCAGTATATTTTTAAAAGTGTCACATGGAGAAAAATTTTAACAAGCTGCAGAAATACACTCTATTAGATCATTCTTCAAAACACCACAACCCCGTACAACTCTACAACTTAGTTTAATATTAGTCACTTATATCTAATAATTAAAACACACAGTAAAAACGGTACAGGGTTTCATTAAAATTCTTCTTCCGGATTTTGATTCTTTCAGTTCAGGCCGCTGCCCTCATTACCATCTCCCCGGTCTGTGTGCCTTGCTTGGGCCCGCGCCCTGCAGCCCGCACCAGCGCCCCCACGCCAGCGGCAGCGGCGCCCCCACCTGCCCGGGAGCGCTGACAGCACCCAGGCTCTCCCGTGCAGCCGGAGAGCCCCACTGAGCTCGTGCCAAGTGTCTGAAAAGTTGGACCCTGCATCCGGTATTTACACTAAGCTAAAATTCTAATCAGCACTAACAGCAGTATGTTTTAATTCACCCTTATGATTTTATTTCAATCTGCTAAGTAGCACAACTGCCAGAAAGCAATTGCTATAAACTCAAGTAAACAAATGCAAAACTAAAATAAACCTTAAACCTGTTGTATATAAAGTGTGTGCCATTCTATATACAAGCAGCACACAAAAGGCACAGCCCTTGGTCTTGGGGAAGGCTCCCCCACCTCGTTCAGAAAAGCTGTCTGGAAGCCCGGCCTTCTCTAGTGCCACACACACACCCCGCACACCCCTTTCTAAGGAATTATTCTGGGCACAGGAGGCCAGGTGCGGAAGACGGCCACGGATCTCAAGGCGCTGTCTTCACCTCAAGCATTCCCCTGCACAGACTTCTGCCAAGCCTGTGAAACAAGTCGTGCACGGTGACTACTTGAATCTCTGGATGACACTGTAGCCACTCGTGCCAGGGAGCCGGCGCCAGATCCTGCATCCTCGCTTGTTCTCCTTCCTTTCTGGGCGGTGGCTGGGCCCCGGAGGCCCCAGCCCGGCCACCATTTTGAACCCGCCCGGCCCGGCCTTGGCAGCCATCTTGCAGCTTGGCAACCATTTTGCGAATCTGCTTGGCAAGCTCCGGGCACCGCCGAAGCTGTTTAAATAGGCGGCTTGTTAAAAATAGTCCACGCTGAACAATACCCCGTGATACCAGGTAGGAGAACCCGCAATAAATTTTGCCAACAAAACAGTTTACAACATCTTCACCGAGGTAAATGACATTCCAATTTTCTTAAATATGTAAAGAGGCTTAAAAATATGGCTGCTTAACCCTTTAGCTGCCAGGAGCTTAAAAACCAACACTGGAGGGGCACCGGCGAGGAGGAAGGTGTAAGGCCTAGGGAACGAACGAGGCGGCTGAAAACGTAGTCAAGGTTGACCTCAGAAACATCCGCAAGCCGCTCAAAACCGATACAAACTGGACGGGCGCGGCCCTGTCACTCAGCGCGCGGAGTGACACTCCAGGGCAGGGTCCCGGGGGTCGGGCTGCGTCCCACACGCTGCGTCCCACACGCTGCGTCCCACACGCTGCGTCCCACACACGCTGCGTCCCACACACGCTGCGTCCCACACACGCTGCGTCCCACACACGCTGCGTCCCACACACGCTGCGTCCCACACACGCTGCGTCCCACACGCTGCGTCCCACACGCTGCGTCCCACACGCTGCGTCCCACACGCTGCGTCCCACACGCTGCGTCCCACACGCTGCGTCCCACACGCTGCGTCCCACACGCTGCGTCCCACACGCTGCGTCCCACACGCTGCACGAGCACGTGGGAACTACCTTAAGCGGTCATGCAGTACAGAGCGGTCCTTAAGGCAATCGCCTTTAAAAAAAATGTTCATCTTAAAGAACTAGCCCTAAAAGAAAACAATAAGGAAGAACTTGTACATAGTAGTACTTTTCCAAAACCAAGAGTTATGTTTTCTGACACTTATATTCAACCCCACTCTTAACTCCTTAAGTTTCAGTGTTTCTAACTCAAATCAAAAATAAATTCTGTCCTTAAAAACATGTCTTAATACAAATCTGAAATACAAATGATAATTTTGCATTGGTGTGACTCTGGCAACATTACCACACTTGAGTTTTTTGAAAAGTTGAATTCACTAAAATGACGCTGGGTGATCATTTTACCACTATATGGAAAAAGAAAGGGACAGTCTAATAATATGAGATATCTTTTTCCATACTGAAATAAATTACATTTTAATGTACAATTTAGTATCTTCCTTTTGATGCTATGGATATTTAACATCATATTAGTATGGGAGGACAGTTTATGGTATAAAGACCATAATGCTTATGGTTTTATTTTTTTAATCTAAATGAACTCATCATACATGTGATAAAGCCTAAAGAATTTTGAATCTTGTGATGTTAAACAAAAATTTAGAGTTATTAAATCTCTAGACAAATATTTGTCATTTAAATTTTAATATTTTGGGAACATGAAGAATACCTGGCTTGTATTCTAGTTCCAACTGCGACATAATTCATAACGGTATCAAAAAAGTCTAAACTCATGCGCTATTTACAGTGTTT
Organism: Miniopterus natalensis; assembly: GCF_054644295.1. Lineage (NCBI taxonomy): Eukaryota > Metazoa > Chordata > Mammalia > Chiroptera > Miniopteridae > Miniopterus > Miniopterus natalensis. The sequence continues at coordinate 37,016,998 of NC_142089.1, read as the reverse complement.
ATATGCAGTGCTTTTTAAGCAAAGACTGCATTTTTAAAGTTTCTACTACAATTCAAGAAATTGAATATTTTGTGTAATGTCATACAGAGTGAAACAATTAAACTATAATAAAAATTAGAACATTAGGTAAGAAAACATTATGCTAAAGTAGATCAGCCTAAAGTCTTGATACTGTTAGATGTCTCTTTATTGAATGACAGTATCTGCAGTAGATGATGTAAACGGTGCTAGAATAGTTTGGAATGCATTGATAAATTGCTCTATCGATTCTGTTCTGCTTCACTTACCATAATTATAGAACGGTAATGGAAGACATGAATGATATATTTTTACTACAGAGGAAAGCCCAGAGTTTGCCTGTTTCTTTATGAGATTATACCAAATCCTTTCAATTAATACAGCATGGTGGATATACAACTCTGTCTGAGAGTATCAAGCCTGATTCTCCTGTTCTTACTTAAATATTATTATTAAAATATTTGACAATTATTTCAAATACATGTATTTAGTATTTTAAATATAGAGTATTTTGCACCTCTATAAGGTGTTGTTTCGACACAATTTTGCAAAAGTGTTTTCATTCCGTTTAGAAATTTTTCAAAACTTGAAGACAACTTTATCATCTTGTGTTTATTGAACATTCTAGAGTCACCTGAAAGCCTTTCAAGGATAATTCTGGTAAGAGTTTTTATGTTGAAGAATAAATATTAGAATTAAAGAAATAATAGATAACAATTTAAAGTATTATTTTTAGAAGAGAAAACTTAATGATTTGCTAATTCAGAGAGTAAGAAATTTAACAGAAAGGACTCAAATGAAAATTAAAACTTTTTAATAGACATCATTTATAATTATTCATTACCCATACTTATTCAATATCTATAAAAACCACCATATAGTTTCAAAAATAAACCAAACTCGGTATTCAAACCACACAAGCATTATAGCTGACACTGTGCCATTTTCTTCCTGACATTACCATTCCAAAGTATTGCTAAGAAAGGACACCAGGTTTCCCCAAATGGATACGTTTAAAATTAAAAGTGTCATTCCAAGTCATGCAAAAGGAATCTGAGAAATCCTGAACAGGATATAGCCAGGTCTTAACAATTTAGAGCAAGGCTGGATTTACTTTTTATTTTAAAATACTCCTTAAGGAAAAGGCCTAATTTTATTAGCTTTTGCTATTTAGAAGAAAAATATATAAATATGATCAATTTTTAAAAGAACAGTCAAGTCATGGAAAAAAAATTTCTCCCAACAACTAAATGGTGTAAAAATTGATCTGTACTTCCCCTCTCGCATTACAGAGGCTGTCACAGGGAATAATGTGTAACCCAGGAGGGCCGTGGCAGCTATCAAACCTTCCCTGACACATTATAATGTCTGAAGCCCAGACACCAAAGGTTTACATCAGAAAACCCCCAGCATGTAGGGAACAACTCAAAACCAACTATCGACCAGGCTATTGATTTTTAGTGGGGAAACCAAGAGGGGAAAAGCACCAGAAAAGATAGAATTTCCCTTTTCTTTTCTCATCCCCAACTTAGTGGGCTGCCAACCTTAGGTCTTCTCAGGCTTGAGCCCTCTGAGTTTTGCATTGCAGCTAGCCAGGATGTCTGCCGGAGATAATTCAAGCTAAAGGCATACGATCTGCAGTGGAAGCTGATTCTCCCTTGACTTGCAATGTAACCTAACTCAGACCCAAAAGTGTTTCTTCACAAAGGGTGCAGGAGGAGACAAGGGAAAAATAAGACATATGGTTACCTTTTCCGATGATATTTGAAGATATTTGACTTGGAAACTCCACAGAATATATGTGAATCAAAAACAGATAGGAAGTTAAGCCAATCATATTTAAAAGAGCTTAGATGTATGTTATGGACAAGGTGTTACAGATAGATTTACTTGGAAATTACAAAGTGACAACCCCACCAACTCCCAAATTTCCAACTAATTACACAGGAAAGTTAAAGTTAACAACAAAAAAGCTTATTTTTCCCTTTCACATAAATTAATGTAAAATGGGTTATTTGAGAAGCTGAAAGCTAACATAGCAAAGTGCTTGCTTTAGCTCCTTGAGGTCTTAATCACATAATTTTGAATTGGTTGAGGATCATTTACTTGGATCATTATAATCATATCCTACAAATATTCTGCCATTTAATTTGTGAAATGCATGATCACAGATCATGTACATGGAATTATTAGATGCATTCATTTTATTACTAAACTTAGAGATGGCTCTGAGCCACTTAAAAATAATAATAATAATAATGATTAATAACTGCACCTCCATTCTGACTCACAGAACTATCTCAAGGGGTTTTCCAGCTGTCTGCTAATTAAGTCACAAACCCCCTTGCTAGATGAGCATTGTTAGGCCAATTTTACACCTGGGAAAGCTGAGGCACAGCAAAGTGCTAAGGGTAAACCAGGATCCTAGAGCATATACACGAATAAAATTAAGAATGTGGGAATCCTATTTTACCTTTTAAATGTTATATCTGAAAATAGTCATAGGAAAGGGGAAAAAAACTTGTACATATAACTAATGAAAAAGCAATCTGGCTTATCTCCTGTTGATTTTGCTGCTAAAAAAAAAAAAATCAAACAATGATGGGTCGTGTTTGTTTGCATGTTTGCTTTTACCTATATTACCCATGAGGAAAAAAACTAGTGTGTGAATTTGCTGAATTTCATTTCTAATATAAGCGCAATATTTTGCCCACCATAGAGACTTAAGTATTTATCAGTTGATTGTCAAAATAATTCTTCTATTGCTAATACTATACCCCAACAAAGATGATGTTCCCTCATTATTTTGGTTTAATAAAACTACTTGGAAATTATAAAAATAACTATATATTTTGCAGAATTATGAGAATGCTTTTTGCTTAAAATATGGCTATGTAATCTGAGGTTATGGATAATATGGTAATCTGAATTAGAAATTACCATGTCACTTACTGTTCTGAGGGTTAAGGAATGATTTGAATTCATTCATTCATTCATTCATTCATTCATTCATTCCTTTCAACATTGGGGATGGTGAGAAGAAGCACATCTACTATGTACCATACTATATTCTAAGTGCTGTAGCAGTGAACAAAAGAGACAAAACTCCCTACCCTCTAAGAGCTTACATTAGACTGGAGCTGAGAAAAAAGATTGTAGATATATATTAATTCATCCATGAAACAATTATTAAACACCTTAGATACTGAGATAAAAACATGAAAAAGTCATTAGCTATAGCTTCAAAGAGTTATGTTTTGTTTTCCTTTTCTAAAGGTTAATTTTCTTAAGGTTTTTCTCCCTGATGAAAAGCAGAAGAGTGACTGCCACAGCTCTATGAGCTGGACATAATTAGAAAACTGGCCTGGCCGAGCATGGCTCAGCCGTTGAGCGTCGACCTAGGATCCAGGCGATCGGGGTTCGATTCCCGGTCAGGGCACATGCCCAGGTTGCGGGCTGCAGCCGATCAATGACTCTCTCATCATTGATGTTTCTACCTCTCTATCCCTCTCCTTTCCTCTCTCTGAAATCAATAAAGATATATTATTTTAAAAAAAATAAAAAAAACCCTGGACTATATCTGCCTGTAGACTAAAAGGCACACAGTCCTTGGTTGTGTGCCCTTCGCACATTAATACAACAAATGAATACACTGAGTCATTTTGAACTAATTGACAACAGGGAAAAGAAAGAAGTCACAAAAATAAAGAAATTGAATGATCAGAAACAAGAGATCCTTCCTAGAAACCTCCCTTCCAGTAACAATTCAAAATGTGTCCAAATTAGACTAGTATGCCAGGGTGTGGCTTGGAAGGTGTTCATTAGCCCAATAATACCATGCTTTCCCATTTCTTTGTCTACATGACATTTTTGTAGGTGAGGGTCACGATTTTTGGTTTGGATGTGGTAAGTGCATTGTGACAACTCACATAAAATATAAAAATTCTTACAGCACCTGCACTAAAAGCACAGAGCATATACTGTTATTTTGTTCAAGGATATTTGTGCCATATATTTTGGGACCCTAACTAGAAATACACTCAAGATAACCCTCCACTTACCACCTATTTAGCAGAAGAGCTCTCTCTAATGATGACTGTGTGTGTCTGTTCTAAATAGAATAGCTGTTCCCATGTTGACACTGATCTAGAGAAAATTACTTCTCTCTGCCCCCTTTTCCCACCTTTTTTGGAGGGGGGGAAAGATGGATATTTTCTGAAATGATTTGTTTACCTGAATTGGATGCAGATTAACTGCCCATTTCAGGACGTTTTTACTGTGCTTCTGAATCAGTATTAGAACATAAGAGCAGCCTCAATGTTCTGTCACAAGGTGGGGACTAAGGGGAGGGAAGGAAAGTTCAGGGAAGGAAATCACATGAATAAGAGAACATCATTCCTACAGATCTCTAATTGACATTTCAGACACTAACCTAAAAAAATAATGAGTCTTTGTAACAGCAAAATAATCTTTAATTGAGTGGGGGGAAGCTCAATGTTCTTAGTTTCTTACAAATGAAATTACAAGCTGATAAATCTACTTTTTTTTCACTTTTAAAAAATTGTGATGTAGTTGTTTCATTCCTTTATTCACTCAACAGCCACTGGTCCTCCTGTCTACCATGCCCTTTATCACAAGTTGTAACTTCCTTATTGGGCATGGCTTCTTTATCAAGAGTGGAGTTTTAGAAGAGGTATAAAGGCTTGACTCTGTTCAAAACAGAACCCACCAGGGAGAGGGAAGTCACTAAACATGGACCCAAGGAATCCAAGGACAGATGTTACAGCCTTCACAAGTGTGTAGAAAGCTAGTATGGCAGTAGCAATTATGGTTGTATTTACAGGAAATAATCCAGTTGTGATCATCTTTAAAAACAAAAAAGGTAAAAATAGTGTAACACAAACTATTTCTTGTCTTTTAATAAAAATCCCATTCTTGAAGTGCCAGAAGTCAAATACATATTCAGTCTTCTTGAATGACTCACAAGTCATCAGATTGCTGACCAGTGAAACACGACAGCTGGGAAAGTGGAAATATTGAAAGTTTTATGGTTATATGAAAAGCACCAACTTTTTTGCCTAAGGTTAGGTACTGCACCTATTGCTAGGGCTAAACCTAGCTACTGGGTTTCTATGAGGAATTCATATGCCAGTATTTTGAAGGAATTAATAAAGGCAAAATAGCATAATTGGTGTGTAGAGACAAAGAAAAGAACAGACATTCTAGTTTACAGAAGAGCTGGCAATCAGCAGAGGGGACAGACAGGTACCCACATAATGCAAGGATGGATCAGCACCAAGCATTCAAAACTGAAATCTTTTTACATTAGGTCCCTGTGAAATAGGCTCTTAAAAGCATTGGGAATGAGGGTGGACTATCCCTCCCCTTCTGAGTACATTGTTTAGAATGCAAAAAAGTAAGATTTCAAAGACAGTTTCATAGCTCTCTGGACATCTACTATGTTTTTTCAGTAGAAAATAAATTATGCCAAGCAACTATTGAAATCAATTTAATGGAACCAGCTTTGAGGACTCACAGTCACTACTCAGGCTCAGAGAAGTGAAAGAATTTGCTCAGGCTTTATGACCATAAAGCCTCAGTATAGCAAACAATTCAGTTCAATTTTAAATTCAAATATTCATTTATTTATCCACAGAGCAAGTATTAAGTACCAACTATGACATTACTCCTATGACTTCTCCAATTTCATTTCAGTAGGTGCCCCTCCACTGGGCTCCTTCAATACCCGGAGCAAGATGCTATCAAAGAACTTTGTAAATAGTGTAGCTTTGTGATGATCAGCTTATGGAAATTTCTCAAAGTCTGTGTGCACCCTGCATCTGAATCACCTGGTGCTAAGAAGTATAGATCTTTGGTCCTGGCCTAGAATTCTCTAGATGTAAGGCTTGGTAATATACCTCCTTAACAATTCCACCTAAGGGATTGTTATGCATATAATAGTTTGAGAATCATTTCTACAAGCTCTTTTCTAGGCAGCCTTTCATGTCCAATATCCAATGCACAGCTTTGACATGAAAATGGTAGGTACTCAATGTCTGCAGAAGGAAAGGAAGGAAGGAAAAAGAGAAAGAACATTAAAAACAAACCAAAACAAAACCACTTTCTTAGAACCCTGGGATAACATAAAGCACTGAATACACTCTCTCAAAGCTTAGAATTTATTTGGGAAAAACAGTATACACTCAATTAAAAGTTTAATAATGATAAACTTTAAATTAATAGTCTAACAATAAATTACAACTAAAAGAGTGGTTAAAAAGCAATAAAAAATTTGCCAAATGAATTTATGAGCAATAAGTGAAAGCCAGCATTCAGAAAAACTGCATCAAATTTAGGGGTGACATTAAGTACCCATGGGGAGCTCCTTGGACATGGGGCTTGAGGTGGCTTTTGAAAAGATTTACATAAAAAGGAAAGAGAGAAAAAGAAAGTATTTATACTTAGGACCAGGAAAGCTGAACTAAACTTGAAAGAAATATGTTTTAATAAAAGACCCCTATCACAAGTGTTTCTTTTTAAAAAATCTCTGTTCATTAATTTTGTCACAATTAATTGAACTAATATTTACAGGCCAGCAAGTTTGAAATATAGTACCAATAAAAACTTTTACAACTCTGGAAATTTCTAAAATTGGTTCTCTTTAAATTTGTAGCAGAGGCAGGATACCGGATGATGTGGTACAATAAAAACAGTTTACTGGCATTTAGTTGAGATGACCTGCATAACTCACTTGTGGCTTTACCACTTACGACATGTCATCCCAAACTCATGGCAATAAAACTCTGATGTAATATTGCTTTACTATGCTTTACATAAATATATACATATATAATATATATGGCTTCATTTCCCTTTTAGTTAAAATGGGTCTAGCCCAATCACTCAGAGGACTATTTGTGAACTTAGATTAATTAGTGTTTCTGGAATGCCTACAAAATAGAAGAGGCACTCTAATGCCATGCTTCATTATTCAGATATAACTTACTCAATATTTACTTCTATCAATGCATAAGTAAAATAGGGGGAGATAATCATGAATCACTTTTCTGTTTCTTGATCTTTGTGGACTGGCTTTACATTTTCCCAATTCATTAATTTCCTGGTTAGTATATTAAACTCTGTTTTTAGCCCTTCACCAGGAAAATAAAAAACTAGGTCTCAGCTTCAAACCCATCATTCATACTTGGGTGCAATGCTAGTAAAGTCACCAAACTTCTTTGAAACTCAGTTTCCTTGTCTACAAATTGGGGCTGATGATACTTGGCTTTCCCGGATGCAATACTCTTGGTTTTATCTTGGTCTGGCTGTTATATAAGCAAGTCTTACTTTCTGTACAACCTTCTTAGAGACTGAGCTGTTCATACCTTTCTGAAATGCAAGAGCACCAAGTTCAATCCTAAGCATATTAACAAATCTGAATATTTTGAATTTTATATATCTATGATTTTGTGTCATTTTTGTGTGTAAGTCAAGCATTATGTGACTACAAATGTCAGCAAACAGGCTAATGACCTTAACCTAGCATATAATAAAGAAATAGTTAGCACTGACAACGTAAACACAAATTACAGCCTAATTCATAAAAGTTTATTATTATTTGTTCCTGAAAAAACATTAACCATCTGTCAGATTTTAGCTGTGACATAAATTATGTGTGTACTTTTATTTTATGTCTAGTCATTGGTTAGTTCTAAGGTGCCAAAAAACTAAAATTTGAAAGCAATCACTCCAGAAAACAATTATGTAATTATCTCAGAAACAGAACTTCATGAGTTACAAACTTAAAAGAGATTTTTTTGATATTCATTCCAACAAATAATATTGAGCACCTATTATGTTCTAGCCACTGTGCTAGATGTCAGAGATGCAATTAGCTTCATACTCTAATGGCGGTTACTAATGGCTACAGTATAATGTGACAAGTGCAAGATAGAAGTATATAAAGATGCTAAGGGAACAGGGGATGCTTTTCCAAATGATACAATGCTTACACTGAGTGTTGCCAGAGGACCTGGAATTTTCCAGGCTGTGGACCATTTGGAGGGAGAGCATTCACAGGAGGTGAACCAGAATATGCAGAGGCACCACACTGTTAATGCAGTACTGAGACAATGATAAAGCACAGAACCTTGGTAAACCACAAGCATTTCAGCAGAGCTGGATCAGAGAGCGGGAGCATGGCACATCCAAGGGTGAAAGGTGGGACGGCAGTAATGACACCAGAGTGGGGAGGAGGGACCAGATCATAAAGAGCCTTGTATGAAATTCAGAGAAATGGAGGATTAACAGCAGGTGATGGGAGTCATTGAAGGGATGTCAGTAAAGGATTGATCATTCTTTTTTGGAAAGATCACTCTTGCAATGGATGAAAAGGGTGGATGACAGGAAAAGAATGAGAGCAAAGAGAGAGGAGGCTACAGTAGAGATAGTCTAGGCTAGAAATAAGGGTCTAAACGTAAAGGAAGCATGGGGTGAGATGAACCTGATTTGCATGCTAATAAGAAGGCTGACCTGGCAGAACTTGGTGGCTGATTAGATATGAAGCATGATGAAAGAAGAGTAAGAGATAACTTCCAAGTTGTAATCTGAGAGACATGTAAGTGGTAATTCCATTCTTTCCCATTCCAGTAACCCTCAGAACACCAACTTCACAGCAGGCCTTTCCATCAAATCACTGCCAAATTATTCCTAGATATTTTGTGCTTTTGATTACTTTCCTGAATGAGATATTTTTTCCATCATAGCTTCTTATTAGAGATGATTGCATAAAAACTTATTGCTTCGGGGTATTGATCTTTTAATCAGATATTCTGTTGAATTTTCTTATTAATTCCACATGTTCTTGTTTGGACCCTTTGTCTAAATAGATTAATTCTATCATTTGCAAATAGTGATAATTTCGTCTCCACTTTTCTAATAGTTTTAACTTTTATTTCTGACTCATATAGTACAGTGGTCAAAATCTCTAGGAGAACATTACAAAATAATGGGGGTAACAGTCACCTTTGTTTGTTCCTAATGTTAGTGAGGATGACTCCAATATTTCATAATTCACTATGATTCCTTCTGTCGATATGATATAATTTTATCATGTTAAAGATAATATTCACCTTCATTATTGGTTATCAAAGAGTTTTTAAAGGTTTTGAATCAGCGTTGAATTTTATCAAACCTTTTTTTGCCCAAAATGGTTTTTAATAAGGTGTTTGTACCTGTATGCTAGGTTCTAAGAGAAAATGCAACACCTAAGCATTTTTTTTCAATATAATTAGGTTGAAAAAAGCTAATAAGTGAATGTTGGAGAGAAAGGAAAGACACATGGCTCCTGACTTAATCATACTTTGATCTTCCATAGGGCAACGTTTTAGCACCTTGCACAGTAGGCATTCAATAAATAAACCCATAAATGATTTCTCATTGAGATGAAGTCTGGTTGAACACTCCATTTTTTGCATGATAAGCTCATTTAACTTAGTGATATCAAAGAAAGAGAATTTAAAACAAAACAAAACACCATCTGAGGATCTTGCCCTGGGGCAGCAATGCTGTTTTAGGGGCCTCTAAGTATGGGGAAATAGTTAAGAGATGAATATAGATTTCACTGCACTGTAAATGCATACCAAATTTTCTAGCAAAAATAAAAAATATATTTCTTTTCCTTTAGTATGGTTGAATAACTGGTTTGGGGTATTAAATTGGGGAAAATGGCATCATAATTTATTTTTCCAAGACTACCTTTTAAGAAACAGGCTCTTTCATTCAATCTGATTTGTATGCATAAATTATGAGATTTTGATACAATAAAGGAAAAAATCTCGTCAGTTTTGGGGGGGGGTTTGTTTTTTTTAACTCTGACCCCATTAATGACTTATTTTAGACAATTCAGATGAAACATATTCATTTGTCTATATCAAACATACATATAAATATAATAAATATAAATGACATGTCATTTGCCTATATCAAAAAGAGTGGTAGAATTTTCGTATTATTTTGGGGAGGAATATTTGCATTTTGGTTATTAATGGGTTCTTATAAGGTCCTTTTAAGTTTCCTATAAAGAACCTTAAAGAGTGCAAATAATTAACAGCCTTTTCTTTGTCCAGAATCATTGAGCTTATTGTTGCACAGAAATGTTTTAAACAGAAGCATTTGTATTTCAGAATGAATGAGGAAATGAGAGATGCTCAAAAGCAAAGATATGGAAGATGGCTACCTAATGTGGAAAGCTTAACTCATAAGATAATAACATGAATCAAGGAGGAGACTATGAATATGGTTGTTGGGATTCTTTTGGATTTAACATGCTGAAAATCTTCATGTATACATGGAAAAGTAAACTGAAAGCTCAGTTTTTTCTTTCTAGTAGGATCCAGAAAAATAAGCAATGGAATGAATATTGAAGAAATTTTAGAATTTCAGAAATGCCAAAAGGCTGAATCTTACAGTGTGTGGAATATAATAGTTTTCCTTTTCAAACATTAGCCCTGTCACGTTTTGGTCATTATTATTTGAACCATATCATCCATTCCTTTCGAACATCTTTCTTCAGGGTAAGTGTTCAATACCAAAGCCTAGTCCAAGCCAAGGAAGCACAGATGGGTGGTTACAGCTGCAGCTCCTCTAACAGACTGCAAAAACCCGCTGGGACACTTCCCCCAGCTCTGTCTATCCATCTTGTGAGCTCGTGCAACTCCACCTTGCTCAGGGCTTTGTTGAGTGTTTTATAGGACTTTGGCCAAAATGTGACGATCCAAATGGATCTTATTAATGGAATGAAAAATGGATCCCAAAGTACACACATGCACACACACACACACCACGTTTTTCCTGAAATGGCTGACAATTCTAATCAAAAAGAACATTACGATAGTTGTTTCTTTTAAACCCTCAGAAATACTGTATTCAGACTCTCTTCAGCAGGGTGAATGAGTCAAGTTACTCAATAGGATCCATTCAGACTGATTAAATTGGAGCCAAGCCAAAACAGATCTTCAAGATCTGAGAGATAGTGGTCATAGAGCCAGCAGAGGAAAACAGCATCAACTGAGAATGTACGGACCACAATACTGATGGAAAATAAACTGGCCAGACCAAAGGCTAGCACAGAAATGTATATTAATGAAAGTTCTAGGCCTACATCATCACAGCTCCCTTTATTTAAAACATGGGATCAGTGATCTGAGACACCTGCTTATTATACCACAAACCGTCCATTTCAAGATTAAAGTTTCTACACTGAGTTTATATTTAGTTATCAGTTATCATACCTACCTTCCAAAAATGATTTGAGATGGTTTACAAACATATATTAAATGCAGACATATATACACATACACATACAGATTTTGGGCCATAAAAGAAAAAATATAAACTAAGACCATAGAGGATGAAGAAGAGAAGTTATGGGGGCTAAAACCTAGACTGATGTATTTCCTTAAGTTAAAAATTAAATTTATCCCTGAGTTTCCTGGGAGCTAAGGCAAAAAGGAAAAGACAATTCTTATGAACCTAGAAAAAGAAAGAATATCACCTTTTAGAAGTAAAACCTTTTCTCTTGTGACTTTTGAAAAGAACAAATCAGTCTTCAAGATGCCATCAACAATTTTAAGGTTGCCCGTCCCACACAATTCCTGACCTAGATTGCCAAAGATTATGAAATCATGCTTGATAAATTATGAAACAGCACAACCAACTTCTAAACTAAACAAAAAGGGAAAACCAAATGAACAAACGTTTCCAAACATTTAAAAGTTAGAATCACCCCAAATAAAAATTGAAACCAGAGGCAAATAAAGTCAATCCAAATCTCAGCAAACCAGAATCACAAAACCCTCTCGCTGCAGTCTTGGGAATAAAATGCTGCTTGTCAGTCAAAGTGTCTGTCTATGGCATATGGGTAAAGGTTTCAGTCTGCTATCTCCAGACTCATCTTATGGCACTGGTTCAACACCAGTGAATGGTGCCTTAAACAAAAGGAGAGCTCATTCAAAATGGGCGTTTGTGAGTTACCGGTCAGTGTAGCTGTGCAGTTTGTCTGAGTGAAAACTAATGGCATGGGAAAAATGAAATGCAGCTCCCAGGCCTTTGGAGTTTCCTACACACTGAAAAGCAGCCAGGAGGTTAAAGCTGGCTGGTCGGAATGGCATACTTGGCTGAATGCACAGCCAGGTGGCTTGGACATATTGGCAAACAACTGGCAACCTGCCCAATACATATGGCTTAGATTGCTTTGCTCTTCCCATGAAGCTTTCTTAGACTCTTGAGCAAGCATTCGTTTTAGAACAAAATGCACCTGAGTGTTAAATAAAATCTTTTAATAATATCTGCCTGATGTAAAATCATTTTACCAAAAATAAAAATATGGGAGGGGGTGGTTGCCAAATACATAAACTAAAGCATTTCTTTTTAGGGGAGAGACTTTACAGATCCCTTCTCAAGTCTTCTACTCAATTATTTGGACCTTTCAGTTTCATAGGGGTTAAAACAACCCCAGCAATCCCTGGGAAGTAGGGTTAATGTGACGTTTACAGAAGGCTGCCGAGGTCAGGTGACCATGGATTCTTAATGAATACATAAAAATGCAAAATAAGTAGGGTAACAATAGAAATGAATACCAGATATATTTTATCAAGGAACATTATTAAATCTTGATTGACAGATAACACTAAAAGGTGTCAGTATGGTCTATCATGTAAATATATATCTGGAGATTTGTTAAAACACAGTATCTAAGCGCTAACTATTCAGGCACATGTTACTTTCCAGGCTTTACCAAGTAGCTGCCTAATGTCGATAGCATGAGGCAAACCTGAGGTTTAATAACCCCAGCTGGTCACTAATCTCCTGTAATGCTACTATAGAACCACATTAAGTATTCCACAAATACTATTTTCCCACTGGAGTTGGAGTTTTCTTTCACACATGTTCACTGGGTGTCCAACATGTCATCTGAGTTTACTGGGTATCTTAAAAGAATTAACAACTGATACATTTGCTAATTAGATTATATGAATTATCATCAAGATCCTGTTTCACTTATAATAATTTTTAAATGTATGTTTATGGTCTCTTAAAATTGTAAATCCTTTATCTAATAGACTGTGTTAAATCCTCTGAAATTGCTATAGTCCACTTGGTAAGAAGATTACAAACTTGGTGTTGCATTATGTGGTTGGTTTCTGGTTTTTGTTGTGTGGGGTTTTTTTAGATTTTTAGCTCAGTAACAGTTCAAACACTGAAATAAATTCATTTCTCAGACATTAGCAAATGGAAAAAAAAAAAAAAGGAATCATTTGTGCTTATTCAGCAGATACTGAAGATGTCAATCTAGATAAGAGCAGGAAACTTCTTTTTGGTGACAAAAAATAAAATTCCCTGCTACAGTTGCTTCATTTCCTTCCCATGCAAAAAGATACTAAGTACATAAAAACTCATATAATGGTTTTACATTAACTATTTACTGAGCTTTAGGTTAAAACCTTCAAATCAATTTCCTTCTTATGGACTTTTTTGTAATAGAAATGATAGCATTCTTTGAGAAAAAGAGCAAATTAAAACAAGTGTTGAATGGATTCCTATGTCATGAATCTTGAAAATAATATTTTTTAAAAGTCTGTTTCTTGGTAGGCATAACAAGCATACAAGAAAGCTTCATTAAATCTTTCCAATACTCAAAATTATGGGGTAAAAAAAAAAAGATCTTTTAAAAATGGACTTCAGGGTCCTATGAAATGACCTTTGTAGCATCACATTGTCACTACCCTTACCCTCTCCTCTTGATCAGCAAGTAGTACCACTTAGAGTTTTATTAGAACATCCCTTTGCCAACTTGGAATAGCTCCAGGCAAATCTGTCTTCCAAGGACACAGTTTAAAGTACTTAAAGTAAATTGCAATGGACTGGATGGATGTGTAGAGGAGATGGGACAACTGAATCAAGTAGCACTGCATCTGAGATTAAGTCCCTCTCCGGGGGGCACTTGGTACCCAAATGGAGACTGGAATGTATTCATTTTTAGGGCTTCTACTGAGCAGAAGGGTCAGCATGAAGATGATTTTTACACCAAAAGGGACCGAAATCCTGTTTCTTCACTTAAATGCAGAGAAAAAAACTAAGGGCATAATTTCACAAAGTGTGTTTTGGGGGTTAATAGGGGTTATAAGCACTGATGAATTTGGAAACTGCTAGCTAGGCTAAAGTTCTCAGATCTCAGACCCTTTAATATACTAATGTGCATTTTGACTCTTCAAGAGGGACAACAGCATGCATTTATATTTTAAACATATCTCATGCACACACGAAAAAGCAACCCTTTTTTCATGGAGCATATCATAAGACTCAAGTATTTAAAAATGTATTTGGGTTAGTATAAATTTGAAGCTTTCAAAAGTTAGATTTAAGTAAAATTGTTTAAAATTACATTGGAAAGCTGAAATTAAGATAATCAAACTAATCCAAAATCTTTTTAAAAATCTAATTAAATTTATTTAATAATTTTCCTATTGTAAACACATCATCTAATTGATCATACTGTTTCATACTTCAATAAATAAAATGCAACTGTATCAGCAATAAAAGTCCCTCATTCTCCCCACAAAAGCTCTACTTCAAGCTTTTTTCTTCGTATTAGGCAAGAACCATCTGGTAATCTGTAAGTGGAGAGGGCAGTCTTCGAACGGGCTGGTTTCTAAATATGGGCTTTAAATTATTTGTTATCAAAATTCAAGGTTAATTTTCCTGGAAGGTTCCTGTGATGAAGGCTTAGTTCATAGATTCAGAAAGCCTCAGAGTAAATGTTAACAGAATTTAGCATCCTGATTCCCTTGATTTTGGCCATTGAGTTGTCTGATAAAACCACATGAATTTGAATAAATAGAAATACAAAGCAAGGGTGGGGGATAAAAACTATCATTCTAAATAAAACTAATGCTTACTATCAAGTGAGAAATCTACACTCTCAGACAAAAGGAAAAATTAGAAAAATTCTGGAATTATGTAGAATCTGAGAAGTCAAAAAGTGATTGTAACATTTTTTAAAATATAACTTCAAATACTTATCTTACGTTCTAAAAATAAGGTAAATTTTATGGAGATTTCAAGTAAACAATCTCATTTTATAGTCTCAATTCTCACTATCCAACTTGAAAAAGTGTAAGTTTGTACAGGTAGAGCATCAAAATTCAAATTGTGTTTCCTTGCAGAAGAAGAGGGAAAGGCTCTCCTGCTCACAACTGCATGGGGTACCGTTCATAAAAGCCACTTTTAAAAAGTGATACAAAAACCTTCTTGGATCACAGCACATTTTCCTGGTAAACATTTGTTCTGTTTTATTTTAGCTTCTGGACTCTGCCTATTTCCTGTCCTAAGACTAGTCTCACCTAATGGTAATAAAAGGTTTATTTCTTGGTTCAAACTCCTGAAGAAAATGTCCTTTAAATAGTGTAATTTTATTTAATTTAATTTTTTAAAACAGCTGTTAAAAATTCCAGTTAAAAAGAAAAATTAAACAGCTCTAAAAAGACAATATTTGGTTAAACAAATACACAGATTTAAAGCATATGGGAAAAAATAAATGTTAGTGTAAACATATGGCAACATTTTTTTCCCTTCAAAAAAATCTCAGAGAAGAAACCTTGTCCTAGAAAAGTTATTTTGGTTGAAAATGTGAAGCCATTTTTAATAAGTAATCTTTTTTACTCAAGAAAAAAACATTTGTATAGCCTCAGAAATCTGTTTCATTTCACTCTTTGTGTAAAACTGCACATGAAAAGTATATTTATAAAAGAAATACCAGACTTGGAATTATTTATGTCATTGTAGCATATATGTAATAAATGAGAGCTCACTGGAGATATACATATCTTTTATACATAAAGGCTGAATTCTACCCTAAAACTTACTCTAAAAAGTTTTCTCATTGAATTAGATTTTAAAGTTTAAAAAAGCATTATTTCAATATAACAGTGTGTTACCTATACTTTGACAAAACGGGGTGTAGCTTTTTACCAGATGTGCTACCTACTTTAAAAACTCACCATTAAAGTTAGTAAGTTTTAAAATATACTGCTCTTGGCTGAGGGCTCAGTTCTCTTCTCATCCTAAGTTAAAGGCAGGCTATGAGAATTCAAATTTTAAGCTTCTCGTAACATTCACCCCAAAATAGGTAACTAGAGTTGCATAAGTCGGCATTTAACAGATGTTTCAAGAACGAAAACAAACAGGTTGAAAATATTCTAATGAGGAGAAAAGACTAGGTACACAGAAACCCAGCTGCAAGACTCTTACGGGTGTAATGGAAACCTTAGAAACAAAATGCAAATTACTTTACTTTCTTTGCAATCTGACACTCTTGGTTTTATATTTAATATTTTACATCATTACTATAAGAATGTTCTTTAAAGGTATTGCTCCTGCCCACTAAGTTAAAAAGACATAGGAAGCAGCACATGGAACTTTTAAACTTCTAACGAAAAGAAAGTATACGATCAATTTCCAGAGCAAAAATTAAGTAGATCATTTCAAAACTTCTTATAGCAATGGTGTTTGATATTCAGACTTTCAAAAGGTATCTTGTTTTAGGGAAAATTTTGAATAAAAATGTTCAACTAAGTCGAGAATGCTTTTGAAGCCCAAAGACCAACTTATTCAGTTTTAACAAACCAACAATGTCTGTTCATTTTGCCCAAATCTTTTCAGCTTAAATATTCACAATGTGCCATTATTACCGAATCATTATCTGCCTTTAGCTCTGACAACAGCATCATATGGGCCATGAAAGGCTCCTTTCTTCTCATGATTAGTCCCTCAAACATTTCCTCATCTTACAGTGCTTTTCAGCTTCCCAGAATGCACTGCTCAATTACAGCGCTGAAATTAACTGTACGCCCTCTTAGTTACTGAGAAAAGAATCATCAAGTCCTCCCAACCATGTCAGGAGTTGCCCACA
The DNA here is from genome assembly GCF_054644295.1 of Miniopterus natalensis. Lineage (NCBI taxonomy): Eukaryota > Metazoa > Chordata > Mammalia > Chiroptera > Miniopteridae > Miniopterus > Miniopterus natalensis. The sequence continues at coordinate 37,000,011 of NC_142089.1, read as the reverse complement.
ATTTTATATCAAATTTCAAGTAATAACAATATTAATCCTTTCAAGATATCAAATTTTAAAATCTATTTATCTTCACTTTTTTGAGCTGTGTCTTAGAAAAACTCACCAGTTTGGATTTCTAGTGTTTTATAATGTATACCTTTTACAATCAATTCATACTGTCCACAGAAGGTCTATTTATTCTTAAAAAAAAAAATTTGAATTTTTAAAAGTAAGAGGGGGGAGGTTGTTTTGTTTTGTCCTGTTTTTAGTTTTGGTCTTTAAACTTAAATTCCCTCCTTTGCTTAGAAAGTGGGGTTTCCTTCACTTCTATAAATGCACACTGTGGGACTGCTGCAAATTATCTTTCTGAACTCAGGAAACAGAAATAAAAGCCCTGAGATTAAAGTGTAGAAATGTTCCAATTCCACAGTAATTTTGTTTATACCACTAGATAGCACCTCTTCCTCAATAATAATAGTAATCTTAAACAGAGAATGTAATTTTTCACATGTGCTTTTCAAATAAGACGTGTCACTCTAATAAATATTATTCTGAACACGACATAATAAATTAAGTTTGCCAATCTTCAAATACTATTAAATTATTTCTATATTTTAGAGGAGCTATATTCCAAGTACTTAGTGAATTTGACAATGGATTACATATCAAATACAACAGCTGAAATATAATTAAAGGATATGCATTGGGTAAACAAAAACCAAAAGCACAGAACAATAAAAAAGCTATGACTGCACTCCCTTTGAATACTTGCATGAAAAGGGATGGGAATATTTAACACATGTGGATTTGTATTTATTTGTTTTATACCTTCAGGCAACAGAAGAATGTAAATAAAAACACTTTTTAAACCTCAAAGATACTTACTAACCCATGCATACATTAATCATTCATACCACATGATTATTGTTCAGTATTTTTTGCAATAACAAATTGGAGGGTGTGGGGGTTATTGTGGGTTTCAGCAAACCACATTCTATTTAGGCAAAGCCAAGTATTAAAGAAAGGCCTAACTTGCCAAACCAAGATAAATACATGCCATTATTATGATTACATAAAAGCCACTGTTCTCAGCGTTACAATTTCTCTTATAATTGGCACTATTATAATTAAATGGATTCATATGTTTACAATTCTTCTTTGAATTGTAAAGTGATTTAGCAATGATAGTGTCTCTAATTTCTTTTAACTATACTGACAGGCTTCACTTAATCAGTAGTCTAAATACCGCATTGCCACAATAAATTAGGTAAATACCCAGTAAGGCCTGAATTGCTATTGAGTTTAAGTATGTTATAATAAGGTAGCAAGTAACTTCTCTAAAGCCTGCTGCTGGACTAGCCCACAAACCCACAAATTGGAGGGATGGAGTAAAGTATTCCAATGGCATTTAAAATATTCTGTGATGGATACAGAGGCATATGGGCAGGGAAACACACACACACACACACACACACACACACACACACACACTTAAAATCCCGCAAGTTTTTAAAACAAACAGAAAATGAAAGATTATTTTAAAAATATAAACACTAATACTGTGGATTTTGTGGTCCCTTTTCTTCCTTAAGACCCCCAAAATTCCTTATTTTTCATCAACAGGGAGACAGTGACATAAAACATGCCCCCCTATTATTGGTGGAAAAATCAATGGAATATGCCCTAGTTAACCTACCATCAGCAAATGAAGCTAGAGAGATAGTATTTTCTTAAATATAAGATAACTAAGCTTAATAACTAGATTACTCGTGCAACATGTAAAAACTATATAACTAATAAATGTTTAAAATAGTTTAAATATAATTGAGGTTAGTAGTTTGAAAAAATATTTTACAAAGTTAGCAAGCAATAAGAAAGTATATAAGAAGGAATTAATAAATTCCCTATCACTTAGTTTTGTCTCAAAATGTTTTTAAATCACAAGTTAATATTGCTTTTTTATAAAGATTATAAAGACACAATCATGATTGTGGTATATGGCTATTAATAGCCACATTAATTATAATAGCAAAAACTTGCAAAGAAACTCAATATCCAATGCAGAATTGATTCACAAATAATGCTCCATCCACATAATAAAATATAATGCACTCATTAAAATAATGCTGTGGGAGAATATAAAATAACAGGAAAAGGTGTTTGTGCTATAGCACTGAATTTTTAAAAAGGATTTTAAGAATACATACATATATTTGGAAGGCTAAACCCCAAAATAGCAAAATTTTAATGGTTTTCTCTAAGAGATCTGTATTTTCTTTTCCCTTAGGTGATTTTCTTTTCTTTTTATTGGATGTATGATGCAAGTATGATGGTCGCAGATAAATCCTATAATAATAAACAGTAGTTCTTGCTGTTTTTCAAAAAGATATGACACAAGGCACTTGTGCTCTGGGCATTTAAATTACTCCTATGAAATTCAATCCTAGTAGTAAATGTATTTTAGAAATGTTAGCAAATATTTTTTGTGTGCTAGAGCTAATCACTACTTGCTAAACTGTACTAAATTCCAAATGCTACAAGGAAGAAAAGTTCAGAGACACAGTAGCTATAGACCGTTACTAGATTACTACCATGAAATTCTTTTATAGAAAAATTAAGTAGAAGGAAGACTTAAAATTTAAAAACTGTCAAGAAGTACACTAAGCACCAGAAAGATTATGTGACTTTATCCAAGGATACATAATTTAGTTAACACTCCTAGTTGAAAGGATATAATCATTAGGCTCAGGTTTGTTCTTTCAATAGTTTTCTAGGTTACTTATTTGTAACAGAGTTCATACGAAGCAGGTAAAGTCA